>NW_018127884.1:5231857-5328244 GCF_001952655.1 Monopterus albus
GGTCAGCTGCAAAGCTGGCATATCAGGTGACGCCACGGTTTGACGTCCCTGTGTAGTATGGGGGTAGCCCAACCGAAGTGATAAAAATGTATAGGCATTATGGTTCGGGGCCTTTCATTCTTCATCTGCCTGTGCGCAGTATTGGAGGTGGAAGTTACCTGGACGTGTAATGTTAATATTACCTGTGATTCTTTGAATAAACAAGCACGGTTATTTTTTATATATCCAAGTGGTCCGCTTCGTCTCTCTGAGTTCCTGGTTAAAAGAGCCGGAAAAAGCTTACAACGAAAATAGTTTTTACTAACAACAAAGCTGACTCCAGTGCACTGAAACTGGCTTAACCAAATTCAGTTCAGTCAATACTGCTCTTAATTTGCATCTGTGCTTTCTAGTTACTTTGACACATCACCGTTTCCATTGTAAAGAAGGTCTACAGCCTGTTGTGGGAGTTTGTGTCCAGTTAAACCCTTTCCTTTAAGGATATCCTAAATGTTACTTACCACAGGAATAGGCACTTCCCCCCAGTAATGTAATGATCCTCTGAGTTTATATTATGACCACCAATTTTAATAATTTTAACTTTCAATGGGTCTAAATACGTATCACTGTACCCACAGGTTTCAAACGTCTTTGCTATGTGTCATAAATGCTGCTGAACTGACCCAAAATCCACAAGTAAATTGATTTAAGCTGCAAACTGTATTGTTAGTAATCTTTCACCTGTCATCAGCGGCACATGTAACAGAATTTTAAACTCAGCATCGAAAAGCATTATGGGGGTTGTAGTTCTTTACATCCACAGGCTTCTACCTACTACTATCAAAAAAGCTCATATTTTCAAACACAGCTGTTCATCTTTTGTACAGATGGTTGAACTGGGAGAGTTTCATATCCACAGAAGTTCAAAGATGCTCCAACTATGAGTCACCCAACACTGTCTATGGAGAAAATGAATGGGACTTTTATTTCCAGAACTACAAATAAACTCCTTCCACTTCACGACTCTATGATCAATTGAATAATCTAAAAAGTATGGTTTAATACATAATACAGCCTTACAAGTCTGTGAGCTAGTTTTTTCTGAGCTTGTTTATGTATGCTTGCAATAATAACCCTCAAAGCGCCATGAGATGTCTGATGAATCTTCAAAGTGCATCCAGAACTTCACTGATATATTTTCAAGCAGTGTTTCTTAAAACACTGCCAGGAGACCCTTTATAGGCCCATAGAGTCAAGATATGAAAGAGCACATTATGCATTAAAAGCCAGCTTTCATGTTGATCCATTCATCTACATTTGTTTGCTGAGAAGGACTGGGGAAGAGAGGCTGCCTGGGAAATTGAAAAGGATATTTAGCATGTGAACAAGTGGAGGCTGTGTGTGAGTGTGCTTCTGTCACTCAGCTCCCAGCATTTCCAGTGTGGCCTGTGAGGCCGGAGGGTCATACATATGCTAATCCAGTCCTCACTGTGCTGCCAAAACACTGTGCTTAAAGAAAGTTTGGGTCGTTTCTTTGTGTCACCGTACATGAACCCCCATTGTACCAAATTAAAAATTGTTCTATTAAATCACAGGAGAAAACAGAGTTTGATTTGGTTCATTTCATTCATGGCACCGAGTATTTATGAAGAGCTCACAGTTCTGTCAGCAAAGTCTGAGGTAAGGTTACTTGTTAATTGCTAACTTATTTAAAATATTTCCTTAATTGAGCACATAATGTCATCTGTTCAGTGATTACTGCCGTTTCTGGGCTAGGAGACAAAGCTGTACCATCTCACAGTTTTCTTACATTTTTTGTTTATGATGCCCAAAGCTGTCCGTCAGTTACAGCTGAAACAAGGACCTGCTTAGAAAAACAGTTTGAACTAACAGGGCCGTGAGTAATTTGTCCTTTCTTTTCTCACTAAGACACTTCATTGTTTTCTCAACAAAAGGTCCGAATGCAACAAAAACAGTGCTGTAACTAATGGTTACTTATATTATTGACATATTTGTCTTTCCTCAATTAAGGCATTAATTGTTTTGTCCAACTAACATTACAAATCCAGGCATTCAGATTACTATCAGTAGAAAATCTGAGCAACTGAGAAGCTTATTTCTATTAGCTGACTGGTTAAAATATGACGACCCACTTCTGTGAACTGCATCTATGCAATAAGCATTTTTTAGAATGAATTACAGCACAAAAATTCTATGCACACTTAATGCAGCAGTTCAGCTGACATAATCACATGTAACCTATAACAAAGGAATTTCCACACCATTTCCTCTTAAACTCAAAACTGAACTAGCTGATGAGGGCAAGCCCCTAACCTCTTTCTACAGTAAACAGCAGCAGCATGTGCAGTGCGTACAAGCATGCTGGTGATGTTTCACCACAGAACCCCCGTTTGTGCTTCTGTGCAACACTTCAATCGGTTACTTTTCTGTTTAATCAGAAGGGCTAAAGGAAATACCCAGTGGCAGATAACAGAAAAAATATGCAATTTCATACCATTAAAGCCATTTTACAGTTTGAAAGGTGATGTGAGAATATGATTATACAACTACTGTAATAAAGGTGAGAGGGGAAGCCAATCAATAGGACACTATATTATGTACAACAAAGTACTTACAGGGAAAAAAGTTGTATCTCTTTGGGTTTTACATGCGCCAAAGATGAACATGGTATTCAGGCAGCTGATAATTTTTCTCTGAGAGTTGAATGACAACCAAGACAAATGTCTATATGAACATACAAAACAAGAACCTGACTCCAGTTTCTGCTGCACAATGGTATCAAACAATGTTCTGAATAATGATAATTATACACCAGTGTTTTTCTGTCCACACTATTGAAAGGCTGACATTGTCATGTGCATTCAAGCTTGTGAACGTTTTCGAAAAGCTGTACTTTCAGGAGTAGAAAACGCAGGCTAAGAAAGAGCGAAACAGATTTAGCCACATTAGTGTGGATTAGATCTAGGGTTTTGCGCAGTTCAAAACATAAAAATGGATGTTGTTGAATCATTTCTTCAACTTAAAGTAAATATGACCCCATCTTGAAAACAGGAACTTTAATTAAAGGAAGTAAAAACAGGAAGTACAGGGGATGAGTCTTTGAAAAGCCTAAGTTATTTCTTAAAGGAGGAAAGAACTTTCTTTCAGCTGCAATAGCAACTCCACAAGCCTCTCACTACCTGCTGAGTCATAATAAATCACATAGGTATGGACCAATAAACAAGAGATAAAACAAACCCCTCACTGAAGTTGATCCCCATTATTCACAGTATCTTCTTTACACAGGACTAAAAATCAGCTGAACTACCTGGACTGTTGTTGAACAGTAACCCAATCAACAAGAGCTTATTTATCTAATCACGGCTACTAACAACAGAGTTAGAGGTCACATTTGTAGATTTATACTCATATACTTCATATAAATGAACCATTACAGCTGTCAGCAAGAGTGAGCATCTGTAGTGAGGATTTTATCTCCCTTGTTTTCAATACAACATTTGAATGTAAATGAAATGCATGTCA
Source organism: Monopterus albus (assembly GCF_001952655.1). Classification (NCBI taxonomy): domain Eukaryota; kingdom Metazoa; phylum Chordata; class Actinopteri; order Synbranchiformes; family Synbranchidae; genus Monopterus; species Monopterus albus. The sequence continues at coordinate 5,235,380 of NW_018127884.1, forward strand.
TTTGCATTGAAACTATATTGTCTTTTATAGACCTCTTTGTTCTTTACCTAAACATAAAGTGCCACAGTAGTGAGTCCTAAAACCCAGAATTGAGTTGGCATTTTTTCACTTCCGGTTCACTCGCCCTGAAGTCTGTGGGCTTTTTCAGTGGATACTTGGTTAGACGCCTGATATAAGGTCTGTGGTCAACACAAGGCCAATACATTTTCACATTTTATTCTCTGACATAAAATAGGTTACAAAATACCCAACTCGTGATTTTTAATACTTTTATGTGTATTTAAAAAGGTAGTTGCTAACAAGTGACTAAATGAGACTACAGAGGCTGTCTGGGATATTAAACGTCATGGCTGAACTCAGACTCACTAGCCCACCGTTAGAGCCTTGTTATTTTTAAACCCGCATACTTGCAAAGTATTTTAACTAACTGACACAGACATGATCACTAGCTAGATCAGGTAACGGTAAGAGGAAAGGATTTTGTAGAACAGGAAAGTGCTATAAATCAAATTACAAGTCGGAAGCCGTAGTGGTGACAGTGAAGTCATGGGACTGTGGAGTAGTTCATTTATACCCTAACAATAGTGTTTTACTTCTGGCAATTGTACTCAGGCTTCAGAAATCATAAAACTTGTGTTCATTTGTGCAGATCATCTTGCTGAATAAAACGTGTAAATGTCACAAACCTGTTCTTTGTCACTGAGCTTATTTTCTGCAACAATCCAAAAGCCTGTAGAAAAACCCCATTGACTTTTTGCCGAGGGAACCAGGGTGATGCTAACTTTCAGGTTGACCTACAAAACTACATCATCCCTATGGAGCTCTGTTCAGAATCATTCAGAGGTGGTGTTGTGGAAAAACCCTGACATTATTTGTAAGGGAAATGTTCGAGATGACAGATACTTACATAAGCTCCAAATTACACAAATCTCCACTACCAAAGTCTACATTTCATTACTCAGCAAATACAACTTCCACCTCCACTGATATCTTGGGTCTGTCATGACTCCCGAAGGCGGCAATGACTCAAGAATATTAATTATGACAGTGTTTTTTCCCAGGTGGAAGCATCTTCAGGGCAAACTACAGTGACCATACAACCACAGAAACACAAGAACACCAAAATCAAATGCATCTCATCAACAGCAACTTGCTAAAAGAAAATGGCATCTTTAAATAGACCGCTGTTGTATTTCTGCAATGAATGTATTAACATCCAATCAGCAGCAAACATGACCACAAAGACATAATTTTGCTCATTAAATAATCAGTGTAACTCTAACCAATTAGATGTTCATCTTCTGCAGCTTACACTGGCTCTTTGGACCTTTTGAGATGAAACTTGCAGTCATGGTTATGTAATTCTCTCAAGCGACTGCTCCTTCTGTCACATCTCCAGAGAGTGAGTGTTTCGCCTCATTTGTCATGTCTTTGCACATGTTTGGACTTAGCTTGTCACCAAACAACTACAGCTTCGTAGGTTGTATCTGGGATTTAGCGTCTTTACGTTTGTCAGAATGATCCATGTGTTCTCTCCAAGTGTGTCATCTAACAAACTGGAGTATTGTTTGGAAGAGGTAACAAGCATAGTTGATAAGTATTTCCAAATGGGAATACTGGGAATACTGGCTACTGTCTGATTTAACCTTACAGAAGATTTCAATGAGAATGCGGTCATCATATTCTTTGCACACAGAGAAAATGTTTTACTATTTGAGAATGAGTGGGCAACACAGATGTAATCCTGTGTCACCATATATGTAATTTTGCAGGGTGAAACCAATTTAAAAATAATTTTGCAGGGTGATACCAATTTAAAAATAAAATACAAATGAGAAAAGATCTATGGAATTTGAATATTAGTGTTTACCTGATTCTGTGAAATAAAAATTATATGAAACACTATCACATTGATACAGAAATCAAAAACTGAAGCATTGCTAAAAACTGCCCAGAAATATTAAAAAGAATAACTGCTATGATATATACAATATACTAAAATCTGACAGACAGGGGCCAACTTCCTGTTTGAGTTCCAGCATTCAGTGTTCATGAAAATCCACTTAAAAAAAAAATCAAGTTTTGGAAAAAGGTTCAATAAGTTCACAATGTTGCAAAATCAATGAGTAATTGTCTTAAATAATCATGATCTCAGTATTGATCAATATAACCTATTATTATTTTTGCCATATTTGAGCAGCCCTAGTATATATACTGTCATATCACCCACTCCTAGTGAATGATACTAAAAATGTGTTCTCTATTTATATCAAACATACATTTGAAACATTTCGCCCAGTGCTGGGCAAAGCAGCACTGCCTGTATTTATGTTGTACACGCAAATATATTTGCAAATCCTCTCTCTTTCAATATAAAACACATGCTCATGCAGGTACATCATAATAGAAAGGGCTGCCGTCCTAGAAACAAACAGGATCCAGGTGTGTCACAACCTTTTGTACTTTCATAAGATATTTATATAATTGTTTATGAAGGGAAGGGTGTGTCCTCTGAGGAGGTTACTTTAAGAACATGGTTATGTGCACAATAATGATGTCAGGGCTCCATGGGGGGCATGCTATATTTTTGCCCTGGGGCATCTGGCAGGTTTATCCGTCCATGTGTGTTACTACTTTCCTGTAAACAAGCCACTGATAGCCACTATCTTCACTTGTAATAACGCTACATCTGTGTTATACCACCTACCAACACCAGAAGGTCTGCTGTACCTGTCAGAAAAGTGTCTCTCACGCAAAATGTTTATTATTGCGCAGCACCAATATCAAATATCTACAGCATATGCAAAGTATTTAAATCCAGAGAGAATTTATCGACAGCCTTTGAATTAAAATTCATGTCCGTTAAAGAGACATGACAAGCCAGTAATCCCTTCGCCTCTCTTCGAGCATTACAACCTGGCTGAGAGAAGATGAGCTAGGCCTAACATGGTTAATCTGTATACCCTACATTGTACGTTACACAAATAAACAAACCGCTGGCACGTTAAGATACAATAAAAACTCAATTATAACGCTAACTTGATGCTATAGCACCCCTTCCTTCCTTCTTTATTTGCCACAGCGTCTGATCGACATTTACCCGACGGCTGCAATGCTTACCGGATAGTTCGTCGGGTTCCAGCCCGCTTTCGGTGTCGAGTCCGCAGATCACAAAATAATCTGCGAACCGGCAGGAACCGGAGCTGAAGCCGGTGGTCATTCTGAGACTGGTCCGGTGGTACCCCTTCCCCCTCAACAGGGAGCATATTAAAGGAACTCGGAGAAGTGATTTCTGTCTGCCATCACGAATTCTACGATAATGCGAAGCTTGAAAATCACTACCGATGTGAGGCTACGCTGCTCTGCTAAAAGCCAGCAGCGACGGTAACGCCATATCCGGTTGGACCCCTTCACAATAAAACACAATCTCTACAAGGCTAAGCCGAGTAGAAACTTGGAGTAGTCACGTAGGCCTAGTGTCCTGTACATTATGATGTTTTGCGATGTTATGCGTTTCTCTTTTATTATTGCTGTACATGCTTACACATAATCTTAATATCTTTTTTGCGTCCTCCCTAATACACGCATAATGTGCACTGTTACATTTTACAGTAATAAACAACAAATTACTAGTACAGTTTATTTTTTTTTCCTACCCAACTTCATAAAATGATGAATCCATGTTCCACAGCTACCATTTAATCTATGGTGTGCTTTTAGAAATGATCAATAAAATGATTTACAAATTATTTAACAATGTGCTGCTTTGCTCAGCTTAAAACACTAAAATAACACCACAATATAAACAAAAGCACAATAAGATCTATATATAAATAATATATAAAATTACACAAAGTAAATAACCTTTACTTAATTAATTAATCAGAACCGTGGCAGGCTGTCAGAGTCTGTCATAAAATAAAATGGTGATATATGATTTCAAAACTATCACTTCATCTGGTGTGGTTTCTGTGATATTTGTAAAATTCTAACATTTTGAGCCACCTGTGTGACTGAAAAAATTCTTTTCCATGTTTTACAGAGTATGAATTCACAAAGGATAGATTTCTGAATGGGTCTCTTTCAGTCTGGGGCGCTTCCTCCATTGTGGGAAGGGTCGTGGCCTTTCACATATCTGTGCCCACCGTTTTGTAATATGCCCATGATTATATGTGGAAACACTCATAGTTTTGGTATCCGCAGAGTAATTAATTGTGCTTAGCACTTTATGCAATTGTTGTAGTTGTAGTTATGCTGCTATAGGCCTAGGCTGCTGGGGGGCCCCATGATGCTCTGAGTTTCTTTCCCCTCCCCTCCTGCTCTCATCTCCTCTCCTCTCTCTCCCTATGCTTCTATATGCCACCATTACACATTACTAACTGTGTGTCTCCTCTCTCCCGTAGTGTGTCCTCTCTCTCTCTCCCTGTACCTTTCTGCAGGTTGCCCTGGCCCTGGAGCTCTGTGTCTCTGATGAGCAGTCACCAGCCACATCGACCTGATCAGTGTTTGATTGTTTGTTGTGTCTTGTTGCTTTTCTTCTTTTGTCTCTCCTCTATCCACTCACCCCAACCGGTCGAGGCAGAAGGCCGCCCACCAAGAGCCGGGGTCTGTCGGAGGTTTCTTCCGTTAAAGAGAGTTTTTCCTCCCCACTGTCGCCAAGTGCTTGCTCAAGGGGGATTTGTTGGGTTTTCCCTATGTAATAATATTGATAACAGTAAGGTCTAGACCTTACTTTGTAAAGTGTCCTGAGATGACTTTTGCTGTGATTTGGCGCTATATAAATAAAATTTGATTTGATTTGTAATTTGGGGGAAAAAACTGCTTTATTTTGAAATAAATGCCTGGTACTAATTGAATTATTTCTTGCTTTACACATCCATAGAAATCACAGTTGCAGTCGAAATGCATTGTGGTCCAACAGCAACACCACAGCTGTAGTCATCTGTTTTAAATCCATAAAGTAACTGACACTGTTTGCGCATGAACCAAGCACGGATTATTACTCTCAGTAGAGAAAGTGCAGCTGTGGTTATTGTGCATGGGAATCAGTATTCTGCTGTTTAGAGTGTAGACTGGAACACAGCTGTAAAATGCACACAGGTACCAGTGATTAAATGTAATGTTTAATGATAAACACAGGCTATATATTGGAGCAAAATCTCTTCATTTATGTTAATATGGTTATTTCTTTTAATATTCAGATTTTTTAAACATTTGAATTAATTGTCAATTTTGGCTGATAAACATATTTTATAAACATTCTAACTAGTGCTCTATCTATCAGCACCTAATGAGTGATGTACCCCGTTTCCCTTAACCATCACCAAGCCTAGCCTCCTGGGTTAACACTGACCATCCTGCTTTGTTTTTCCACTGTATTTTCTCTGAGTCTCTGTTTAGAGGGAGGAGCTGTACCCCTTACATGCACAGTCAGCTGGTGCTTTCTAATACTTGAGATGTGAAGACAGACATTTAACAAATCACCGGTGACTGCTCTGGGTGCACGCAACCCCTCATGTTACTGGAACTTGATTTCAAGTACTACCTCCTGATGTGTGCTGAAATTTAGTTCCTGGACCTTACCTCCAAAGCGGCCGAGTGTAGCCAAACAGGCCACAGTAAGTATGTTACAATAACACCACCTGGTGGCACTCAACCCTCATTTTGTTCTGTAAAACTTGATGTGTACAGAATACAGTACATGACATTTGTTCATGGTTTAATAAACAAACTGCATTAACTGAGCCAAAGTTTGGGCTATAGAAACAAATAATTTTGTTTACGTTTAGTGAAGTTTGCTGCATGTTTCATGGTGCTAAACAGCAAAAGAGGTATATTGATGAGATTATTACACAATTGGTGGGAAACCCCAATTTTGAAGACTTAAATGTTAATTATCTATCACTTTTTTGTTTCACTACCACAATATGCTATTATACTTTGTTGATAGTTCACTGCGGAATGATTAAAAATATGCTCTTTAAGGGCAATTCTCAGAATTTAATCACACTTTGTAAAGATAATTTTAATGATTCAATAAATATATTTTTGAAAAAAGATAAGATAGGACAGAGATTTGCAATCTGTAAATACTTCATACTGCAATACATCACTGCTCAGTACAAAATAACACTGCCTTTTGAAATGCTAACCGTGGGTTACACCTTACAACATATTTGATTGGACAAAACCAGTGGTGGAAGAAGTACTTGGATCCTTTACTAAAGTAAAAGTAGCAATAAAACAGTGTAAAAATACTCTGTTAGAAATAAAAGTCCTGCATTCAAAATGTTACTTAAGTAAAAGTACAAAAGTATTAGCATCAAAACATATGTAAAGTACTAAAAGTACTCATTATGCAGAATGACACATCTCACATTCCTGTATATCATATAATTGTATTATAATTACTTTGCATTATTGTGTATATCACATTTAATGTTGCAGCTGGTAAAGGGGGAGCTAGTTTTAAATATCCTACATGCATTTAATTTGAATTACTGCTGGGTAGCTTGTGAATTTTCCACTACAGATCAATGAGGTCTTATAATTATAAAGTATTTTTTATATTAACCTGGTTATGAAAAGTAGCTAGTAACTAAAGTTATAAAATAAATGTATTGGAGTATTTGCCTATAAAGTGTAGGGATGTAATAAGTAACAGAAAATGAAAAAAACCCAAGTAAAGTACAGATACCTCAAAATCTTCTTAAGTACAGTGCTGCATGTACTTTACTTAGTTACTTTCCACCACTGCACAAAACTGATAACATGTCCAATCTGACTATATGTTGAGCATGAAGTTCAGAAAAGGTTTAAATATTTCAGCAAACAGAACAAAAATGAATTAAAATCTAGTATCACTGATGTGTAGGCAGACTTATTATAGAGAATTAACAACTTAATGTAGGTTCTATACATATGAAGACAAACATTTATATTTTTAGGCCCAGTTTACAGCATTTGTCACTTGGCTTAACCACGTTACTGAAGGTCCATTTCCAAGACTACAATGTACGTCAGGTGTACAAACACAGCTCTCCGATAAACCAGTAAGAACCATAAAATCAACTTTTTCTCTTTAACTGATGTAGTTAATACCAACTACAAAAGATACGAGTGCAGTTAATGCCAAGACATTAGTACCCTCATTAAGACCTGTTCAAGTTTTACATTAACAATTTTGTAATGATTTCTAATCTGGGTTTGACAGGTAAATATTCTTACTGCAAGTAGTCCGTAAATCTGTTGAGTATTAAGACAAAGTAAAAACATGGAATCTCAAAATGCACCTCTGTGAAAGTGCAATTTTAAACGATTAAAGAGCTGTCAATTGTGACCACGCAGAAAGTTTTAAGGAACAGAAACAAGTGGCCTTGATATGCGAAAAAAAAAAAAACCTGGGGAAAATAATCAGAATGGTTTTACAGTACAGAACCACTCAAAACCATTCAAACCATGCAAACTGACAACACACAGTATATCAGCCATCCTAACACATTTCTCCTGGTGAAGAATGGAAGCGGTAAAGCCAAGGCAAGGCTTGGACAGCTCAGTCTGATGGAGGTCTTATTGAGGACACTTATGTATCCTCCATGGCATGGACCTCTCCAGTTGTATACTAGCATAGCATAGCAAACAATATCATGGAGCAGAGATGAACACACAGAGTACACACCTAGAAGTGTGTACATTATCCTCAATATGCAAGTCTTGAGAGCCATCTAACCCAGGATTATTCAATTTGGCTTTGTATCATCTTTTCTGGGTTGCATATATATATATATTATTTTTTTTTTTTCCTTACACAATCTATACTCCTTAATTAAAATACCAATTTGAATTGGACAATGCATCAACTTTGGTATTTTGCAATTGTATCTTAGTCTGTTAGTTACAGGTTACTGTGGCAAAGAACTGCTTTAGGCTACTAATATGAACAGAGATAGGTGAACATAAAATATTGTGTGGCAGTGGACCTAGGCACCTTTCAAAGAGGAAGCACATGGACGCTCACTCACATCAACAAAAGTAGCACTTACTAAGATCAATCATTACATTTTTCTATTCTACAATTTCATTCTTTCCTCACACTGCATATGTTTGCCAAGGCAAGCACCAGGTATCAAAACATACTTTTTCCCCAAGTAAAATCCACTTTCAACTGTAGTCTGACAGTTATTGCTGTGGTGGTACAATTCACTAAGTTAAAATTAGAAACAAGTTAAAATAAATTAAGGGGAGTGAGACTTAAAGGTGCTATAAACAGGATGTATTATTTGATATGCTACTGCTGAAGAAATTGTAATTTTTAAAGTAGCATTAAGTAAAATAAACAGATGTTTGCACAAGCCTCAACAAGGAAGCCTACTGCTGACAGTTTTCAGCAGGTTCTAATAAGAAAAGAGAAACGGTATTTGCCATAACAATAGGCCGTATAAAAAAAAGTTTTAAATGCAAGAATCATACTGTGTTTTACTTCAACATCCTTCAAGTAGCACCTTTAATTCTCTGGCCAGTCATACAGTGAGCAGTGCCTTAAAAAAAAAAAGTCCCTTATTTACAGGATGTGCCACAATCAACAACATAATTCACAGAAACTAAATGACTTGCGCAAGAAGTGGCCAGTTTATACTTTGCTTAACATCAGGAACGACCCACAACTGCACGCATTCTGTGGTCAAGGAGTACATGTCGTGCCAGTGGTCAGAGATTCTTACACCAGTGTATGAGACCAAGGCGAAGCAACTTGAGTGACAGCTGCATGTTCCTGAGCCGAGGGAAGGGGATGCTGGGATCAGCCAGGAGATGAGGTGCTGGGGTCTTTAGTTCTCTACTCTAGTTTCTGCTGCAGCTTCTTCTGGAAACAGACGGGCAAGATTGAGAGCACGGCGAGTACACCGAGCACAGCCAGAGAGTTCCAGGACACGGCCTCGCCAGCTGTGGTCAGTTTGTACAGTGTTGTACCCGCGTTGATCGCTACAAAGGATGGTGGTGCCACTCCTGTGAATTAACAAGGTAGAATACAGGTGAGTCAATGACAACAAAGAATACCACAATAAAAGTTAGACATGCACACCACTCCATTAATCAGACAGTAGATTAACATGCCAGTCTCATGTCTGAATAAACGCCTTGGCCACTTTTCTGTAAAAGTCAATGACAGCAACCTTATTAGTTTGGATCTATTCCACATCACCTTCAAGAAAGGAGAAGTGTGAATGAGTGCCATCACACTGACAATTAGGCATACTCATGATTATGACAAGAGGACAATTTTAGTGTGCCTACCATTTACAACAGTTTAAAATGTGTTTAACTATTCAATAACAACAAGCAAAAATATTTTTTATCTGTCCAACTAGTCTTACATGTTACATGCCAAACACAGCATGCTCCTTCTGTAACTGTCTTGGCATTGATGTAAGTTACCCACATCTTCAGGACCTCTAGAATGAAAAACTCTTTCTTTCCCTCTGCCATCAGACTCCTAAACAGCTGACTCAAGATCTACCTCATGTAAATCCATCCGTACTGTTTACATACTCATTTTGCACATGCATACAGTAGTTGCATACTCACTGTTGAGTATTTACACTCCACGGCTCCCACGTAGGATATATTCTCTCTGCATTATATTGTGTTCTTGTTGTATTTTTATTTGCTTCCTTCGCTTGCTGCTTTAAAGTGCCTTAGATTAGTGATTTTACTGCCTATTTAGATTTGTGTTATTGCTCATCTACTTTATATTTCACTTGTTTTATGTGGACGGCAAAGTAGGAATTTCATTGTACAGGGAAACACGTTTCCTAACTGTGCATGACAAATAAACACTTTGACCTTGACCTAGATCTGAATGACACAAAGTCAGTGATGTTAACGTACTCCATATTGAAAAGGCTTAACATACAATGGAAGGAACAGACTGTTCTTACCAAGAAAGGTACCAATGAAGAAAACTCCCAAAGGCACATTGATGACAGGTGAAGTAATGTTGATGAACCAGTTGGGAAGGAAAGGGGTTATCCTCAGGAAGATGATGTAATTGATTAAATGATCTCTATGTTTGTCAACCTGCCAGCAAAAAGTCAAGAATATGCTTCTTTAATCATAGGCCTGGAATTACCACTTTGTTAGTTACAATGGTACAAAATACTGCAATCCAGCACATCGCATCTGTGACGGTTATAATGATCAGTCTTTGGTAACACTGTCAGAGAACTGATTATTCCACTGAATGGTTACTTTTGAGGCCATAATTAGTGGTAACCCTACATTAAAACACCATCATTAACTATGGCATTTTGTGATAAAACTGTGTCACTACCTGTCTCTACACCTGCAATGATTGGTGGATTAACTGCTGATCGGCAGAAAAATAACCAACAACCATTTTGATAATCAGTTAATCGTTTGTCTTTTTCTTTTTTATAAAAATCCCAAACAACTATTGGTTGAATTTTCTGAAGTCTGATGATTTGCTGCCTTTCTTTGTCATAACTGATATTAATTAAATAATATTTAGTCTTGGATGAATAAAACATGTAATTTGACTAAATAAACAGGTAACTGTAGATGGCTAAAATGAAGAAAAAGCTAATACCCCACATTAAATGTGTCCAAGAAAAAAAAAAGTGCTTAACAATACATTTTGTTTTATTGTACATCTGTGTTAACACTCTTACCTGCTGTGACCACTTCTGTGCTTTCTCTGTGAGATATTTGTAGACCATGGGTCTGCCCACCAGATATGACAACATATAGCAGAAGGAAGCACCCAGACCAGAGCACTGCCGAAAGACATGAAGTATGAGTGACTGACTGAAGCATATGATAAGAAAAAGATAACCCCTCTGCTAAGTCATATTTGACATCAATACATTGGTGATGCCAAATATGTGCAGCAGTAAAGAGATCAGTAAACAAAGCAGCATGGAAGATAGTGAGATGGTCCATTTCTTCATATTTACTTTTGTTCATCCTTCAAAGTCCAAAGACATGCAGCTTAGTTTGACTGGCAACTCTAAATTGCCCGTAGGACTGAATATGAGGGTGTGTGGTTGTCTGTCTACACGTCAGCCCCGTGATAGAATGGGGACCTGTCAAGGGTGTACCTGACATGACTAATTTTTGCCTAAGGGGAAGTGTAGAAACTATTTCAGTGCACAGTTGTTCATTATGCAATTCAACATTTGTTTTCAAGCACATATTTCCCACTGTTCTTACTCACCAAACAGACTAAAAAAAGAGCCAAGGGGAATGGATAAAGATATCCAGACAGGATGCTGAGGAAGATGGAGCCAGGGATTGCAAATGTCTGAAGGCTGACAAAGGTGTCAAGGAAAATGACTTTGCAAAACCATATAATTATCACACAAGCACACACATTTTCAATCAAATAAATTAACAAAAACAAGAATAAATACATCAAAATCATATTCCTCAACACTCTAGCCTGCTGGTCCTTCTGTCAAATCTTTGATTTGATACTGTACTGTGAAAGAGAAATATGCAAAATGGAAGAAAACACTATTTGCCTTAAATGCCCAGTGTTCCTCCAGCTAGTCCTATACCAGATTTGTCCTCATAGCATTGGTTCTAATGGAAAGGCCAATTAAACTAATAATTGGACATCGTTTTGTATGGAGTTTAAGCAGCTGAAGAGCTGACTATCTTCACATCCCAGCCAGTGCTCACACACAATTCTTTACATAAGCTAAGACACAACTTGGGGCCAAAGTTTCATTGGCTTGAGTTGGTTCATGCACTTGACACTTGCTTGAAGAATGAATAGAATTATTTTTCTCTGATGTCAGAAATGTTGCTGGGAAGGTTCTATAAACCTAGATATGGTGATTATTTGTAAGGAATGCCTGGTAGAAGATTCTATCAAGAAACAAGAGAAGCCAACTGTAGGCACTATTTGCTATTTTGCTACCCTGAGATAAATAAGCTGATGCTGACCAATTCTTTTGGGCCTGGAAATGTGCTAAGCTGTTCTCAGGAGAGCTGATCAAATGCAGATTTCAGTTATTAACAAATTAATTGAATTGTTGTTACAAATTATCACAGCAAGCCTGACAGTTCTGAAAACAAATGGTGCATATGTACTCTTCAAGGATACAAAATATAGGTTGCGAAGTAGGCCACCAACACTTGGGTATAGTAGGTGTCTTTGTACTTAGACAAAACAGTTCCCAAAGCTTTGGCATCGTCCATGTCTTTAGGGATCTTAATTTTCTCCATTTCATCACTGGAAAAAGAGAAATTATCATCTTCAATCATACTTAACAGTATTTCACACAGATATTTCCTGTTTGTTTCCAGTCTGGTTTCTATCAAGGACACTAAACAGAATGTTCGGTGATTGATTAATATGGTTCTTGACAGGCTCAGAAGGTGAGTGAGTGTAGAGGCTGAACTGCAGATATGGTTTTATTCTTATGGGTCAAACTAAAACACTCAGTGTCAGTGTAAATGACTTATCTCTTAATGAACCCCTTTAAAGACTGGTGTACTGCAGTGGCTTGTATTCAGTCCAATCCTGTTTGGCACAGTGCTCTCTCAATCATTCAGTACTTCACTTTCGAAACTACATGTGTCATTCAAATGATAGAGTAGAGATTTCCAAATTCCCAACATAACCATGGTGAAGCAGATAGTTTTATTGACCTAACTACTGTTAAAAGCATATACAAAAAATGCAGATTGATACTGTAAGCCACATCTCAGCATCATGTCAGAATCAGACACCTCATTCAACCTACTGTTTGGCAAAATCGCCAATGCTTCTAACACATCACCCCTCCACTGTTATTATGTCTCCCTTGGTGTCTTTACTAGCCTCAGCCTGTCTATACTAGCTTGACTCAGATTTGGCAGGTCTTATGTACGTAGGTCCAACACCCCACTGGTGCCTGCCTCTTTGTTTGGTGGCATATTAACCTTAGATTTACCTCAAAGGTTTTAATGATTTTATGCCTTTAAGCAATTTTTAATGGCAATTGTTTAAGCAAGCAAATAAACATTACTGACAGTGCACATTACTAATGGGTCTTAAAAGATATCACAGTGTCCACAAATACAGGAAATTTAGTCACAAGTTACAGCTTCTATTACTATAATTCATTGGCCTGTGTGCAAATCCTTTTGTACCTGCTCGAAAGTTGCTTTAGATTTTTAGTATAACCTCAAAAACCCACAAAAAAACTAATATAAAAAAAACAAGAATTCATTTCAAAAAGACAATAGGTCATCATTTCTGAAGATGGACATTGCCTCACCTCACAATAAATGAGTTTAATAATTCAAAAAACAACTTACTCAGAAAGCTCTGGGAAATTCCTGTAGACCAAGTACATGACTGCAGCAGAGCAGGTAAAGACTGACACCAGAATCAGGAAGGACATGCGTGCTGAGCCCCCTGCACTATGTTGAGCCTCTGTAAGGAAGGAGAAGTAGTTAACTGCCCAATAAATGAAAAGTTTGCCATATAAACGAACCAGCTACCAAGGAGCCTTGAGAATTTCGCTTATGAGTTCTACATCATTTATTCAAGCCCCTTGAGGGAACTGGGTCTCCCTCATGAGTCCTGGTGTTGCTGAGACAACAGTTCAATCATGCTTTTAATAAACACTTTTCTGAACACTGCGAAGAAACAACAGTAATATCTGGTAGTAATGTAATATAATACTGTACCTGGGGAAAATGTACCTTTTTGTAGTTCACATTTTTCAGCCATTTACAGCACACTAGAGAAATCATTTAGTTTAACCTGAAAGCCTGAGGCAAATTACAAATAATAATATAATTAATGTAAATTATGGCTGTTAGACCAATCAAAGCAGGAATTAGGGATGAATGTGCTTACAGATATTTGCAATCTCAACATAAATTTTCATCCAATTAGGAAAATATTAATAAAGCCAGGACTCCTAGTTAAAGATGGTCCAGTTAAGTCATACACTCACTGTCAGTTTATTATGACGGTTGTAAACAGATGAAACAAAACTGAACCTTACAAGCTTTTTAAAGTCAAAAACTATTACAAGGTTGTTGTATTTGACTGCATTAATGTTAAAAACTAGCAACTGAAGGAATATTGTTACGTTGTTTAATCTTAGTTATTTCAATTAATAAGCTGGAAGTTAATAGTTTCACATTACAGACAGTGCTTCAAAGTACAAAACAGTTATGCAACTGATGCATGTTTACAGGTCAAAATACTTAATGTGGACACAATAAGACAATATTAACAGTATTTTATAAGCTTGATTTCACAACAGTGCCATCCGCTCCGACCTTCACTTTTGAAGCCTGAATGATAAGTCTTTAATTCACTCATACTTTATTTTGTCGCTTTATACTTGTTCCACTACAAATCATTTTTACTCTACTACATTTAGTTGACAATTGTAGTCAGGCTACGTTGTAGATTAGGATTTTAAATTGAAAAAACAACAACAACTTGTAAACCACTGTTAAAGATAAAACTAGGCTGTAACAGTTTCGTCGTAAATAGCCTGACGTCATCAAGCCGGTCATCTTCTGATCGGCTAATTCTATCAAAGCTAGCTAACTGTAAGCCTACGGCTAACATTAGCTCCGAGTCCACACTGACCTCAAAATGGTGTTGCGAAGTCGTTATATTGCCAGATTTATAAACAAGTATTTGCTTTCCTCTCTGTCCAGGTTAGCAGGTAGCCAACAGCTAGCCGTCTGAACCTACCTTTGTGTACTTGTGAGTCGCTAGCATTCGCCCTGACTTCCTCCTGTTCCGACGACGAACCGTCGGTCTCTCTTCTTTCTCTCCGCCTTTTGGCCATTTTTTTCGAAGATAACGTCAATGTCAGCTACAGTTCCAATATATATGTAGCAGCAACAGCCGGCGGGTGAAATGACACCGGTACTGTGACAACCTGCTCACACGTTCCACAGGCTGACCTTTTACCTTCACAACCAACACCAAAGCCCGCATCATGCACGACAGCGCCCCCAACAGTAATGGTAATAGTTTCCATTAGTACAGTTACGGTAAAGTCTAAATCCGTTATCTGGACATCGTTATCATTAGGACAATCGTTATCTGGACAGAGACACTTAATGTTGTATGGACTAACGTGGCTAGACTGTCATTCAGTTTTGGGTGGTTTAAGTTCCTTGGGGCTGTTGGGTCATCTTCGTTATAGAGAATGCGAAGTTGAATTTTGAGTAAATACGCCATTTTGAGAGCTCACGCTCATTATCCATCATAGATATACACTATATACATATATGTTAATAAAAAATACATGAATGAATAATACTGTCCCATACAGCCACATACAGTAGAGGATGCTTCAACCTAGAAAGGACAGAAATTGACCCATCTGCGGTGTTTGTGTCATCTGCAGACAGCTGCTAGCCCACGTTAGCTCCTGAACCGAGAGCTAAGATCAGGGGCCTGATTCATTTTTCAGTCTGTTGGTCTTGTAGACAGCAGGGGGGTTGCTAGACATAAAGCTCTACTGGGGCACATCACAACTATTTTTCTTGAAACAACTACTGGTAAAGGTAAAAATGTAGAGATCTAAATCTTTATGAAAATATTTATTTCAACATACATTATGATTTTACTGCATAAAGGTCTGTCCTGTATCGCACATTTCTTTGCATTCTTCTGCTTTTCACAATAATAACTAATTTGACTGTCAAGCAGCCTTGATTTGTTTATCAACAAACCATGAATAAAAAAATCTAACCATGATTTATAACTCATAAAACATATCAGTTCTCCAAATACTTTAAAATTGTTTTGTGCAGTCCATAGCTGGTGGTGACACATCTGTCTCCATATAGGTCACTGCACAGATACTGTATCTTTCTCCACACCTTCCCTACCTGCCTCAGGTTCACTTGTTTGTTAAATGTCTATAAAACAAATATTTGGACTGTGTTGCAAGAGCATCAAATTTATCAAGAGAAGTTAAGATTCAAGAAATGATTAGTTTCATGGTGCATGTTTCTAACAAAGAAAACTACTAGATTTTTGAAGGAGTTTGGGGACTTCATGTAGAGTTCAATAATGTTACACATGGCCTGCAGCCGCCTAATTTTAAAAATGTTTATTGCAGTAAATTCAACTTAATGTATTACTGCTATGACTTTACATAAGATGTTACATTTAAGTTAGTGCAGTTTGAATTGTACAATGTATTGAATGTTATCTTTGTTCTCATAAAAATAAAATGAACCTGCTGGATTTTTTAAGGGAGTTTTGTCACTTTCTCTCAGTAAAAGAAACAAGGAGCTTATAAAAGTGAAACAACATGCGCTGTCCTTGGTGCTGAAGAGAAGAATCCTGGATCATAATATAAATGGAATCTGAAACGCTGACTTCAGCATCTAACACTGTCCATCTTCTACCAAAAACAGTTTGCAGAAACATGCTTCAGCTTCACATTTGTAGTTTTCTCCCAGTCTTGTTTTGTTTAACACTAGAACCGCCATGAGGTCATTTTGACCTCTCTTGCCTATTTAAATGCATGTAACTTTGTTTGAGTAAAAACTCTATCTCTCCCAGTCAGTGACTTTCCCTAAAAGTGTGTTACACATCATCTTGTGTGTTTTGGGGATTCTGGAATAAAAGGGAGAGAAAAAAGAGTGGTTTTACCTAGAACCACCATGAGGTCATTTTGACCTCCATTACTCCTAATGCAAAAATGGTGAATATACTGCACTTATATAGCCATATAAATTATATATCCAGTCAGATACACAGCTCAAAACACTTTACAGTAATGCCTCACATTGCTCCATTTTTACACACACACACACACACACACACACACACACACACACACACACTTTCCAAAATTAACAATAGGCATTGCTAGGCAACCAAGATACAAAATAAGTGTAGAGAGTGATGATCCTGATGCGGCCTTACCTAGGCAAGGGGAGAAACGTCACTACAGACAACTTTTTTACATCACTCCCCCTTGTTCATAAACTCCTAGTAAGGAACAACAGCCTGACCGACAAAAACAGGTGTTCACTCCAACCTTCTGTGCTTCAGAAAGCACTACTGCATGACATCAAAGTGATGAAGAGTGAAAAGGCAATGCTCACAATATACCAGGGCAAGGTGAACAAAAATGTGTGCATCCTCAGCACAATGCACCAGACGGTGAACCTGGAAAGTGACAGCCAGAAGAAAAAGCCAAACACAGTGTACTATTATAACAAGACCAAGGTGGGAGTGGATGTCCTGGACAAAATTATCGGACAATACTCCACAAGAGCTGTCACCTGCACATGGCCAGTCATTGTCTTCTATAACATGTTGGACCTGGTTGGCATCAATGTATGCATTCTTTACTGGAGCTGCACAAAAGTAAAAATTGCTAGGCACCACTTCCTTCTGCAGTTGTGTAAGGAATTACGCAGCGACCACATGCAAATGAAACAGACACTGTGTCACTGCGCCTTTAAACAGTGGTAGAGCAGCCTCAGGAGAAGCAAAAGCAGTGTAGAGTGAAATTGCACAGCAATAAAAATAAAACTGTCAAATCATGCTTCAAGTGCGGGTGACCTGTGTGTGGTCAGTGTACTGTCAAGGTCTTCAGTGTTTGTGCTGGTTGTGAGTAAGCTGTGTGTCAGAACATGGAGCGGAATAGACCTGTAGTTCCCAAACATTTTTGACCAAGGCTCTCTTTCTTTGTAAATATTTCTGAATTCATGTTCATTTGTTATGAAAGCAATGGACTGTTATTATTGTAATGCTCAGTGTTTATGAGCAATGTTGATGTTTTTATCTGTTTGACAGCTTTCTCATATTTTATTACATGTTTTTTCCACTGATAGTTTAACTGAAGTGAATTTACATTTTTATATTGCTAAAATAAAAGAAATCCTAATGTGGAAAAATTCATAAAATTCTGATATTTTATTATTTCATCCATTTTTACATGCTATTTAAAAAAAAGACCAAACATTCCTGTAATAGTCTTCTAATTTGCAATTATAAAGCCTGAAGTGGTGTGAGGTCAAAGAACAATGTACTTGCACACTGAGGTAGGTAGGTAGGTAGGTACTTTATTGATCCCTCAATGGGGAAATTTCAGTATTTCAGCAGCAATGGAGAACAAACAACATAACACCATGAGAAATAAACACACCACACATATCTTGATAAGAGTCACTGTAGAGTCACTTGAGAGTCACAGACTCAAATGCCTTGTGCACTCAATGTGCCCGGTCAATCAAGCTGATTCTGATTCTGATCTATGTGGCTAGCAAGGTGCAGCAAGCTCAGCTTTATGACTTATTGAATGGTTATCAGTATAAGGCTCAGTTTATTTATTTATTCTACAGTTTATTCTGAAATGTTTTGATAACCCTTTTCACAAAGAGTTTGACCTTTGCCCACAACACCAGGATATGATGTCCATAAATAAAGATGCTAATCTTGTGGCCATTGAAATCTGTTAATATACATAAATGTGCACACCTACGCTTATGTTACTAACTGCACGTTGTTTGGCTTTATATTTGGCATATCCTTTTTATGTGTTATTTATATGTTTATTTGTAACGCTCGTTTTACAATTATGCACAAAGTTGCTTTAAAAAAGACGAAAAACTACAACTCCCATAGCAATGCGGTCACAGCCGGATGGTCATATTGCACAAATCTGGCGCTGATCAATCCGGGTACTTCATTCACTGCTTCCTTTCGCGCCGGGTAACCGGAGAGCTGTGCGTCCATGTGCGCAGTGACTGGGAATTGAGAGTCCATTGAAATATTAAAGTCCGAGCCGCAGATAGAGATCTCATAATGGATCCTGATTCTTTGATCGAGGCCCTTCGGGGGACGATGGACCCCAATCTACGGGAAGCCGCCGAGAGACAGCTCAACGAGGTAAAATTTGAGCTTAGCCATTAATGGTGATGGCGCGGTCTAGGCTCGGGCCTCGGTCGTTCACACCGTCAAGATGGTGCGATCACGTAGTCTGGGCTCAGCTGTCGTTACCTTGACATAATAAGTGCAAAATTACCTCACTCGATTTTTATAACGTTACTGTGTGTTACACCCTCACTCATGTCCCCATGATACACCCACTACCATGAATTAAACGTAATTTTTATTTCGATGACACAGTCATATGCCAGTAGCCAGCCTTAACGTTAGCATCGTCCTGAGCCAGCTTAACATGCTAACCATTTTGCCTTGGTGAAGAGATCATTGTACACTAGGACATTTTCAGCTGACACGACAGACAAATAGTGGGGGAGTTATGTTAAACACATTAAGCTAAATTAGACGTATGGGGCATGTGTTAGCTATCGTAGCGTTATTCAACAGCATGATACTGATGTATAGCTGCGTGGCTAGTATCAGCTAACTAACTTTGCTAACTACTTGTTGGGTGAGCTGCTATAGCTCCGCTGCTCACGTGTCACAGTGACAAGTCCTGAATTGATGACATTCTTAAAATCGGAGCAATAATTGCATTAAGTTAATCGACTTTCCACTGTTTGCCTTAGCCACCATAAATATATGATCTGTGTCTTTATAGCTAATGTTACTACGTACAAACATCATAAAATGGAGTTTAGCAAAACTGTGTTGGCTGAGGCTGATGACGGGCTGTGTAGGTAAACTGTTTCCTGTCTTCATCTATCAATCATCTGGATTACATCTAACTTATAATCACATCAAATGCAGTTAAATTCAGTGAAAAAGCAAAGCAGGACGGTTCGCGTCAACAAGGGAGGTAATGCGGAACGAAGCACCGAGTATAACGTTACGTTCGGTTCCGGTAATGGAAACGCAGCAGTAGTGTGCTTGGTCGTGGTCAGCGCTCCCGAACTCCAGCTCTTGTCTGTGGTTTCGTGAAGTTATTTTATTGAAATAGGGAGGCGACTGCCCCGACTTTTAACATTCTTCTGCCTTGTGATGTGAGAATTTCATCGCCAGAAACATGTCTGCTGCATACCCTTGAATGCTTGTCACAGTGAAAGCGGTGAAAAATCAATATGGAGTTGTAACTGCTGGTATTACAGCAGAGTAGAACACGACAGTGGTCATGTGAACAGATTTTCCTCCGCAGACATGTGGACACTTTTTAGATTATGTTTACACCTCGTTTGGATCTAATTATAGCTCAGTATTTCATAAGTTACCCATTTGTTTTGCTTAACCGGAAACAGGCATGCTAGCCGCATTAGAACCGGAAGTTTGTAAGGACAGTGTCCTACATAAAACAAACACACGCATTGAAGTGGTATGATTTGAAATTATTTGTTCCAGATGATGTCTGACTCTGGCACGATTGTCTGGATTGGTTATGGAGATGAAATTCATGCGAATCCTTAAGTAATTTTGAAGCTTACTTTATCTGTATGTGGCACAGTCAAGTCTCAATGTTCACCATTCATCTACATTTGCTATTGTAACAAACTAAGGCCTAAGTGATTATAAGACAGTTATAGCACAGTGCTTTGCTCCAGTCAAGTAACCCTCACCTCCATGTTTATTTCTGACAGTGCATGGGGCTTCAGGTTTTTTAAAACACCTTATACGCATTGATAGGGATGGATTCGTTGAATGGGATAGCTGGGCAAGTGTTCACGTCTGCTTAAGTTATTTGGAGGCGGATGGAGTAAATCTGAGTGCACAGTTTCTAAATACAATTCTTTACTTAGTCATATGCTCTGACTCAGTTTTTTATGGGAAATGGCCAGAAAAGTATTGATTGAGGCTTGACAAATGCTAAAATACATTGCATAAACATAGCCTATGTTGATACATTGGAGCTGCAATGTGGCCTAAAGCAGACAAAAAGGATTGGAGGTAAATACTGTTCATGATGGAGCTCTGCATACAGAAACGGTGGTTGGAATTGGTGCCATAAATAGTGGTGACTGACCATCCAGGTGCAAACATCTGATGTAAGTTGACTGTGTCGTTTTCCACCTTTAAAATTTCATGGGGACCAACCTAATGCAGTTTTCCTTCACAAGGACAACATTATCCTGAATTCAACCATGATCACTTAACACCAAATCATATTTTTGTTTGGAAAATTTACTTGCATTTCCAATGCCTTAGTATTGGCAAAAAAGACTACCTACTTTTTTTTTTTTAATCACATTTGGCTAATGTGAGCATGACATCAAGCACCTGCACACCAAACATAATGTGTACTCAGCATGCCGTGTTACAGGTACAAGTTCCTTATGAAGGCTTAACAAGGAGCTTAAAGTCAAGTTTGTCTTTGTAGAGTAGAGCACTAAAAACTAGACATGGGCTTCATGTGACATATTATCAAACCTGCAGTCCTTGATACAAGATAGCATGAACAAGGATATTTCCAAATATTGTGTCATTCATCTTTCAATTTTGGTTTACAGGGTCACGCCCAGGTAAACTTTGTGTCCACACTGCTGCACGTCACCATGTCTGATCAGCTGGATTTGCCTGTCAGACAAGCAGGTGAGTCTACACTTTGACATGTGAAAACAGTTCTGCAGTTGCTTCAGTGATTTTGTGAAATGAGACCTAAAATCAGCACCTATTTTTGTGATAAATGTTTTGTATTGAGATAATCGCCATCGATCTTCAGTCCTGCTGGTAGCCTAAGGAGTGGAACCAACCCACCTTTACAATCAGCTGATTTGTCAGGTCAGAGTAGGGTACCTTGCTTGTTCTTGCTATTTTATTACAGCAACCTTGTTTACATTTTTACAGATTGTGCTTGAATTGCCCACAAGCTTCCATGAATGGGCATGCTCACTGGATCTGAAATATGTCAAACTTCTTTGATGGGTGTGTTTGAAAACCCAACCACTTGTTTTGTTATCTTAAATGTATTAATTCTGATTTTGTGAAATAGCCCTCTGTTCACAGATTTCTTTAACTTTTATTTCAGCATACCAAATGTAAAAAAGTTAGTGTCTTTTCATGTTTTCATTATTGCTGTAATGTTGTTTTAAATCTTGTGTGACATTTTCCAGTTTTGTCAGATTGCATTAGATGAAAGGTGGGCTAGATATTCTCCATGATCTAAAATTAAAGAAGCCTTTAATGTAATGGTTTTAAAAAAAAGGTAATGTAGAGGTAATGCATGATCTACACTTGTTTTTGTGAGGCTAAAGTGCCACACTGAAGTGTAGTGGACACGTAGAGATGGTTAAATATAGCTTGTTTTGCTTTAGTCAGATGCTTCTCTGTGAGGAAGGTGTTCAGGCAGAGAAACGTTAGTGTGAAGTTAAAGTCTTGACTAAAGTTTGTAAGTGCACGGATAGCATCCAACCTCTTGTGCCTACTTACCAAATATTCATAGCTGTACTGGCAAATTCAGCTTTGGGCACTTAGTCATTAAGCATGGACAGGTTCTTATTTATTTTCCCTCATGTCAGGTTTGGTGCTTGTGGGCAGCCCATCAAAAAAGGTTTTTGGAAACTCTCACTCTGCTTCTCTTCAGATTGTTGAAAGTTATTGACTAATTTTCAGTGAATAGATTGATCAAATGCATTAATAGTAGTTCTAAAACAGACTCCTGGACAGCATGATTGACTCAGATGTATTGGCAGCATACACAGTGTGTGCTCAGCTTTTCAGAGCTCTGCTTCTCAGATTTCTACTGCCAGCTCAGTACAAAGGAGGTAAATGGAATTTTGCGTGTGGTGGTCAAAGCATTTGTGATGATTTTGCTGTCTACAGTTGTTCACATGTTGCTGACTTTTAATAAATTGTTTTCCAACAGTACATGTGTCTTGTACAGACCCTAAAGTAATGTTGAATGTCCTCTGTCCCCACACTTTAAGTATGTTACTCATTTTGGACATGCTGACAAACACAAGAAAATTGTGAGACTGTGGTGGTATGTTAATAGTATGGTTAATAGCCAAGTGAAGTGCCACTGTCATACCTGATGTAGATATTTTACTGTATTAGTTTGACTTTTCAAGTATTTATTTTTTTTCTGTCACAGATTTTTAGTGTTGGACAGTAGTGTAGTTTTGGTGGTCATAGGTGGAATGCAGTGGGTTTATGCTCAGCTATGATAAGCTGGGTTATGGTTGCCTTGCCAGCAGTGTAGACCTTTGTCAGCCACCTGATGTCTGCCTCCCAGCCCTCACTCTTCTCCTTCAGATGCCTTTCCCTGTGAATCAAAGAAGTCCAATGAAGGCCCCACATGGTAGATGTGAACCCAGCTGGCACCCTGGTGCCACATTCATTTGAAATATAAAGTCAATGTGTTATTGAAGTGTAGATTGTCAGCTTTAATTCAAGGGGTTTTACAAAAATATCCAACCCTTATCTATACAGCTTATTCCTGAATAGGGTGGGGTGGGGTGTTAGACATAAAATAATATCCCAATATTTTAGGGATATTTGTCAATACTCATTCTTTGTAGTCTATGTCTTTCAAGTTTGGTCTGTATTATGAAAGCACCATAAAGGGCTGAAGTGTGCATGTTCCCTCTGTAGGTGTGATTTACCTTAAGAACATGATAACCCAGCACTGGAGCGATGGAGACGGTTCAGGCTCCGAGACGGCTATCAATAACATCCCTGAGGAAGACAGGCAGTTCATTCGAGACAACATAGTGGAGGCCATCATCCACTCACCCGAACGCATCAGGTAACAATGCGACCTGATGGTGGAACAGAGTTGGAGGAACTCTGGGGATTTTTGTTGTCCATCCGTGTTCCCTCCCAGTCACCTTTTCACTTCATTTAAAACTTCTCTTTTGAATTCTTCAGGGTCCAGCTGACAACATGTATCCACCACATGATCAAGCACGATTACCCCAGCAAGTGGACGACCATTGTGGACAAGATTGGCTTCTACCTGCAATCAGACAACAGTGCAGGATGGCTGGGCATCTTGCTCTGCCTTTACCAGCTTGTCAAAAACTACGAGTAAGTCATGGTTTTCAATCTTAATTTTATATTGCATTGTGCCACATGATAGGGGGTTGACATTGTACTTGTGTGGCTGCTGTGTCAAAAACAGATATAAGAAACCAGAAGAACGTCAGCCTTTAGTGGCTGCCATGCACATCTTCATGCCCATGCTGAAACAACGCTTTATTCAGCTGCTCCCTGACCACTCCAGTGACTCAGTCCTTATACAGAAACAGATCTTCAAAATCCTCTATGCCCTCTTTCAGGTAATGCCACAGCACATCTTCTCTTAAAATGAGATTATTTAATGTGTGTAGAAAAAGCACAACTACTGTAGAAAATAAGTTTGGTTTGTTCCTTTACTTCACTATTTCTGCACCCTTTTGGCACACACATATGTATATCTAACCTTTTTGGTCCATCTCAGTACAACCTCCCCCTGGAACTCATCAATCGACAGAACCTGACAGAATGGATGGAGATCCTAAAGACAGTAGTGGACAGAGATGTGCCTCCGGTAAGGAGACAAAATGAATTCATCACACTGATATTACCAGTCACTCCTTACAAATTGTTGCATTTTGGAGATGTGCATATTTAAGCCGACTATACCGTCACTGTCCTTGGTCTGTGCAGGAGACGATGCAGATCGATGAAGATGAGCGGCCTGAGCTGCCATGGTGGAAGTGTAAGAAGTGGGCCCTTCACATCTTGGCGCGGCTGTTTGAGCGGTAAAAATCCAATAATTGTTCAATTTGCTTGTTTAATACAGTATATCAGGTGCACATGTTTTAATAATAACCTTCCTTATATTAATCTCTCTTTGCAGGTATGGAAGCCCAGGCAATACAACCAAAGAGTATGCAGAGTTTGCTGAACTTTTCCTCAAGGAATATGCAGTTCCTGCACAACAGGTAAGAACTTCTGAAGGTGTAACCTAGGCAGCAGCAACAGCCCTCCAGTCAGGCTGAACTATGTGTCTTCTGGAGCCTCACAAAGTCTTTGCACATTGTTTACTAGGTGCTGCTGAAAGTCTTATACCAGTACAAGGAAAAGCAATATGTGGCTCCCAGAGTACTCCAACAGACACTGAACTACATCAACCAGGGCATAGCACATGCTCTGACATGGAAAAACCTCAAACTGCACATCCAGGTATAAACACAACATGTTTGAATCTCCAGAACATGTTTTACAATATTGTATGTGACAAGTCTTAGATGTTAGTTGTGCAGTGACATCATTGTGAAATCGTCACTAGTGGAAGCCTGAAGTTAAAGTACTGCCAGTTGAATTTGTTCAGGTGGAAGAACAAGATCCTGATTTACTCATATTACAGCAAAAATGTTTTGACAAACTCACAGGAAAAACCTGAATACAGGTCAAAACTCATTCTCAGGGTTGACGTGTCCATTAGTAGCTACGTATGTGTAGTTAATGGAAAGTTTGAGAACTTGGTGCTTTTACAACAAATGGTCTCACATCCAGCATGTTAATATCACTCCCTGATTGTGACTTGTTTCCCCAGGGCATCATTCAGGATGTGGTTTTTCCACTCATGTGTTACACTGATGGTGATGAGGAGCTGTGGCAGGAGGATCCATACGAGTATATCCGCATGAAGTTTGGTAAGCAGACAGAGTTGGTGCCTGGTACCCAAAAGGAACCGGGTGCATTAGTGCCAACTAACCATGGCTCTGATCTCTGCTGTCCCTAACAGATGTATTTGAAGACTTCATTTCTCCAACAACAGCAGCCCAGACACTCCTTTTCACTGCCTGCAACAAAAGGAAAGAGGTGAATTGAATGTATTTTGTGGTTATTTCCCCTGAAATGTGGGTGTCTGTGTGGCTAGAAAAGTAGATCCCATAAGAGGGAAAAATAACCAGATGCTGCCTCTGTCCCAACAATTCACTTGTTCTTGCCGTTTGTTTAGGTGCTGCAAAAGACTATGGGTTTCTGCTACCAGATTCTCACTGATCCCACCTCTGACCCCAGGAAAAAGGATGGCGCCCTCCACATGATAGGCTCTTTGGCTGAAATCCTGCTCAAGGTAAAGGGCTCTCAGCTGGTTTGTTTGTACTACTTTCTGACAATTCCATTCTTGCTGAGCCGATGTTGAGAATTGTAACATGATTCCCCAAACAGGATTTTCATCACACCTACCTGGTTTTACCACGAGCATTCAGTAGAAAATTATTGTCTCTAACTGGGGCAAGAGATGATGTTGCAGAAGCGGCTGGTCTATTATGGATGGTGAAAGTTGTCTTAGCTGTAGTTTAACAGGTTATTGCTGTGTTGAAATGGCTTACTTTTTTCCCCCTTTGGACCAGAAATCCTAGTCCTGCTACTGTGGAGTTATTAACCAGCTTACACAAATATTGACCAGCCTCTTTTTTTTTTTATTTTTAAAACAATCCATAGATACTGAAAATCCTAAAATACAGGATACACGTTGTAAAGTGTGTTTGACTGACTTTCGAAACATGACATTTTTTTATTTCCTTCTCTACACAGAAAAAAATATATAAGGACCAGATGGAGTTCATGCTGCAGAATCACGTCTTCCCCCTGTTCCGGAGTGACCTGGGCTACATGAGGGCCAGAGTAAGTGGTGATCTCCTCACAGGCAGACCTCAGTTGTGATAATGGCACTGCATAAAGTGACTCTGAATTAACAAGTCTGGGATCTGTTTTCACAAAGGCCTGCTGGGTGCTCCATTACTTCTGTGAGGTCAAGTTCAAAAGTGACCAGAACTTGCAGACGGCACTGGAGTTGACACGCCTCTGTTTAATCAATGACAACGAGATGCCAGTTAAAGTGGAGGCTGCTATTGCACTGCAGGTTCTCATCAGCAACCAGGAGAAAGGTGAGCAAGTAAAGTCATACAGCGCAAGGTTTCCTGATGGTACTATATACAGTGATTTTCTCTTTTAGAAAGTGTAATTCTGTGGAAGTGTCTATATAACCGGTGTATTGTATTCTGTAGCCAAAGAATACATCACCCCCTTCATCCGGCCAGTGATGCAGGCACTCCTGCACATTGTCAGGGAGACGGAAAATGATGATCTCACCAACGTCATACAGAAGATGATCTGCGAATACAGCGAGGAGGTCACTCCAATTGCAGTGGAGATGACACAGCATTTGGTAAGTGCAGTCATTGAGGCTACAGGTTAATGTTGTCATTTCATGTGACACTGTCACTGAGTGGCCAGATTGTCTCCACCTAATGCTACTATGGAGGAGAACAACTGCAGGTTCAAGAAAAGCAAATGCCTCAAGTTATTGTATTTAATAATGGTGTGTACTACTGCATCAAAAGATTTAATTCAAATGGCGTATGGGGAACTGAGTTAAGTCGCTCAGTGAGTAATCCAAAAAGAAACGGTGGTCTAATTTAATCCCATAATGCATGCCGTTTACATGGCGACTTCTAAGTTAATGTAGCAGGATTAAAACTGTTTCGCCAAATTGCTTTAAAGCATTTGCTTTTCTTCTTTCAGCCCTCAGGCGTTTATGCAGGCAGCTCTCATTTTTGCCATGTGAATGTACAGATAGCAGATACATGTTTAGCACTCAAAGTGACTGAGGAGAAATCGGTGTATGGCAATGACACATACCCTCTATAGTGCTTTGAAGAGAAGGCTGCGATCAAAGTTAGGTTTTATCTGTTCCTTCTCATATACAGTAGTTTAGCAATCTTAATATGGGATAATCTTTTGCCTAATGATTTGATCATGTGGATAAGTCCAGATACAGTCACACTATTCTTTCTGTTCATTATTTGACAGGCGATGACGTTCAACCAGGTGATTCAGACGGGGCCTGATGAGGAGGGAGGAGATGATAAGGCGGTGACAGCTATGGGTATCCTCAACACCATTGACACATTGTTAAGTGTGGTGGAGGACCACAAAGAGGTTAGCAACATAGCCGCTAAGCAACGCTGCCCACAACATACACACACTCTCCTGGCTGATCACTCATCTCAGTGCTACTTCCTCTGCAGAAGCAGCTCTGGTCTGCTGCAGTGTTCCTGCCAACACACTTCTGCCACCCACTAACTCCTGGGAATGCGCTCTGTTCTCACAGTGTTCAAAATGACTCGGAGGCTGAGGCAAGCGCTAGAAATAGTGTCAGGGCACGTTAGCACCATGTCTGTCGAAACGCAGGACTGCTGGTGCTTGAAGCCATTAGATGTAACCAAGCATAGTTTTACACTGAGGAGGATTTGTGATTGCAGCAGTTCAGG
Organism: Monopterus albus; assembly: GCF_001952655.1. Lineage (NCBI taxonomy): Eukaryota > Metazoa > Chordata > Actinopteri > Synbranchiformes > Synbranchidae > Monopterus > Monopterus albus. The sequence continues at coordinate 5,263,535 of NW_018127884.1, forward strand.
AAGTTAGGTTTCAGTGATTGTCAGTATACATCACTTAGCTACAAAGAACTGGAAATATCTTTTATTTGACAAGTGATTTTTGGTTTACAGGGAAATTTAACATGTTCAGTTGTAGATATTTTAGAGAATGTGTTACCTTACAGGACTGACACAATAGGTAAATGAAAAAATAATGAAGAGATGCTTATTAGGGCTGGAGCCAGTCCCAGCCAGCGCTGGGTGAGAGGCAGGGTACACCCTGGACGAGTCTCCAGTCTGTCACAGGACTGACACGCAGGCAGACAACCACTCACAGCTGTGATTTTTCTGATTCAATTCTTGAAACTCTTAGATCAGTCATTACATTTGTGCCTTTTCTCTGAGCTCCTAGTTTGCTTTCCTTTAATTCCTTATTACTTCTAGATGAGTAATCATTTACACAGTCACTGAATTCCCTTGTGCTGTTTCAGATTACCCAGCAGCTAGAGGGCATCTGTCTGCAGGTGATCGGCACTGTGCTGCAGCAGCATGTGCTGGGTAAGCAGACTGGTGTTAACACGTTTCGCCAGCATGTTGCACTAAAACTCTAGTGAAGAGATGACCTATCGATAATTGGGTGTGGGGAATGTATTTACCTTTAGAGACTCACCTTTTTCACCTTTCTTCTCCCAGAATTTTACGAGGAGATCCTGTCCTTGGCTCACAGCCTAACCTGCCAGCAGGTGTCGCCGCAGATGTGGCAGCTCCTTCCACTGGTATATGAAGTCTTCCAGCAGGATGGATTTGACTACTTCACAGGTATGTGCTGGATGGATACTTGTATTTTTTTGGAGGTATATAATTGTTTTTTTTTTTTTAAACATGAATTCTCTGCATCAACCGGTAGATATGTGTGTAGAGAGAGAGAACGTGGGTATCTGAGCATCCCTTTTTCTAATGACTGCAGTTTTACAACCTCCCTGAGTGTGAAATGTTTTCGTTTCAGATATGATGCCTCTTCTTCACAACTATGTCACAGTTGACACAGACACCCTCCTGTCTGACACCAAGTACTTGGAGGTCATCTACAGCATGTGCAAAAAGGTAAAGTGGGGTTAATGTGATGAAGAAGATGCAAGGTCAGTTATTTGCAGTCATCAGTGTGCGTTGTGAGCTTTAGCCTGGTCTGTCACCTCGCAGGTCCTGACAGGAGATCCAGGTGAGGACCCAGAGTGCCATGCAGCCAAGCTGTTAGAGGTGATCATTCTGCAGTGCAAAGGTCGTGGAATTGATCAGGTCAGTGTCTAACAAAGATAATCACATTACATCTCAGACTAATAAACTGTTAGTACATGACTTTAAAGACTCAAAATGCACTACAGGATGCAAAAAGCCCTATATTTTCTGGGAGTTAGATTTTAGCTAATACTAATATATTTGCTTGAGTTGTTCTTTAAAAAAAACCTCTGAACCTGTTGTGTTTGCAGGTTGTGCCCTTGTTCGTGGCTGCTGCGTTGGAGCGTCTGACGCGGGAGGTGAAGACCAGCGAGTTGAGGACTATGTGCCTGCAGGTGGCCATCGCTGCGCTTTACTACAGCCCCCCTCTTCTCCTCAACACTTTGGAGAATCTCCGCTTTCCCAACAACACTGAGCCAATCACTAACCACTTCATAACCCAGTGGCTCAAAGATGTTGACTGCTTCCTTGGGTAAGGCTGGTTTCATAAGAGTTTCAGTATTGCCAGCCAGGTGTTGATTAACACCCTTTCTGAATCTCGAGTATTGTGAGCCTTGTTGTAATTGGAGACTGTTTCAGTTTAATCAATCTTTTCTTTCTTTTTTTGTTTACTCAGTTATTCCATCCTCATCAATTATCCCAGCACTGTTATTTTCAGAAGTCCCGCTTACTTTTTGTTCCCATTGCTCCCATCACAGCCTCCATGACAGGAAGATGTCGATTCTTGGACTTTGTGCTCTCATTGACCTCGAGCACAGGCCTCAGGTCGTTAACCAGGTGGCTAGTCAGCTTCTTCCAGCAGCCATCCTGCTGTTCAGTGGCCTCAAGAGGGCGTATGCCTGTCGAGCAGAGCATGAAAACGAGGACGAGGACGATGATGAAGATGGAGAAGATGAGGATGAAAATGGTAAAGTTTCATTTTTGCATAAGCCAAATTCAGCACTCAGCCAGTACTACTGCAAGGCAAGTAAAGGTGTGCATAAGGTGATGTTGATAGGTGTTCCCCTGAACTCTCTGTATGTAGCTGAGCTGGGCAGTGATGAGGATGACATTGATGAGGAGGGCCAGGAGTACCTGGAGATGCTGGCAAAGCATGCAGGGGAGGATGGAGATGATGAAGACTGGGAAGAAGATGATGCTGAGGAGACGGCACTTGAGGGCTACACTACATCTGTAGACGATGAAGACAACTTGGTGGACGAGTATCAGATCTTCAAAGCCATACTACAGAGTAAGATGACAACAACCTGGCAATGGAAGGCTTGTGTTAATAACTTGCAAATGTAGGTGAAACAGTTCCATAAAACAAACCAGTCACCAATCTGATTTTACTGTCGTGCAGATATCCAGACCCGTGACCCAGCATGGTACCAACCTGCCAATGGAAGGCTTGTGTTAATCACTTGCAAATGTAGGTGAAACCGTTCCATAAAACAAACCAGTCACCAATCTGATTTTACTGTCGTGCAGATATCCAGACCCGTGACCCAGCATGGTACCAGGCACTAACACAAGCCCTTGATGAGGAACAGGGCAAACAGCTTCAGGACATTGCCACGCTTGCAGACCAGAGACGGGCAGCACATGGTGAGCACCAGCTGAGACTCATCAATTTTCCAAATAAACCCTGATGCCGCTTTTGAGTATGACAATAAACCTTTTTTTTTTTTTTCTACATGCTGCTATTTTCTGCTTTTTTTGTGATTGGCAGTTGCTTTGCAGTTTTACAATGTCTAAATCATATTGCTAATGCCTTTTCATCTATACATTTTCCTCAAATAAAAAGTACCACAGCATTTATAGCATCTTCCCTCTGTATAGTATAAACTGAAATCAGTTGCATTTGAGGCTATTATATACACATTAACATGAGTCTGGGATGATCACTCCCCTCCCATAAAAGAAAAGTGTCTGTTTTAATCCCTTTTCAATAGTAAAATGTCTGTACACTGGAATGCTCTGTCTGTAATATGTCTGCCAGTGCTAGTGGGCCAAAGTGGTGCCCTGGGATTTTATGGGCTGACAATAAACCATGTTGGGCAAGAGAGGATGGTGTGCAATATCTCCTGTTCTCATTATTGTTGACATAAAATGCATTGATCACACCGGGCCGTCAATCTGCTTGACTTAGAGAATAGCCAAGAGCACCCGAGTCAGATCAGCATAGGTGTGGACAGAAGATGAGATGAGCATATGATTCTAATTCATACAGATTTTCAGTAACACTTGTCACTGCTACTAGACCGATGGACTAAGAAGTTTCACAAACCCAGTTTTGTCTGAAAATCGTGTTTGCAGGTTCTGTGACACTGCAGGGAAGAAATATTTAAGAGCTTTTCTTTTGAAATGGCACGAAAGATTTGAGGGACTTCTGGTATTTAATGTTCAACTTTTGCAGAGTGTCTAGTACTAGCTGTTTAGTAAATTAAAAGTGAGCAAACTTTTTTTATTTTTTATTTATTTATTTATTTTTTTTGCAGTGGAAGCTGGGTGGCAGATAAGAACCAGCTACAGAAAACCATAGCCTTGATGAAAGAGTATCTTTAATTACATGAATGAAAATGAAAATATGTATGTGCACAAGTGTGCTCTACTTTCAACTTTGGAGGCACCGCTCCAGGAATGAATTGAGTCATCTGTTGTACTTTTTATTACTCTGTGACTGATTGTAGTGAAGTGAAAAAAAAAGCTTGTGTTGTTCCCTTAAGTAGTGGTTCCAGACAGAGCTGGTTCTTCTCAGTCATTCTTCAATCTGTCAAATGGGAAATAGCACCAGAAGATGCGGGAAAGCAACCAATGGCTGGGGAAAACAAACCAAGAACTTGAGCGCAATGCAAGAGAAGAAGCTCTCAACAACGTTGTCTTCTGGAGCCCAGTGTGGCGGGGATACCACGACAGCAACTCTGTGTTTTTTCCCACTTAAACAAAATTGGGGGATTAACAGCTAGAAATTGATAATGGGACTAAATATTGCATTATCACTGTTGTGGCCAAACAGCTGACATAAGATTATACCTCTGGTAGTAGTAATATCTACATTATTTTCTGCATAAACAAACACATGTTTATGTACATACAAGCCAAGGTTATTGATTTTTCAAGCAGCCTTGAAAAACAACCAGAGGCATTAAGGTGTCAACAGCTGTATTCATATGTAGCATATTGGATACTTCATAGCACTATGTGATGCCTGATCTCTGTAAATTAATGACTAGCACTTTCATATTGTTCAGGTCTTCAAGCCTTCTGTATCAGACTGCAAATTTTTTAAATTGAAGACTATTTAAACTGAAAATAGCTGTAACTTTGTTACTTTGCAAGTGACTTCTGTAATGGCTGGTTGTCACATATCTGGTTACAGAGTGGATCAGTGGGCACCTCGGAAACAATGTCAGGAAACGAGTGCTCTTGGTGTTCAGTGTGGCTACAGGACGTGTTTGTGAGCACCGACAGTACAGTTGGATACATCAATGATGCATGTACAATTGGACTAATTGTGAAGGTCTCAAGCTTTTGGTTGGTGTATGGATGAACCATCTATATATACAACAACATATTAAAAAAAAAAAAAAAAGCTAAGGGAATTCAAGACCATGTGTGTTTTCTTATAACATGATTAATCTTTGCATCTGTCATAGCGGCTCTACTACTTTTAGCTGCTTTATTCCTGTCTGGTAGTTTGATCTATAGTAGCAACACATATTTTATAAACTTGTACCTTAAATGGAAAATCTTGAGCTGTAAAAAATAAGGAGTAAATAAGCCTGTCAGATACAGTACTGGTCAGAATTTGGGTACTGTGTACCAGCAGAAGTATTTAGTTCTTTACTAGAAACAAAATAGCAATGCAACTATGTAAAAATACTCCAATACAAATACAGTACAAATAATAAAATGGGGCTGAATTAGTATTATCAGCAAAATGCACTTGAAATTTCAAAAATAAAAGCACCGATTTGGCAGAATGGGTCCTTTCAGGGTGTTATAATATATTGTAGGCCTTTGGATGATTCAATGTTAAGTACTGGACATTTATAATGATCTGATATTTTATAGACCATATAACTAATGAATTAATAAAATGCTTAATGAAAATATAAAATGGTTGCAGCCTAAGGCTTAAAATGAAATTTACTTTACTATCTAGTTTATCTTTTGTTTTTCCTATTTTAAAAATAGAAAGTAACTAAGCGTGTCAGATGCAGCAGTGTTTTTCTCTGGAACCTAGTAAAAACAAGTTTAAAGTACAATGAAATGGAAAAGTATGCGTAAATATCAGCTAAATGGTTACTTAGGCTGTTTTCCACCACGGGTTACTTGACATTTTCAGTTTATAAAGCAGAAACAACTCTCGATTGACAGGTTTTGAATTAGTTACTAAACCTTATGTGGCGCTATCCCCTCACTTCCCCCTGCGGTTCCGCAGACTTTGCGTTGTGTTTTGGAGCCGGGCAGTTCGCTACACTACTGACACGCAAACACACAGTCAGTAGTAGACAGACCTGCTCTGGTGGTGCTCGGGGGGACACAATGTGGCTTCGAGAGGAGCTTTTAAAATCTATATGGCACGCATTCACAGCCCTGGACGTAGACCAGCGTGGAAAAGTTTCCAAATCTCAGTTAAAGGTGTGTTTCGGCTTAATTTTTGTTCTTCTGTGTAGAGATTTCAGCTACGTTCGTGACATTGCTTGAGATTTACGTTAGCTGTTGATATAAAGTTAAAAACTGACGTTCCTAAGCTGCTACGGAATAAGTCAGTGGTTATTCATTACATCTTGTGGATACCACTCAGAAACATTTAACGCGTACTGACATTTACGCACACTTACAGTTTCAGGGTACACACAGTGTTGTGTCAATTTATTCCACGTATACTTCGTTGAATTTTCAGGGGAAATGGTGGATTTTATACCCTGCATACAATGATCATTTATCCGGTGGTTTTTCAGGTTTTTACACACAAAATGTTTCATAGCCAGATCAAATTCCTAGGGGGCCCTGGGGCATATATTTGTTGTGGACCCCCACTGTAGATGGCAGTTTAATTCTAGCAGCACCCAGAAAGCAACCAGTAGGCCTACTCTTGAGCTAAAATGATCAATATTAAATTAGTTGATTAATGAGCAGCAAATAGTACTTCAGTAATCTGAGGTTTCCTTATTTACTTTTTTATTAAAGCAAAAATTTACAAAATGTACTTCCCACATATGAATATTTGCTAGTTTACTTAGTTTCATATTATAATAAACTCTACATCTTTGAGTTTTGGACTTCTGATCAGACAATAAAGCTATTTCAACAAGTTAATATGTTTTTATTTATGACATTTTAGACACTGAACAATCAGTTATTTGCCAGAGAAAAATTGGATGCAGTTTTTATAAAACACAACTTTACAACAAATCAGGACTATATACACAAAACACCATTCAGGCCAAGTGTGACACAGAGTCCTAGGGCTACAACCTGTCGCAGTTGATTATCTATTATTAGTATTATCTATATCACTTATTCTTGCAGGGGTTGGTACACCCTGGACAGGTCGCCAGTCTATCATAGGGCTGACACGAACACAAACGACAACACACACTCATGACCTATGGGCAATTTAGAGTCGCCAGTCAACTTAAGCTGCATCTCTTTGGACTGTGGGACGAAGCCGGAGCACCCGGAGAGAATTGGTCATTTTGCCCAGCTGGTAATCCAGCCTTGAAAATAAACGATGATCAAATATGACATGACATAAGCTAGTGATATGGATTAACCAACCTAGCAGTACCTAAGCTAAGTATCTCTGGGCCAATCTGCATGTATGAGTTCACCTACATTTGATACCTCTAACTACATTTTGGTGATTATGCCAATACTTTTACTTAAGTAGAAAAAAACCTCGAGTCTAAGGGGTAAAAGTTCACCTTCAAAGTCATGCTTGACCAGTAATGCTTGTAAATGTCAGTGAAAGGTTTTTGCATGTGTGGTTAGTAAAATCTGAAAACTGCAAGACTGATCTTGAGCTCCACCTTTAACTTATTGTCACAGATGTTCATTTTGCAGGGGTGTGGTACTATATAGGAATGTCATGTGTTAATCTAGGCCCTGCTCATGTCTTATGGGAGTATCTATTTAACTTTTTACTTTAGGTGCTGTCTCACAACCTGTGCACACTGATGAAGATCCCTCATGACCCTGTTGCCCTTGAAGAGCATTTTAAAAATGATGATCAAGGGCTTCTCTCCAACCAAGGCTACATGCCTTACCTCAACAGGTTTATTCTTGACAAGGTGAGCACAAAGATGCTGGAAAAATTGCAGGAGAATGGGAGAGTTTTGTAATATTACACCAGTTAACACTGTTGTCAAAATGATAACTAGGGCTGGGTATTGTTTGACACTTTTTATATTAGTGCCAAAATGGCATTGGGTTTTGGTATTGATAAGAAACAGAAGTTTTTGCAGACCTTTCATTTCTCTTTACTATGCTTGTAGGTGCAGAGCTATGCAGTAGTCTAAATACAGTTAAATATGCAAATATCCAATTTTCCAGTTTTGGTAAAGTTGTGGAAAATGAGAGATATAGTAAAATGTGCTGAAAAGCATTGTTGTCCTGGAAAATAATTTTGACCTTCCTTGACCTGAACCACCGCTGGCAGCTGAAATTAGGGCTACAATATGTTCACGGGCCAAATGAGGTTTCAGTATTGGAGTGCGAAAGTTTAAATGCTCTGAACTCCAAGTTGTGGGATTTTGAATGGACCTCACACCACCTGAGGTTGAGGAAGACAGCATGAAATGTAGCCTGACAACCAAGAAATGTGAGTGAAGTGATCCTTGAAACACAAACACAAATGTTGGCTGGTAGTTAGCTTTGCTTTGAAACACATTTATAAAGTAACTCTCTGCCACCATGAAACTGCAAATCAACCCATCGTGCTCCACCCAGCACTCCCTCTCCCTGTTCTGCTATGCTCAGCCACACTCTGCGCAGCTGTTCAGATAAAAGTTGTTATGTTACTGATCAAGCAGAAATAACTGAAAACCTCAGCTTGGTTAACAAGGTCAGCCCCACTCAAAACCTCTAAAAGCTAATCTCTCTGCACTGCTGCCAGTACTGTTCAATGGGTCTGGATCACAGGAGGCTTCGACAGCACCTCTCCATGTTAAGACAACTTTTGGAGCAGCTTTCTTAAACAAAAGTATTTGAAAAAAGTTACACACTGTAGTTTTAACGTAGTTATTTAAGCTTCCCAGAAGTGCTGTAACAGAAGCTTTGAACTTTAGCATTGTGTTGCATAATCTGCACTTTTACAGAACAGGTTAGTATTGTTTTTGCATAAACAGATGGTCAATGTGATACAAAAGAAATCTGGGGACAGTATTTACATAAGTACTGTACATGTACACATTTGAGATACCTAGCTTTTAGTTCTTACTTATAGCGATTGTCACACTTTGACATAAACAGCTCTCAAAAGCTTTAGCAAAGATTTAAGCCTAAAATCTGAAAGAAAAAAATAGAACGATAAAAATAGTGAAAACCCACCAACACACACTTCTCTGTTGAAGACTATGACACAGACGAGGATGACTAATCATGATGTGTTTTGCTCTGTAGGAGAGGAAATAATTACAACCACTTCTCTGTTGTACCCAGAGTAACAATGTGTTTTGTCTATTATTTATTCATTCCTATCATAATGAATGTAATTGTATTCCAGTAGAGTCTTTGGAAAAGCAAAAGATTCTTATCTGTAATAAGAGTTTTTGCCCTCTTGCTCAGGATGCACAGTGCGAGATGGCAAACACATCTGTTGAAATATTCTAAAACTAATTCCCGTGTCAGTTAGTGAAGTGCTTGAGTTTCACTCTTTCAGAAGCTGCCTTTCTCTTGTAAACCCTGACTTGAATAAAAATGAGGCATTTAATTACACCATGTTTGTAGCTCACATCCTGCAGGCTCAAGGTTTTGAAAGGAGACAAACACTAGTCTCCCTCTTAGCATTTGTAAACACACTGTCCTCACTGGTGCTGACCAGTCTGACTTTGACTCTGACTGAATGCTCTGTTTTTATTCACAGGTACGGGAGGATTTTGATGTAGTGGAGTTCAACAAGATGTGTTGGACACTATGTTACAAGAAAAATATCTGCATTAAAAATCTTCTCATCTCCGAAGACAATGCATTTAAAATCTGGTGCATTTTCAACTTTCTGTCAGAAGACAAATACCCACTAGTCATCGTGACTGAAGAGGTGAGGAAGACTCTTGTAGCCAACAAGGAAGAGAAATATTAACCATCCCCTCCACCATGGTTTTCATTTCTAAGTATAGATGTCCCTCTCCTTAGATTGAGTACTTTCTGCGAAAGCTGATTGAGGCCGTGGGCAGTGGATGGAGTGAAGAGATGTTTACAGATTACAAGCTGCAGCTGAATACAAAAAGGAACTGCCTGACTGCCTGGGAGCTGATTGAACTAGTGGGGATGGGCTACTTCAGCAAGGGCATCAATCGCCAGACCCTCTCCTTGGGCATCAGCGAGGTCTTCCAGGAGCTCATTCTGGACGTGCTCAAGCAGGTCAGACAGGATGTTGCCCCTAACCCCTTCCCCCACCCACTTTTACAGCTTTACTCAGCTGAACAGTGTCTTACAGTCCAAGTGCTATTATCTAAAAGAAGGAAGCCCTGTGTTTAAAGAAAATGGTGCACACTCATCTATGTTTCCTTCATGTGTTGTAGTGTACTCACAGCTACATAGTTTATGAACAACAATTGCTTATATGTCTGCCCTAATCCTGCAGACCCTGCTCACAGCTAGAAATAATATTTGGGGGAAACAAATCAGTCTTAATTTTCAGTAGAAACGTACAATTATTATATTCTTTCGAAAAGAGAGGAAGCAAAGGAAACATTATGGAAAGCATAATAACAGTATATCATGTATTGTCTGGTTTGACAGAAACACAAGGACTCCTTCATTATTGAACAGTTAAAGTGATACGGTTATTACAATAATGGATGTAGTATATGTAAAACACCCACTGCATAACAGTAGCTGATTCACATGCTAAGTGATCAATAAATTTCTTAATAAGCTTTCTAAATAGCAAAACTTTATGTTTAATACGTCACAGTGATTATGGCTAACATGTCATTGTTTAACTCAACACTGTGTTTTGAAGGGATACATGATGAAAAAGGGCCATAAAAGGAAGAACTGGACTGAGCGCTGGTTTGTCCTTCAGCCTAACTCACTGTCATACTATGTTTGTGAGGATCTTGTGGAGAAGAGAGGAGACATCATTCTGGACCCAAACTGCTGTGTGGAGGTGAACAGTCCAGTGGTGTAGTTTAATTTTAATTAATTTTTTTATAATATATATCAGCGGTACAATATAACTGACATTTCATTCTCCTGTAGTCTCTGCCAGACAGAGATGGGAAGAAATGCCTGTTTATTATCAAGTGCACTGATAAAAAAAAATGGATTCAAGGTATGTGTTTTTACTGCTCTGTAACTGCCTCATCATAAAAAGTTTTCATCATCGCTGTCTCTTAATTTGTTTATGTTATAGCTGCTGTCTCAGCAGTGCATCTATGTTTAGATTGCTGTTAAAGCTCTTAGTCAGTCCTCTCTCACTGTGGCTCACGGCAGCAATTCAAACAAGTATCCAGCTGCTCAGGTTGGGGCTGCTGCCTCCCCACCGTGAGGCCCGGCTGAGGCGCAGGGAGCTCCGGCAGCGGCAGCAGATGAGCAGATGGAGGAGGTGGACCTGATGGAGAAGATGAAGCAGCTCCAGGTGGCCAATGACAACAAACAGAGACAACTGGAAGCCATGAGGGAGGTACTGTTCTACTGTACATACTGTCACAACTCAAATGAATATTTCCGCTTATTCAGGATTTTTAAGATAATCCTGAAGGGGAAAAGATGAGCCCAACATTGATTTGTGTTAGTAATGAGTTGAGAGTTGATAGAAGCCTCTTACCAGTAAAAAAAAAAAGTTTTTGGTTATTACTCTTTATTTTCACTGATTTGGTCAAAAATGACCTAAACCCTCCAATGACTAAAAAACAGATGATGTAGCAGAAGATTCACTGAAAAGGGAAGTGAAACCTGCTATGCAAATGACAGTAAATATCAGTCAGTGACACCTGCGGCTTGCTGAGAGTCAGACATATGAACTCAGTTGTTTTAGTGCTGCAGCAGATTAGTGATGGCTTCTCACTTCCCCTTTGACACTCCCAGGTGGCTTTTTTCACATGTCAAAAGTCACTTACTTACTAGTTACTGAATATGTGGAAAGCATCATTTTCTAAATATACCTTGGTTTGTTGTTCCATGCTTAGCTGTTCCTGTTAGGGGTCGCCACAGTAAATCATCTGTCTCCCACAGTAACAGTTTGCATGGTAGATTTGGCAGGTTTTTAATGCAGGATTCCCTTCTTGAAGCAAACCCTCTTTATTTATCTGGGCTTGGGAAGGGCACAAAAGTCACTCCTGTGGCTAGAGGTGCCCCGACCAGGAATCAAACCTGGGCCACAATGGAGAGAGCGTTGAAACCGAGCCACCAGGCCAGGCTAAATATACCTTTAGTAGTATATATAAAATATTTCATAAGAGACCAGAAGGAAAAAGAAAAGCTGCTCTTGACTATTATTTTGAGTTATTTGCCTCGAAATGCATAAAAACCTCAGATTCCTCCTTAAACCAACCCAAGTTTTTTTTTATTAAGCCTTGTTTGTCTTTAAAGGATTCCCCCCTTGTAGCCTGGTGTGGCCTCCAGTCAAGTGGAAAGGTAACATCTCTTTCCTGCTTTATACTTAGAAAATGGAAGAGGTTGCAGCTAAAGCAGCAGTAGAGGAGCACAGGAGGAGGAAGACCCAGTTGGACCTACAGGATCGCTACAGACTGGACCTGGAGAGGGAGAAAATGGTAACCACTGTACCCGAGTCTGCCTGCCACAAGCAATGTGGGCTGATAAGCGTTGCACTGCATATGTGGTGACATATGACTTGTCAGTGGTTCATTATGGCAGCTACTTGATTTTGGTGAATTAAGGCAGGAAACAAGCTAAAAATAAACCAGATATCTCATGATGACATCATTTGTCGAAGTGTCACATGCACTGGTGCTTATTAATCATTGTCTTAATACAATGAAAAATGCCTTTGTGAGATAAAATGAATTTCATTGATTGATAAAGTTAAGACTGTGTCACTGCAGCAACGAATGAGAATCAGAATCACAACACCTTTATTAGCATTCCACTGTACAGCTCTCCCTCAGCAATCATACATACATGCCACACTAGTCGCTAAAAACCTGTCTGAAGATCAGCTCTACATTATGTGCTGACTTGCTCAGGTGCGTCAGCAGATGGAGGAGCAGGTGGCTCAGAAGTCCAGTGAACTGGAGCAGTACCTGCAGCGTATGCGGGAGCTGGAGGACATGTACCACCGACTGGAGGAGGCCTTAGAGGATGAGAGGCAGGCCAAGCAGGATGAGGAGGCAATGCGAAAACTGCAGGCCAGGTAAGTCACACACTCTCTGGCAGAGGTGGAAAGTAACTAAGAACTTTTACTCAAGTACTGTACTTAAGTACAATTTGGGGGTATCTGCTCAAATGTTTTCATTTTCTTCTACTTCATACTTTGATTTCACTACATTTTAGAGGTAAAAATTGTACTTTTTACTACACTACATTTATTGGATATCTTCATTTACTAGTTACTTTTCAGAGTCAGATTAACTAGACAAAATACAGTATAAATAAATACCATCAGAGTCAATTGATCCCTAGTGGGAAATTCAAATGCTCTCCAGCAATAATTCCAACAATATGTATATAATGTAGTTTAATTAGCTTCACTTTTGCCAGATTATTGCGTTAACGTGATGGAAACAACAATGCATCAATAATCAGATAATGTGATTTACATCAATGTAAAATGTGCCATTCTGCATAATGACTACTTTTACTTTTGGGGCTTTAAGTATAATTTTGGTGCTAATACTTTTGTACTTAGGGGCCGACTGTGGTTTGGTGGGTAGAGCAGTAGTCTACCAACCAGAGGGTTGGAGGTTTGAATCACGGTGCCTCCAGTCCACGTGTCGAAGTGTCCTTAGGCAAGACACTGAACCCCCCAAGTTGCCCCCAATGGTTAGAGCCATCGGTTGAGTTGGTGCCGCAGATGGCTGCCTCGGTTCTGTACCGGAAACAATTCCTTGTGTGTAACATACTTGGCCAATAAAGGTGATTATCTTTATGTAACATTTTGAAATGAGCACTTTTACTTGTAACAGAGTATTTTTACACTGTAGTATTGCTACATTTACTTAAACAACCTCTGTACATCTTCCACCACTGCTCACTGGAGAGCACAGTGTTACATATAGGAAGTAAATTGCCACCATCTCAGTCAGACTTCCTGTTTTTATGCTCTTATTCTGATACACTTCTGCTGCTTCATGCCCTCGTCTGAACCAGCTTTACCTCACTAATTACACTCAGCTGTTTTCAATAAACAATCAGGATTTCATGTTTCTGCTGTTTTATCTGGACTGTTCAAGAACTCATCTCTCTTGTTTCTGGTCCTCACTTATGGACTAATATCTCCCAGGTTTGCATGAACTCTTATTTTGTTGAGATTCAGTTTGTTTCTTTTTGTTACGCCAAGCACTGTTCACCCTCCAGTGAATTTTCTGAATGATTGTTTATATATTCTGTAGTTAGTATCTGCATTGTTGACCGGACTCCGATCATGTTACCATTATTTTGTTTAGTACATGCTACTCTTGCTAAGATTAAGATTGTTGTCTAGCATATCCTTGGACATTTTTGTTACTTAGTTTTCAACTTGATCACTTTTGTTTAAAGAGTTTGACCAAGTAACGTTGGGTACTCGAGCCTTAACTGTGCTCTAACCTGCCCTGCTATGCGTTTCATATTAAAACTTCATAATACTTTTAACAAAATCCTGTTTGTCTTCATTCACTCCTTCTAAAAACACTTGACATACTTATTGTAATATGAGTCTAATGTGTTACAGTTCATTAGACCATTTTTTTTGCTGTTTATTACTTTTTGATGGGCTCAGAGAGCAGATAACTTTGGCAAGGTGAAGCAACAGTGAAAACAGTAGAGTAACCACATGTCCTGCAAAGCAATGAAAAATGAGAGAAATAGTACAATGGCAAGAAACACTGTCTGGAAAATACTGAAGTTCTTGTTTCCCTTCCACCAAGAATGAACTGCCAGTTCTTATGACTTGTTTCAAATGATTATTATGAAACTCAGCAGGCTGATCATTTTAATTGCTGATGTTTAGATGGCTAAAATGATCGATTGTGCTTATTATGAGCAGTCACCCCCCCCCCAACACACACACACACACACTTCTACCAATATGTTCTGGGTCCTGCTCCTCATGAACTTCACTCTGAATATGAGCTGGACAGAAAATTATAAGTATCTTTGCTGTGTTCTGTCTTGCAGGCTGCTGGAGGAAGAGTCAGCAAAGAGGGCAGAGTTAGAGCTGATCCACCTGCAGCAGCAGAGGGCGCTCTCTCAGACTGAGACAGAGAAACAGGAGCTAGTGGCTGAACAGCTGGCCAAGGAGAGAGACCTACAGGCAGCCATGCTGCAGCTGGAGAGGCTGGAGAGGGAGCGGCAGGGAGCGCTGGAGCATTATGAGGTCAGGTCACACATGTGAATCTAAATCTTTACATCTCACCAACCTTAGTGATGATGTTGTTACAGCATCAGATATAGTTTCATTCTTTGTTGTCTGTTTGGCTACAGGCAGTACTTATGTATCTGCTAACACAACTGTGAAGATCTACCCACAGTTGTTTTTTTCCCTTCCCATTTAACTTAATTTATAGTAGAAAAAAATCACAGTGAAATCTTTACAGTATCTGCCACTGCATGATGCTGGTTCCTACCAGTGATCCACCCTACCTGCCCTTTTATACCCATGTCTTTGTGGTACAACTTAAGCTAAGTTTTGCAAGTAAATTTCACCCATAGCCCACAGCTGTTGTAGGGATATTTTGTATCACAGAACCCCAGCATTTTCATCTATTTTTTCATTCCCACTAAACATAATTTTACCACTGCTGTCGTGTAAAGGCTTAGTCATGCTTCATGTATCAGTGTACATTTCCTACATGCTGTTGTCCTTCTGTAAGTAACACCTGTTTACTAAAAATTGGAACCACAGCAGGACAGTACCACACAGTCCTTCAAAGGATCCACACTTAGTCCAGTTTACTAGGTCTGTACAGTAACATACTGAGTTGTTGATGTATGAACCCCAGTTATTTTTTGAGGATGTTCAGTATCTGCTGCAGCAGAATAAGCTTGAAATCGTTTCAGCTGATGAGTATCAACAAGGCCATAACATAACGTACAGACCGAGTTATAAAATACTCTGCAGTAGTGTTTGCACAGTTATGTTTATTACAATCAATGATATGCTTGTGTCAAAATGCAAAAATGCACTATACAATATAGTGCATTTTGTGCAAGAATTGTAAAAAAAAAGTGTTCAGTTTTGTTAAATTAAAACAGTTTGATACAGATGATTCAACAACAATTTCATATCAGCAGCTGCTCCCCCTGCTGGATGAAAATATTAAACTCACTGAAAATGCTTCATAGACATTTATCCACTATTTGCTGACATGCCATCTGTTTCATATATATAGGAGGTGTCGAGGAAGCTTGAACGAGCAGCAAATAAGACAAAGACCTGGAAAGACAAGGTGGCCAAACATGAGGGACTGGTGCGTTTAATCCAGCCAGGTAGGGGGATTAATGGTTGGTCATCAGTGTTTATTAGTGAATTTATACATTTACATTGGTACTGGGCTGTCAGGTGATGATGCATTTCTCCACACTAAAAGTACAACTGTCGTGACAGTGGATTGTGCTGCAGCAGGAGTTTGTGGGCACCGTTAGACCTGTAGCAAACTGTCACCACTGCAAGTGTTGAATTTTGCTAAAACCTGTATTAAATTAATCAATCATTCATTCTCTGCTGCGGGTCCAGGTCACATTGAATTAATTGTCATTAGGAATTACTGGAGGTTGGTTGTCATAAAATTAATTAATTTGTTTCGATTGCTTAATCATTAAGTAATTTTTAAGCAAATACACCAGCTATTGTCTGGTTCCAACTTGTAGAGTGCGAGGATTTTCCGGTTTTCTTAATTTTATGTTACTGTCTCTTGTCTTTGGACTGATGAGTGGACATAAAACATCTGAAGTCATCATCTTGGGATACTATAATGACCTCTAACATATCTGAGATATTTTACAAATTAATTGGGAAATTAATCATCAGAATATTTGATATTTGTTACATTAGTTAACCCACTGCAGGGGAGTACTGAAAAGGATCATTCAAGGCTCTGTTATCTCTGTTTTGCTTGCTGAATACTGAATACTTATTTCAACCGGTCAGTATGAACTTTAAATTGGTGTTAAATCTTGGACCAAGGTCCTGTGCTTACCTGGCACTAAATCAGGCCAGTCTCTTCAGAGTAATTAACAGTCTTAAGTGCATCCAAAGGTCAGTTAGGTCAATGTACAAATCCAGAAGAATGGTACAAAAACCGTGTTCTGCTTTCTGTATCAGCAGCTTGTTTGTAGGTACAGTACACCTTGTTAGAAGATAGTCATGCTTCTCTAAAAACTTGGTCTTATAGGTCATAAAGGACCACAGAGGATCACTAACTGGGGTCCTGCATCGTTCACTGACGCTGAGCTGGAGATAAGGAAGAAGTCATGGCAGGAGAGTAGGAACCAGGGGGCTCAGGCCCAGTGAACACGCACCACGACAGATGATCACATGCTGACTGTAGTAAACTGTGTAAACTGTCACTGTCCAGGTCTGAAGAAGTTTCATAACGTGAATGTACTGAGCCACATGGTAGCTGCAAAAACAAAACAAAGAACAGTTTTACTCATTGATTGGGCTGCTTTTATATGTTTAGCTTGGATAAACTGCTTTTCTTCACATTCTCCTATAACAAAAAACACACCTTGTTCGCTCAGCTGAATTTTTTTCTTAATAGTTTTAGTCTATCCTTTCTAATTTTATGCGCTTTAATTAGACTTTTTTGATGTTTAGGTGAGGGGTAGACCAGTGTGTGTCACTATATCATGGCACTTCTCCAGTACACCATGATTGATTCACCAAACGTTTCCGGCTATCTTCATCAGGATGTATCTGAGGCCTTTTATGGTTTCCTTGTATACAATACACTGATCAACCATTTGACTCCTCATGCTTTTCTTTTGATATAATATCACTGCCGTTAGTTGACACAAGTTACAATAAAAACATTCTACGAGTAAGACGGCTGAAAACGTTAAGCTAACCTTGGTGTGTTTGTGTTTTGAGGTTAACTTGTTGTAATGCCTTTTAGTGACATCCAGCAAAGTAAACAAACAGTAGATACATTTTCCACTCTAGCTCATTTTATTAGCTAAAGAGGAGTGAATTTCATCTGTTCAACTAAGAAGATTAAAAAAAAAATTTTTTTATGCAAGTCTGGCTATTTTCATTTAAGATGTCTTTACAATGCACAGACAGCTAAATGTGTCTCTGGAGGATGCAACAAGCTTCAATTTTTTTAATTTTTAGTTTGCTAGGGATTTAACCTTGGTGTTGTAGTTCCTTTGCCTCCCGTTATGTTGAACCATGTCCACCAGGTGTCCCTGTATGAGCAGGAGTCTCACTTTGTTATAAGCCGAGCAGGAGTGGGAGCCTCGGTGCTGGAGCTACAGGCTCATGTGGCAGCCTGTCTTCGTTTGTCTAACTGTGAGGAAACACTACATGGACAACATTACTTGGATGTTTTAGGGGCCTCAGTGTGTCTCCACCACTGGGTCCCGATGGTGGCTTCAGCTTGTGACCTGAGCACCAGATGTCTTGATAGGAGCTGTGGTGTCCAGATGTTGCCTGGTCCTTGTAGTTTGCACTCTTAAAGGTTAAGCCTGGTGTTATTCTAGCATTTTGTTATTGTCAACACATTCCATGAAAAGACCAAAACCAACAACGTGTCAGTCTATCTCTAAACACATCTGAACTCCCTGCCCTGTCGGCGGCACTCAACCCCAAACCTGCCTGTTCCTACTGAGGATGTAAACCTACACTGTAAAACATGATACAGGAATTTAGTGGAATTAAATTAGCTTTTTTGTTAACGCAATGTAGACATGCAAGTTTAGTTCATTGAAAGGTAATTCATCTTAGAATACCAGTTTCATTTTAGAACTTATGAACATGACTTGTTCTGGCGAGAAGTTGACTTGAAGTGATGAATTCAATGAATAAACTGCTGAGACTTAACTCACTACATGAACTTTCAAAGAGACAAAACTAGCGGATTTCCCAGCATGCATTGTTTGAGAGTTAAAAAAATCTCCAGAGACTCTGGAGACTGGAAACTGTTTGTAATGCATATTAAATGAATTCATGCTTGTTTCTTATCATAATAATGAAAACAATGTGAGCTGTGATGGTTAGTATTATTACTCTCGTACACTTTGAATTTACCAAAGCAGCCTCAGGTGTTTGTACTGACTCAGATACAAAATATTTCAGCAACTGTAAATTCTTCCTATCAATCGATGAACTGACTCTTTACACTGAGAAATCTGAAAGGAAAACAAATCTGTGTGAAATGACTCCATGTGACTAAACATCTGAATCAACTTAATATCTACTGTTTAAACATGATTTACAGTCTTAAAATAGGTCACTTGTGTATATAGTTTCTTTTTAAAAAGGATAAGGAATTTTATAAAGTAAGTGGACATAGTTTTTAGCATTTATGTTGAGGAATATTTTCAGCTGGCACAGAAAATAAGGCTTTAAATACACAGACAATACTTGTCAGTAGAAACAAACCATTGTTGGTTTTGGTATTTACCTGGTCTGTTTAGTCAGGTCAGTATCAGCTCTGACACTCATCCACTCTACAGGTAACCACAGCGCTTTCTGAAATTTTTAAATGAATTATCAACTCCACCCTTAAAGAATGACGCTGTTGTATTCTCTTGTTTTCCTGTTATGACCAAATCCCATGAATCAGCTTCAACATGACCAAACCACATTAAAGAGTGTCCGATACGTTGACTCACTCACTGTCAGTGGTTCTCCAGCTCAGCTTTTAGTGCCACAGCCCGCCCTGGCATCATGTTACTTTACATAAAAATGATTCCAATAAGTTTGACGCAGTGTAGTTTGAAATTAAAAATTTTAGAAGAACAAAACAACGGTGTCAGGTTAGTCACGGGCAGATTGGAGAAGTAAAGATCACTGCACCCAAAGACAAAAAGGGGTGGTGGTGATGGAGTGTGTGTGTTTGTGGTGTACAGTGTAACCAAAGTCAAGATCCAGAGCACAAAGAGTTTTGCACACCCAAATCAATGAAATGTTTCCTTGCTTTCAGTTCACATTGCCACATTTTAGCACAGGGAGAAAGATGTTCCAGCTGTGCTTCTCTTTAGTTTGTAACAGTCCTTTCAACCTTTGTCCTTCAGGTTTGAGCTGTAGATCACATTTAGAAGAATAATCCCTTCAAGGGTCTTGTTAAATATCAGAAAAGATATACTGATGATGGTTTTATGGTTCAGAGTACAATCAAAATGACACTTAAATTCTAAAGTATATCTTCTTTACAGTGGAAAAGAGTAAAAGCTGTATTTACTCTTAGATGTACAGCTTTTAAAACCAGACAAGGCTTTGGAGTATAATGGTTAAAAACACTACATTAGCACAACTGAAGAAAGTTGACCCATAAGCCTGGTCTCTAGGATAAAGAGGATTTGCGATACAGAAGAAAACTTTCAAAGATGAGTCAATTTTGCCTGTGACGCTATTCAGTTAAATCAAAAATCTATGTAGAACAAATATCACAAGGAACTAGAATTTCAGAACATAAATCAGCAATGAGAAATGCTGTTGTTACTGTTTACTGACCTGTGTGTTGCAGCCACAAAGAGGTGGTGGTAATCTAGAAATGTACTACTACAATGTGAAACCTATTGGATTTTCAAATGAAATGCTAATAAACACAGTGTTTTACCTTCCATAATGACCTCTGACAATTGATTTGTTTTCACTGTTACCACAGAAATCTGTCCTGTAGTTATTTTTGTAGTCTACATCAGTTGGATATAGATTTTAGAATCACCTGTTTGATCCAGATGAATTGCTTACTTGTGTGAGCTGTGATTTTGGAGTTTATATATAGTCAGTGAGTGTATGTATGTTTGATTTTAGGATTGAATATTGTCAGGAGCCTTGTGAGGTTCCAGAGAGGCACACCCGAGGATGCTTCTTATAGGGAACTACTTTGCGCATTTATTTACACTCATTATTGGTGTAAAGTTAAAAGGACAGGCTCAAAAAAACTGAAGAACTATTACACACATAGATGAAACCTATGCACATCTTTTTCCCTGTGCTGATGTGTGGCAATTTGAACTGAATACACTACTGGTCAAAAGTTTGAGATCACCTCCATTTTTGCAGTTATTAATGTAATTCAACAGTCAAACACATTCTTTCTATAGCTGAAATCAAACATAATTTAGAGTTCCAACAAACGTGTTACACTTGTAGGTTGCTTTGCTTTCACTCTATCTGGAAAGTCTTACACTGTGCTGCCAGTCAACCATGTAAAGCTGGCATTCCCCTGCTATAGGATGAAACCCTGAAAAGGTCTGACTTCCTTTGTTCGTTGCCTTTATCCAAATAATGCTTCTGAGCATGTAGTAACATGATCTTTGTTCAGATAGAATTTGCTGTGGTATGTAATCAAAAGTTGGAAGAATTGTTTGCATCAAAGTTTTATTTACTTCCACTGCTGCAGGAAAGATGGAAGTTAACCTGTTACTTGATCCCTGAAAAGGCCTGTTTTACATGAAGTTTACATCATTTTGTTGTTTTTGGTGAATCTTTCTAACCTCTGGCAGTTTATTTCTTAGCTTTGTACAGTTCGCTGGACTTAAGCTGTCACTAAAACTGGAACAATGAGGTGTTCTTAAACCTTTGACCAGTAGTGTCCAAGGAAACACTGATTTGGGTGAGCAAACACTCTTATTATGTGCAATCAATGTCGGAAAGAAAAGGTTGCATCTGTGTATCCTTAGTTACCTGCCTGTTTGTATGTGTTGTACAACTGACAGCACTGATCCAAGAAAGCAAGATGAATAATGCCTGATGCACGTGATGTGCAGCAGCAAGGTCTGTTTGCTGCATCTCAATGTCAAAACAAATCAGTTTGTGCAACAAAGGGGCCCCTGTTCTTACACATACACCTCACCTTTGTCTCCCTCACCTTCAGGTTTCAGTGAAAAAAGAGAAGACATTACAGGGACATTGTAACTGGGTGAAACTCTCAGCTGTGGGTCTTGTCTCGTGTCTGCCAGCCAGGCCACACAATGAGTGTCTTCACTCCCTGATGTAAAAAGTCTCAGACCATCGTAATTTGCCTTTCTTTGTGAGGGGAGCTGGAAGGAAGGAGACGGTTCATGTTGAGTTCATAGTTGTCAGAGCAGGAGAAGAGATAAGAACATGCATTCAGACAAAGTCAGCACCATGCAGATCCCTTTATACCGGTGATTTACTGATAAGATCAGATATATAGACAGATTATCCAAATTTCTGCTTTAATACTGCAACCAGGAATGTGGTTCACTACCAAGGATCATGAAATCCACATAGCCTCTTGTTTTAGGCACATCTTTGTTCAAATGATTGATTGGTTCTTTAACTGGTGAAGCAAGACAACATTTAACACACAAGATAAAGAAATATTCAGAAAGAGTTGAAGAAACCGCCCATGGTTGATGGCATTCTGAATTTTCATTGCAGTATTTGTCTTGAATTTTTAATCTGGTGTTTGATAAATATATTTGCTGTTCACATTTCTTCTAGACGAGGTATTTATATCCCAGAATCTGAGAAAAACGTGTAATAAGTATTCTCGGAACTGGGAGATTCTTTCTCCACAGCTAAATTGCACAAGTCCTCAATATTTCAAAAATAAGGATCTTTCCGGCTGTCTCACTCCCACCCAGTGTGTCCGAAAAGCACCCTAATGCTCGTAACCAGTTCATCTGATTCCTGTCCAAAGTATCCTCATCGAAATTGATTTGAAACGGGAGCATTTTTTGGGATCGTCGGCTGGTGAAAAAACATCTAGCAGATGCCTGTTTTCTGGGTTCGATGACTTCCCACAGTGACCTCACAGCCCTGAGCATTTCACATGATTGAATGAAGTCCAGGTTTAGCTGCGCAAGACTGCAGGGTGCTTACATGGAGAGAGACATATCAGGACCTCAGACAAACAGCTGCGAGTGGGCAAGGAAACACATTAACACAAACTTTAGAAATCCCCACTATTATCTTTTAAATCAAACATGCAATGTGCTTTTGGTTCATGCATGAGCGGCGGTGCCCACATTAGATCATCTGGATGTGATTCATGTATTTGATAGTCACTCAGCTATACCCCCATGTGCTGCAGGCAGCTGACATCATCCTAATTCCAAGGGTGGGACTCGACAATGTGTCAAGACACTGACATCAGCCTTTAGTGTTTATGCAACCGGTTTTGGAGCTGCTGAGGGGCCACAGGGCCCAGAGGCAAAAGGGCCCCCAGCAGCAGTGACTCAGCAGTGCCCACGCAGCAGAGGCACCCAGGAAGTGAAAACTACTGCACAGCCTGCAATCATGCAACCTCGTTGATAATAGGATTTGAAGGATCAATAAAATAAATCAACATTGTCTGTCACTGGAGTAGTTTTGGGGCCTGTGGAAAGGCCGTTCGGCTTATTATTTTAGCTGCTTTCTTGGACAAGAAGCCTTTACTGCAGCTGTGACTCTACATGAAGAGTTTGGGATCCAAAACCAACAGATACGTGCAAATGGGGTTTTATGGACTCCTTTTGAATTGGCCTTTTTATGTGAGAGCAGCATGCCTCCAGCCAAGACTAATCATACTGTAGTCCAGAGCAGCCTTTATCCAAGTTACACATTACACTTGGACCACATTTTTAACACTGCTGTTCTTGGTGATAATAGATACTTTCATCAGTAATTTGTCTTAAACTTTAGAGAAGACATCACTTGTAGAGGCAGTAATGTAGCATTATGTAACATAACAAATCTTTTAATTCGTAGAACTTGTATACAACTTATTTGCACCAAGCCGGTATGATCCGGTCAGTGCAGTGGCTGTCGAGTAAACCCACCATTTCTGTCTATGGAGGAAATGATTCCTATCATTCCACACAATCCTGCTGGATAACTTCTGCTGTATCCCTCTGTTTGTGGGCAGACTGTCTAATCCCCGTACCTAAAGCAACAGGCTAAATCCGGAGGGAACTGCCGGAGGCTCTGCCCAGATGTTGGCCTGCTGCAGCTCTGTACCTGCTGCCAATACAAGCCTGCTGGGAGACCCCCCCCCCCCCAAAAAACCCCCCCCCTCTTCTTTTCCCTCTCAGAAACAAACCTTCACAGGAGTCCTGTTCAGTGCCGCCAACCAGGCGCCACAGAGCCTGAGATGGGGCTGTGTCCCGGGCCTATATTCATTGCTGGCAAGTGAGACACTCATCATCCTCTCTGGTGTTGGCTCTGAGCAAAAAAGTTGCAGTGGTGTCTGATTACCTTTCACTGAGATGAGGTGTCCCTAAGAGGCAAGAAAAACATGGCAATTACAAACGGTTTAAGATTTCTTCCTGTATCCTGTGACCGCTTTTGCATCAAGACTAAGACTCTGCAGCCATGTTAGCAGCTCTGTGAGGCTGTACTGTGAACTCAGTGCTAACACTCAGAATAACAATGATAACATGCTAATATTTAGCAGGTGTTTATCATGCTCACCCTCTTGGTTTAGTGTGTTAGCATGCTATCATTTGCTAATTACCACTAAGTGCAAAGTACAGCTGAGGCTGATGGCAATGTGATTAGTGCTGGAGATATTCAATCATAAAGGTTTGGACCTGATGTCAAAATGTATCTTTCCATCGAGATGAATTTCCCCTAACATCTTAACCGTAACCACTGAGGGAGGCACTACTTGAAACAAGTTTGTAACAGGGGGAACACATTTCGAGGGGGAACACATTTTGACACGAGACTGGCCCTAGAGGAAATGTCAGAAGATCACCAAATATATTACGACTCATCCTGAGGGGAATATGAACGTCTGTACCAAATTTGCTGGCAATCAATTGCCATGTGTTAACAACAAGAAGATGATTCATCCAGTAGTTTTAGTCACCCAAAGGCACAAATATGAACCTCTTTGTGCCTCTAGAGGAAGACTTGGGGTCATCAAATTCCACTGGACTATCCTTTGTGGGCCATGAATTTAATCCATTCAGATCATTTATACTCTCAAACCAAACTGGCAGACTAACACCAACCTCCCTTGAGTCATGCTGCTAAGATGACAATATTTCAGACCAGTAGAAGGGAGAGGTGTAAGGACAACTATCTGTGGTTTTAAGCTTCTCAAATATGAAGATGGTAAACTTTGGATTGATGCTCATACAATACAAGACATCAGCTTGGTCTGTGGGGAACTAGAATGTTAAATGGTCTTATACTTGTATAGCACCTTTCTATGCTTTTACAGCACACTCAAAGCTTTCACATTATTTGGCCATTCACCCATTCGCACTCCCAAGCACTCACACGCCGGTGACATCACCGGGAGCAACTGGGGGTTCAGTGTCTTGCTCAAGGACACCTCGACATGTTGCCTGGACAAGCCGGGAATCGAACCGCTAATCCTCCAGTTAGGAAATGACCCGCTCTACCTCCTGAGCCACAGCCGCCCCACAGAATGAACATGTATCATTTTCTGGCCTTTTTAGTTTCTAGATTAACCAATTAAGAAAATATCCATTAGTTGCAGCCCTGTGTCATACTACACATCTACTAAACTAGTGGCTAATTAATAACTCACTAATAGCCAGCCCATGGCAGAAAATTTGACTATCCAATATTTTGCTAAACTTGTCATATACCAATTTAAACTTCAGATGTTTCCAAAACCTACTGGCTGTGGGAAGACGAGGTTGGTCCAAGCCTACCTTTCCGCAGCCAGTAGGCTACTACTTGGTTATCTCTGTGATAAACGAGTCATCATGACCGTGTTGGGAAAGTTACTTTTGAAATGTGCCTACTGAACAGGCACCAAGCAATGCCCTTTTCTGATTTCAGGAGGAAATTAGTGTAGAATTTCCAGCATCGAAAATGGCTCTTGTCCAACAACACGGCCACCCACCAAGCACTTGTATTGTAGGTGATTTATAGTGAATGGGTAAAACATGAAACTAAATTATCTACATGATCGATGAATCTGCTAAATATTTCCACAATTAACTGTTTGGTCTTTAAAATAGTGAATATTTCTCACAGCCCAGGGAGATGCATTCAGATGGTTTTTTTTATTTTTTTTATTCAACCAACAGTCCAGAGATGTGCAGTAAATACAGTTGTATAAAAAACATTAAATCATCACACTTGAAACCACAACCAATTGTTTTTTGACAAAAAAAAATGTCAAAAACTGATTTAACTTTTTTTTTTTTTTTAGGAAAATAGTGGATTCATTTTCTGTCAGCCAGTTACTGCAGTTCTAAATATACACTGACTGGCCACTTTATAAGGTTCAGTTGTACAATTGTATACAATTCAATGTAACACTTCCACCTTAACATCTGTGTTTATGAAGCTCTGCGTCTTGGTTTTTAGTTAAATTGTCTTAAACATTTAAATTCAGCTATATGTTTATTATTGAAGTCACAGTTAAAGGTGGTGTTGTACTGGACTACATTACATTCAGAGGTGCGTCTATATTTTTATATATTAGGAACACCTCTGAATGTAATGTAGTCATGTACACCACAACCTTTAACTATGATCTTAATCATAAACATACAATATAATTGAATTTATACACTTATGACAATTTCACCAAAAACTGAAACATTTTGAGCTTAATGAACACAGATGTTAAGGCAGAAGTGTTTCATTGAAGTGCATACAGATGTACAGGTGTGGCTAATAAAGTGGCTGTCAGTGTATAAAACATAATTTCAACTTCAATTCAATTTTAATTGTATAGTGTCAAAACACAACAAAAGTCGCCTCAGGACACTTTACAAAGCAAGGTCTGGACCTTACTATTATTAAAAACTCCCTTTAAGGGAAGAAACCTCCGACAGAGCCAGACTCCTGGTGGACGGCCTTCTGCCTTGACCAGTTGGGGTGGCTGTCAGTGTATAAAACATAATTTCAACTTCAATTCAATTTTAATTGTATAGTGTCAAAACACAACAAAAGTCGCCTCAGGACACTTTACAAAGCAAGGTCTGGACCTTACTATTATTAAAAACTCCCTTTAAGGGAAGAAACCTCCGACAGAGCCAGACTCCTGGTGGACGGCCTTCTGCCTTGACCAGTTGGGGTGAGTGGATAGAGGAGAGAGAAAAGAAAAGCAACAAGACACAACAAGAAATCAAGCACCAGGCAGCTTGATGTGGCCGGTGACTGCTCATCAAAAACATAACGGTCCAGAGCCAGGGCAACCTGCAGAAAGGTACAGGGAGAGGGAAAGGACAAAGTTAGTGACATGTAATGGTGGCATATACTGTAGATGCAAGAAGACGAACTCAGAGCATCATGGTACCCCCCCAGCAGCCTAGGCCTATAGCAGCATAACTAAGGGAAGGCTCAACCTGCACTCTGAGAGCGAAGTGCTCTGTTAGGATGATAAGGCTCTACGAGGTCTACGATGGAGCCTTGTCATTAAGGGCTTTGTATGTTAGAAGGATTTTAAATTCTATTCTGAATTTTACAGGGAGCCAGTGGGGAGAAGCTAATATGGGAGAGATATGATCTCTCTTGCTCGTTCCTGTCAGTCCTCTGGCTGCAGCATTTTGGATTAACTGGAGGCTTTTTAGGGAATTATTGGGACATCCTGATAGTAAAGAGTTACAGTAGTCCAGCCTGGAAGTAACAAATGCATGGACCAGTTTTTCAGCATCACAGGTGAAAGAACGCAGTTCTAGAGACTGATGATTTAAAGGATATATCCTGATAAAATAGACTCCAAGGTTCCTCACAGTACTACTGGAGGCAAGAGCTATGTCATCTAAAGTATCAAATCATTCACTAACAGAGACTTAGACATTTAGGCGTGTAAGACCGCGACCCTGCGTCCTGGTCTTAACTCTGGGTTGTCACAATTTAGGTTGTAAAATAAACTCGTTCAGATTTCTAGATATGAGAGCCGGTTAATGACGACATGGGGCTAAACATGTCATCACTGGTCACATTGGGCAGGGCTCCAGCAGCCTCACATGGTCACTTCGCACCAGTAAATGAGAAAACCTTTTGAAATTCACTCAGTAATGCAAGAAAACAGGCCAGCAGTAGTTTCAAGTATTTTATTTCAAAAAATTAGTGTCACCACAAAACAAGGTACAAAGATACAGTAACAAAAATCATCTGAAATCTTTGAATAGTTTGACTTGTGTTGTTGGTTTGTAATGAAATTGTATAGGTGCACAAACAGAGAACAAATGATTTCTGAAAACCACAGTATCCTACATGACATACATGCTAATTTCTTTAAAAGCCCTTAAGACACAGAGCCTAGACAGTCAACAACAACAACAACAAAATAATCAGTTTCATCACTGACAGGGAACAGGCCTCGGGTTTTTGCAACAACACATTAAAGACTTGTTGGTCACATTAGAATCAACGTTAGAAAAGTACATTTATGTATGTTCAATACATATGGTATACAAAATGTCACATGTATTTACAGGAAAAACATGAAGCCACCACATTTAACAGTTACATCTTTAATAAAAATAATTTACAGGAGACAAACGTATTATCCAGAAGTCAAACATTTATCAAAATAGAGAAAACACCACTTATTTAAATAGAAATGTGTCAGATAAATCAATGTACAAATTCTTTCCTTGAATCTGTCTTGAGAAAACATATGTACAATGTAAAGTAATGCCTTTAGTCTCGCTGTCTGCATTTGCTAGAAAATCTATATTTGAGAAGGAGTGCATACTTCAGAGATAAGTGCAAACAAATTGCTTTTTAATGTTGTGCATTCAAATCTGTGTTTTTGATGGTTCATACATTTCTTTAAGCAGCAATAACCTTTCCTCATAGTAAAATATCTGATAGAAATTCTTTTATAGGCTATTTTCTATATTTTCAAAGTGTAACATTGAACCCAGTTTGAATGGCCAGTGATATTGCTCTGATCTATTTACAGCTTAAGTAGTGTATCATTCCCTAGTGCAGTCTCCTTAAACAACAGCTTATCTTCACTTCATTCCTGGCAGAGGCACAGAGGAGGGAGCTAACAGCAGAGACGAGTGTGTTCAACCAGCTCCGACTTGAGCAGAGTGACAAAAGTCTGAGCAGCTGCCAAGTAACAGGCAGAAGGGTGGGTGGACAGTACTCACCCTCCACTACCAGGCACTTTGTTCAGTGTGGTCTCCAAATTAAAGATGTCTCTGCTCTCAGCCGCCTGATGCTGCCTCTAATGATATGACGTTAAAGTTGGTGTTCAGGCATCAGAAATGCAGTTCTGGATCTTGTCCATCCACGACTGAGCGCTGGGTGCATCTGAAGCACAGAAGTTGTAGACTCGCTTACTGGTCTTCAGCTAGAAAGGCATCAGATAAGAGTTAAATGTGGGCCGCAGAAGGGAAAACCACCAGCCAGATTTCATCCAAATTTAGTGCAAATTTTAATCGTATATCTAGAAAATCAGCAAAAGAAAAAAAGCTGATTAATATGTTTCCATCCAGGAGGAGTTCACTGAGACAAACGGTGCCATTAAACCACTGCAGAGGAATAAAAGAGCAACAGTTGTAGAACACATGATGTAAATACAGCAGTTTTATGTCATTAATTTGAGTGTCAAAATGTCATGATTTATTCACCAAGCCCGTTTCTTTTGCACTTTGTTTTTATCAATACTTAGAGCTGCCTCATTCAGAGGTCTGTACCACAAAGCGAGTTCAACAGTCTGGCTAACTTGGGTTTATCTGGCTTCGCTGAGCCTAACGTTGGCCTCCTTTATAACCAGTACCATTAAGCCATTTAGCAGCTGGTTCTGTTAAGTCTGGGGTTTCCTATCAGTCTACGAGCATGTTTACGTGAAACAGAGTTGTTAATTAGAAGCAATGTCACCAGAACCAAACTTGCCCATTATCACAGGTTAATGCAAATGCACTGGTTTGGTCTATTGTTTTTTTCCTGGAGCAAAATACAGCTATGAAAAGTGAATTTTACTTGTGAATTTATATAAATGCCAATATTATAAATTGTCATTTACAGTATTTGAATATACATTTGTTACTGTTTTTTTTTCAGTGATCACATAGCAAAGCTCTTTTTTCCTGGTTATTTCATACATTTTTCTAAAAAAACATTTGTAAAGCAGGAGAAGTCAGCTACAGATTGTAAACTACTCAGGAAATCCAGGAGCCAGTTGTTCACAAGTAATCTGATCGCAGCAAAGCATGGGCTCACTCTGATCTAGATGAAAGTTTATGAACAACTGAGCCCTGGAGATCAGACAGTAAATGTGTTTTCAGAATACTTACAACAAGCTCACGAAAAAAACACGAGAAATGTGACATTCAGGTTTACTCACATCAAAGAATGCCTTTTCGCTAATGTGTTTGGGAGCTCCTAAAGTCGGTGCAGCGATGACCACGGACTCCACCTCTGCCAGATCGATGTGGCCTCTGCAGTTCGTGTCCTCTCCGGTGTCGTAGTACCTCAGCTGTGAAGACGGGAACATTAACCTGCAGCCTTTCACTCGGGTAAGGGTTTAGTGTTTCTTAAATGCAGTGCATCATACTCACCTGGTGTTTGGTAATGTCCAAAACAAACCAGCGAGGTTTCCAGCCTTTCAGCAACGCACCACGTTTATATAGGATCCCCTCATAAGACCTGAAAAATACCACAGTGCCATATCCAACTTTTGACTCTACTTTCCCTAAACATTTGATTTTTCCATTACTAAAGTTCAGCGGAGGCAGTTGCAGCATTTGCATTGAAGAAGGCAGAAAGATAAAGCAGGAGAACTGAGCAGCATGTTTCTACGTTGTTCCCCAAGTATAAAAAGGCCAAAGGAGGGTAGTTCTTACTCTGTGAGACTGAAGACTAGGGGCTTTCTTCTTGAGGTTTACACCCTCATATTCGAACCTTTGCAAAGCAATGGGACTCAGTTTTATATGATATACTGTGTTAATTTGACCAGTCTCAACCCCTTAAACACCGATCAAGACACTTCAACATGTCCAACTTGTGTTTCTGTATCAATAGCTGCATTGCAGGGCAGGAAAGATGTAAAGCTGGCAATCAGTCTGTTGTATGATCTACCAAGGATTTATCAAGTATACAATGCTGCAGGCTTGAAAACAGTCACTTTAAGTGTTTCTGATTCACCAGTTCTCTGTTTAAACCTTAGTCTGTCAAACATTTGGATGTGAAAAACACATGCAAGAAAACAAATTGACACAGAGTACATTTTAATCACTGTTTGTGCGACTCCAAGGAAAATATCCAAATATTAGAGCCAAGCGACTGTACTTTAACCTCACAGAAAATGTACAGTTACACACCCGGAGTTAAACAGAGCACAGACGAGCTTTAGAAACATGACACACACAGCATATCACAGCGCTGACTCATTATCCAAATGTGGACTGGCCCCGCAGCAGCAGATTGTGAGTGACTCAAATGTGGGCTTCTTATTTGTTCCAGGACTCAGGAAGTGCACAACCCACCTGTTCTCTTCAGTCTTGGGGGTGAACTGGTTGTAGAGTGTTGCGGCACGGCGGTTGATCCCGTTGGCTGCGGTGGTGCTGCGGTCCTCATCCAGTCTGCTGTCTGGCAGGTGCAGCATGGAGCGCCGCTGGAAGGCCTGCAGGCTGGATGTAGGAATGAGGCTGGAGATGGACACAGACTGCTTACAGAGCTGCAAACACACAAGAAAACAAAGTATGAGTGGGAACAGTACACACTGAAAGAGAGTTGCACACAATTTAACAACTGAGATTTTATGCATATGACTATTTCTACTATTTTTCCTCCAACACGCACATTTCCTTCTTGCTTGAGGTCTTCCTGAATGCTCATTCTGACTCTCTCCAGAGTTGTCTGCCATTTCTCAGGAGCCTGGTTCAGCTCCCCCTCCAGCTTCTCGATGTCCTGCATCACCAGTGATGGCCAAGAAAGGTGATCAACGTGACAAATGATACAGCTCAAAAGTCAAGTTCAAAATCTTTGTTACAAACTCTTACAGCCAGAAGTTTGGTGATGGCATCAGGCTGGGCGTGGCTCACGCTGCTGTAACACGGCCAAACAATCCTCCTTTTACTGCTAGAGATGGTGTTCACCTCTTCTGAGCTCTCCATCCTCACTGCCATCGTCCGCCAGTCGTAACATGGCCCCGTGGACAGAGTCTCATCTGTGAAGAAGTCCCATTTGTTCAGGCTGGGGATGCTGACAGAAGGCTTCAGGATCACCTACACAACAAAGGTTGCAATGAGACTCAGATGTAGTGGCACAGTGGCTGTTACATAAAATACAAGATGTTACAGTGACAATAAAAAAGCCTAGAATTTGTTCAGTGTGACACAACGGCCTATATGGTGTATTTCCAACAAGATTATTCAGCGTCTTTGAGTCTCGCATTGAGCAACTCATTAGACAGTGGTTCTGCCTCAGAAAAATCTCCTCTCACTGGTTTATACACAGCTGGAGTTGAACAGAAAACATGACACATCATTACCGTTGAAAACCTTCAAAAGAAGGCCGAAATTAGTAACAGGATGCTGCTGTCAGAAAACCGCTAGGACAGTGAGTCATTCCTTAATTATCAAAAATCAAATTGCTGCAAAAAAAGTGCCGTCATGTGATGAAACTAAAATTGAGTTTATTTACTTCTTCAGCTCTACTTTGGGCTTTTGTTCCCTCCTATAACCAATGAGGTCTTTCATGAAACAATGAAACTTAGAATAAAAATTCATCATCTTAAGAAATTGAAGTTCCTCTGTCTTAAGTCAAAGGAGAAAAAAGTTTCCCAAAGCACAAGCAGCAAGACACAAACAACTCACACCGGCCAAGTCAGGCAAATCATCTTTTAAAACAAATGTTTTATCATTGACAGGGTGCATGGATTCCTTTGAAACACAGACTTCGTATTATTAGTCAGCGGCACATTCTAGCTCTCACTCTACAGCACAGAGAAGGACTTGAATGATCAAAAACACTCACCTCACTCTCTGAGGGGCTGTACAGGTAGTTGAAGAAGATGGGACTCCTCCTGTGCATCCTGTTGATGCACTCCCAGATACAGATGCCTCTCTTGGCCTGCTTATCACTTTTATCCTCAAACAACAAGCCTGTAAAGAATGCAAAAGAGATTCTGCTCAGCACATGGGCCAGTTAATCTCACAGTGATGTCAAAAACATTGTCATTCAACAAAAGGATTTGTGTGTTATATGATTTAGGATTTAAGAGACACTAAACAGTAAAGGACACTGACCATGTTCCAGGCGCTCATAGTCTGAGTCCAACAGGAAGTTCTTGAAGCGGTTAGAGTTGTGATGATAGGCCAGGAACTTCACATAATACTGATTAAACTCAAACTCCAGAGGGTGTTGCTCCAGAATCTGCAAAGACATGAAAAGATGGATGAAGACACTTAGGGACAGTGAGAGAAGATCAGTGTGCGTGTGACAGCTGCACCGTGTTGTGGCTTCACATCCCTCCTGAGCATAAATGACCAATTAGAAACAGGAAAGAGCCGCTCATGTCCTTCAGCAGGGCGGGGAGGGGCAAAGGTCAGTGAAATCATCACTGTTAGACAAAATCCAGACTGAGCCAGCCGGACTCCAGCTCCATTGTTCCCATCCAGTAGTGTGAGGAGGCCAGAAGTGTTGAATATTTGAGGCCACCTGGGTCTATTGGCAAAAACAACAGCTGTTTTGGAGATGAGGCACTTCTATTTTCAGCTCTTGTCCGAATCCCCTCTCCCCACGTTTATAGCTCTCCAGACCCCAGGAACCCCGCCAAAAAGGTCTTAGCTGCCAAGACTACAGTTTCAAAAGACAAATGCTGAAACTATGTGTTGATGTAAGTGAATAGGAGTGGGTCTGTACGACCCTAGGGGACACAAAAATCCATGACATTCTCTAAAGTTAGCATTTCAGAGCAGACACAGTTCTCTGGACCTTAGCTGTATGAGTCCTGAAGCAAACCCACGCTTTCCTAGAGACTCTTAATCCCCCAAACTGCAATTTTCCACATGTAGCTCCAAACACGGACTGAAGTGTGAAGGGATGCTGAAACACGCAAGCACAAACAGCTCAGCGGTGAACACTGGGATCATGGACCATCTGGGCGGCAGCCTCCTTGCACACTCTCTGGTGCAACACGCTGTTGAAACTGCATATCCAGTGTTGAGAAATGTAAAACTGAACCAAATGAATTGATAATGACAGCTGAATTTCTTGCTCTCTTCACCCTTTCACTTGAGAGGAATGTGTTGACCTGATAAAGATGGAATGAATGACCTTAAGTCACGGAGGGAAAGTGGAGAGAAGTCACGCAGCAGGGACAGAAATCCCTGAGTGTACAGAATACCTGTGGTAGTGAGGGTCTTGGAGATAAACCTCACCTGGTGCACACAGTCCAGGAATTGCAGGAAGATGGGTGTAAAGCCGCTGCCCTGGCTGCTGGGATTCAGGTTGCTCCTCTGGCTGAACTTATGGCCAAAGGACAGCCACTCTTTCTCCAGCAGCACCTGAAAACCCTCCAGAGTCCGGTAAAATGGGTCACTCAGCAGCTGCACCAAAGACACCACCTGCAAAGACAAAAACCAAAAGAAAAGTGAGTATTTGATGTGTCACAGTTCATGTCAATCCTTAGAAACACAGTAATAAACATCCGTTAACAAAAAAGAGTTACTCGTGTTCTGTACATTTCTCCTAACTGCACGTTTGCTTTAGTACTCAAATCCATGTAAATACTAACAAAGTTTGTTTTAAACAAAAATACATGGCTTCATACTGTGGTCGACATTTTGAGACTTTAAAGAAATATTTTTGGCAAAAATTTTCCTGATTTTGTGAGAAACTGTGATCATTTACATTCAGCAAATATGGACAGATCCAGGGTACTGGTGGGTTGGATGTTTTATTGTTATTCTACTACCGTCACATTAGAGTGTGGATATCTGAACCGAGCTTGACAGAACCCAGTGGTACCTGAGGGTTTTGGCCAATTTTGGACAGAAATTTAGAAATTATGTTCAGGTCCGGGCCAGGTTTTGACACGCAGGTCAAACTTTGGACTAGACAGCTGGAGGATTCAAAGGTCTGCTTTCTTTAATGATAAAGGGAAACACTGTACAAACTCAACTGTGCTGGGCTTGGGTTCGGTTTGGATGTCACACTCCATGCTCTAAATTACATTTTCAGATTTGAAAACCCAATGAAAAGTATGAAAAAAGGAAATACATACTGCACATTTTCTAATGGGGATGTCAACATCGATATGAATCTAAATGACAGATATTGATCTTAGAGTTTAAAATATCAACCATATGCTGACATACATTACATTTTTATTCATTAATCTATAAGAAAACATTTGTTTTGGTTATTTGAAATCATAACTAAGATGTGTACTGTGCCGAACATTTCACTGTGAAAATGTACTTTTCAGTGCCTTCTGATTACAAATTACAGTGTGTAACACAGACCTATAAATGACCTAAAAGATACATTTGGTACTGCAGTTTCTTGTTACTTATCAGCCACATATTCACAAATACAATTTGGTAATTTTGTCCAGTATAATATTTTTGCCAACATACTGGTGGGGTTTAGTTTCTGCAGCTGTAGCTGGAAACTATTTAATCACTGTTCAATATGATACCTCTCATCATGTTAAATATACAGAGTTGAAAACCCTAGATACTTTGGAAGATGTGTTGTTTGATCGTCTTACCACTAAAGCAAAAAGAAAGTAGCAGCAGTTTCACCACCACTTTGCACACTTTGTTTTCTATTTGTCATGTGTGATTATGATTCAGCCCATATTTTGCACCGCTGTAAAAGTTGAATGCAACTATTTTAAAAGACCCATCTTGTAACGATGTTTAATTGATCATCTGCTAGCAATAGCATTTATATAACATTTCAGCAGTCTTCAGGCGCACTTGAGCTCAGTCCATAAAGCACCATTTGAGAACCACTTGTCTACACATGCGATATGCTTGGCCTGCTTCCGTACCCGTGTCTCCTCCAACACAGTTAATGAGCCCTGACGCGTGTGGAATGAGCAGGAAAAACAGTCCGTGGCTTCCCCGTGGGGTTTACAAGAACATCCAACCCTCAAAAAAAGGCCCCCTGTGCTCCGGCACTGAAATAAACCCCTCAGATTACTGCGGGACTAGAGCAGACTGAAGAGTGGACATAAGAAAGAAGCGAGGCATGAAAGAGGAGAGTAGATTGAAGTGGGAGAGGCAGTGGGCTAGACTGTGGCTGAGAAGGAGAAACAGAGACAGTTCTGAGTCCTGTCTGTGGGGTGTCTATAGTCCACGGACACAGGCAGGAGAGCCAGAGCATATGGAGCCCATTTGCCTGCGCGGGTTGATCGGGACCTGGCGTGATGGAGCTGGTGGCCCATGAAGAGAGATGCTCTGGGTTGAACACATGCCTGGCATAAGGGATCCACAAAGTGTGCTTTTAAACAGCAGCCCAGGGATCTACACACCCTATAAACACTCCTGAAGGACACACATGCTTGCAACACAAACATGTGCACTTTAACAGGTCAACATGGAAAATATGAGCTCATAGGCCAAACATGTGAAGAAATGCTGAGAATAACAGCGAACGGATAGGGAAAACTGATCAGGATCAAACCAGGCTATTGTTTACATGCCTTAGAATCCATGAACCTTCGAGACCGGAAACAGCTCAAAACAGTGACTTCAGACCTATCTATTATCAATTTATTCATTCATTCATTCATTTTCTACCGCTTGTCCCTGAACGGGGTAACGGGGGGGGCCGGAGCCAATCCCGGACAGCAATCGGGCGAAGGCGGGGTACACCCTGGACAGGTCGCCAATCCATCGCAGGGCTAACACATAGACGAACAACCAGACACACGCACATGCACTCCTATGGGCAATTTAGAGACACCAATCAACCTAAGCTGCATGTCTTTGGACTGTGGGAGGAAGCCGGAGTACCCGGAGAGAACCCACGCAAGCACGGGGAGAACATGCAAACTCCACACAGAAGGGTCGCGGGTGGGGCCCGAACCTGGAACCTTCTCGCTGTGAGGCAACGGCGCTAACCACTGTGCCACCGTGCAATTTAATCCTGCATAATCAGGTTGACAGTGACATAACCGATTAGAAGATGAGCACGGAGAGCAGGTGTGGTCAGGTGTGCCTGATTTATGTGGCTGTCGGAGGGGTCTGTGGAGAATCCCTAAAAGCTCGAATTTAAACTATTTCAAGTTACTTGTCTTTGCTTCAGTCTCAGTACATGACATTGGAATAATGAAGGGGGACAGGGCAGCTCTTTCAACAGTTTCAGTACAGTTACACCAAACAGTCTCACTATGTCTAAACATCTGTCAGAACAAAGTCCTGTGTGTCAAAAGCATTCGCCTGTTAAACATTTTTTTTTTTATTTCTTTATATGCTTCTTTTAATCTTGACTGGGCTTTTTATATTTGTTGATTTGACTGTCTTTGCTTTAGTGAAGTGAACATGGGGAG
This sequence comes from Monopterus albus, assembly GCF_001952655.1. Taxonomy (NCBI): domain Eukaryota; kingdom Metazoa; phylum Chordata; class Actinopteri; order Synbranchiformes; family Synbranchidae; genus Monopterus; species Monopterus albus. The sequence goes on from NW_018127884.1 coordinate 5,300,620, forward strand.
TGATATGCAACTGTTAAGTTACTCATAATTTAAACAAGTATCAACTATTTTCTGTCCATAACTCATGTTTTGTAATATATTTATAAGCCTAAAATACACATTTTATCTTATTTTTAAAATGCCAGTACAGTAAAATGAGAATCAGTGCACGTTCCATCAACTATATTTTTGCTTTATCAGCATTTCCATCAGCAAATTTTCTTTCTTTATTTTTTTTATTTTGCCAGGTTTCCTGCCAAATGTAAGACCTGAAGTAATTTGTAATATTTATCATTTGTTTTAATGTGAGCCCTGCAATGGATTGGCGACCTGTCCAGGGTGTACCCCGCCTTCGCCCGATTGCCGGCCGGGATTGGCTCTGGCCCCCCCGCGCCCCCGTTCAAGGATTAAGCGGTGGAAAATGAATGAATGAATGAATGTTTTAATGTGCTGTATTTCACTTCAGGTATGTTTTATACACAAACTGAAAACCAGCACCATGTTGAACCTCTGGCTGTTCTCTGGTCTAGATGCTGTGCTTAATCTCTTCTGCTCTGTTCTCTTACTTGTGTGTTTATTCATAAAGGTATTTGTGTATTTTTCTCACTTGTGTAGTAATGTCCCAGCCGTCCTCCAGACTCAGGAGAACAGATGAACCACTGTCCAGGAGCTCCACCAAAAACAGCGCCAGCTGCAGGATCTTGTGAATCTGTGGGAGATCAGCATAAGTTCATGTGAATATATTTACACACAAAGACACACACATAATTAATTCTCCCTGTGCATGCATTACCATGCTTAGTCAATCTGTAAATTACTCGCAAAGAATGGCTTGTTACATAGAAAGCCACATATAATGTTCAGTGTAAGGACAAAGGCTGCAGAAGGTCACTACGATAACTGGCAAGATAAGGCATCTGCTGTTATCCCATCATTATTCATCTGTTTCCCATGGGAAAATAGCCTCAGAGTGGATTTATCCATTAGATGAACCTGATACACAGGATGAGCAGTAAGACTAGACTGCTGGGACATTCTCACAAAAGCTGACTGAATCAGTCTGTAAGAGTGAGAAACAGTGCTGCTTATGTATTTTGTCACCTGCAGGATCCATTCAGAGTCCTCCAAGGTCTTGAGAAAGGAGTCCTCCGAGTCAGATGGGGTGGCACTGGGAGCGCAGGCCCTCAGCAACTTTTTAAAAGAAGCTTTCACCTGCCGCGTGTCTGCAAAGTCCACTGGCACCAGTTCACAGTTCAGAGAGGAGTCCACTCTGAGGCCCTGTCAAAACAGAGACCAGGTACTGGGTGAGGCTGTGAAAATCTAAGCTATTTAATTAACACTGGAATAAAAAATATAAACACGTGTATGATGTTAGATAAGGCAATACAATAACCCATCAATAAATACATTACAAAAAGCCATGAGGGGGTAAACTATTGCACAGTCTGGCAGCAGCAGAGCAAAAAGCTTCGTCACCTTTGGACGTCGACTTAAAGCTAAAAAAATTAGGTGTACGTATGTTTTAGTACTAGCAGAAGAAACTCGGTTTATACACGTCTCGCAAACTCTCGCTTGCAAGACTTTTTTCTAACAAAATAAAGTATTATGTGATAGTTTAAGGATCTCCTTGAATGGGCATAAAATCCAGGCCGTTGCGTGTTACTGGAGTACTTAGCAGGAGTAGTTTGCAGCAGTATTCTATTTTTTTATCTAATTTATTTGACTCCAAAACAGAAGTAAATACCGAACTGTATCCATTACACCCCTAATCTTGGTTCTGAAGATTATGACTTCTAATTGTACTAATTATCCAACCCTGAACCAACACGTCATAGTATTTTAATTTGTATCTTTTACTCAAGTATGGATGCATTCAAAACAACCAAATTATATATATATATAACAGTTTTTTGCTATATAATACTTTTATACATGTTTTGGCTGTGCTTATAAGTCTGTACAGTACTTACATATTGTGCTGGTGTTTTACAACTCTAAATCACACTAAGCTTTACAAAGTACACCTGTAGAGTCTATTGCAATTCAACACATCAGCTCTGCCATAAATTCAATCTTTACAAAATGTATAATGCTCATTTTTTGGCATCATAAATGTGTAAATTAAATGATATATTTATTACTGAGGTCACAGTTAAAAGCTTAACTGTATTATATTGAGAGATTTTCATAACTTTTGGCTTCCCTCTTTACATACATGAGACAGTCCAGTATACACAATAGCTGTTTTGAATTGCATTAGTTTGCACAGGTGTACCTAATAAAGTGGCCGTGGGGTGTAGATTTACAATAATACACTACAACAATTCATAACAAAATGGACTCTCAGGCCTCAGAGAGCAGTTTTGTTCCCATTCTCACCCTTAGATGCGATTTTTCTCCAAAAACGTAGAAGGCAGCCTGCTGTTTGAGGAGCTGAGCCTGCAGACTGCTGCTACCTGCAGGGGGCGCCAGATCCTTCCCTGCTAGTCTGGCACCCACGTCTGCTGCCAGTGGGTGCTGGCTGAGTCTGCTGCTGGAGCGCAGGCTAGCCCACATGCCTGCAAATACAAGGATGCAAACAAATGTCACACACACACGGGAGCTGGCCTGTTCAAATGCCACGGATGTACACATTCTGTCAAACAAAGTAAGACAGTGATGAGCAACACATGACATGCAGACTACATTTACATGGACAGCAGTACAACAGGCATTATGTAAACAGCTTCATTCTTTCAGCTGACCAACAAAGCTGTTGCCTCTGTGAACTGGGCGTGCTGAGGTATTAGAAGCAGAAATTGGAATTTCTTAGCAATTCAACAAGTCTAGAAGCCATTTCTCTGAAAACCAGCATGCAATGCCTTCCAAACAGCATGAATCACTATCATGAAGGACTCGGTTTTCCACAGTAATCACTTTCAGTCCTTCTGAGTTGCATTTGTCTGCTTGTCAAACCTCGAATAATATCAGTTTCTGAAAACAGGGCAGTTATATAAGTGTCTTTGACCAAATGGACTCACATACTGTTCAGATATCTTAAAATCCTTGGGGGTCATAACTTGTGTTTATAGTGAAAAAGGTGTTGGCAACACATTTCACAGGCTTTATCAACTATTTACACCTAATGCTACACCAGATGGCAATATTAACATGACTGCCGTTTAGACTTGATACGACAGAGAGAGAAACAGGCAACAAAGAGAAACAATATGAGAGCATATGCTTTATCTCATATTCATTGGAATTTTCACACATTTACATAACACTAGACGTTTTCATTATTCTAAAGGCTGCGACCAGAGGGGCTTCATTTTGTGTGATTCATGACTTGTCTGTCATGACAAACAGCTTTGTTTCCTCCTTAGTCTGGACCTGGCTTTTAACTGACCACAGTTAGCTCTGCTGAGCCAACGTATTAACAGTGGAAAAGGCCACAACAGAGCAGCCACTTTGGCTGTGCAAAAACCACAGCTCTCAGAGGAGCAACCACAAAGTCGGCAATGATTAGTAACTATGTCTAAAAAGATCTCTGCCTTACAGCATAGTTCAGTGTCGTCATGATTTGGTTAGTGAGCATTTGTGCAGGTTAGTGAGAGGAAAACGATGAAGCTCTGGGGATGTTAGAAAAGGAGTGCTGTTAGAGGACTGATGGGGGAAAGAGATAGTTGACTATACCTTGATGTGGGATTCTCTCCTTACTGGCAGGTTTTTGGTTTGAGTGAGTGAATAGTTTATCTCTGTACTCAAGCACTGGGGGGTTGTTTTGTACAGGAGGTAGAGAGAGAGGATGAGGGTGGGGAGAGGGGCATGAAAAAATTAATTATGCCAACACTATATAGACAATACCACCTGTCATTCTAATAATTTCAGACCACAGAAACATTCATGCAAAGGAAGATGAACAAAGATTGGACTGGTCCACAAAAAGTGACAGAATGAAACAATGTCTGTATTTTAAATGATGAAGAGAATGATTATTATACCATGCATGAATATGTTTGTCTATGATTGATGGTGGGAAGGCAAAGGGCCAGCTAAGAGTCAGTCTGTCAGGCCCAGATGTGACTCTGAGACATACTGTTGTGACGCATCCAGAAAAACAGCTTCATTTTTCTATTAATTATTGAGAAAGTAATTTTGCATATTTATCAACAAAATTAACATGCGCAAATTAATTTAGCAATCTTGTCCTTAAGGGTTATGGATCAGATGTTCTCATAGGTGGTACTGTACTTCCCGGACTATAAGCCGCTACTTTTGTCGCTTCATGCCCACACCCTCATCATGGACAACACACGACAAAATGCATATGATGCAGCTTTCAAGTTACAGGCGATCGATCTGGCTGTTGAAATATCTCACGTGGACACCTGCAGCTATGTACAACATGTTTTTTCGTCTTACATTTAGTGGGTGCGGCTTATAGTCCGGAAATTACGGTATGCAACTTTCCAAAATTAGAGTAGTATGTCTTTTATTACAAGAATGCTCCTTCAGAACTATCTGAATGAAAAAGAAATGTCTTCTTCCCAATGAAACAGTGTGTTTTTTAGCACCTTACAAGGTTGCGATGACACATTCAGTCACATTTCTAAAATGTGAAAAAAAGTGTTTAACCCAGAGAGAAAAAGGGACCCAGCTGGACAAACGAGAAAAATCATTGGCAAGGCCTCCCCAAACCTTTGTGATTATCCAATATGTGAGCAAAATGTATACACCTCCCTTTTAAGCTTTGCATTAAGCAGCTAAATGATGCTACACACTCATATCTATAGACTTTTCAATGACAGTACTAGTGTTTCATATTTCACCTGGCTGCAGGGAGAGACATGACATGTTCAGTAGGAAACAGAAAAACACTCACCTCCTCGAGTAAAGCTGCTTGAGAATGGGATGTCTAAGTGAACAGGAGCCATCTTGGACATCCTGGATGTCCTCCTTTCTGTGCCTAAGGACAAAACCCAATAATACACAAGAAACTGGTTCAGGGAGGTACTTTTTCATACAGTGTGAGCACCTAATCATGAACAAGACAAAATGACAAATATAAACTCAGTATATCTACAAGCAAAAACAAAACTGACTACAATGATTACTTGTGCTGTTTGGCTCAGTCTGACCTGAGCTAAATCCAATTTTTCCCAATAACAACCGTTAAACTGATCTGAGTGCTTTAAACACAAGATACAAGATGATTAAATAATGAGTAACAGAAATCGCCTGGATGTCTGTGTGTGCATGTATGTGAGCATCTGCTGTGCATGTTGTCCAGTATGTTCAGAATACAGCCAAGAGGTGGATGAAGCCAAAGGAGATGGATGGGCTGGGCAGTGACCCCAGGTTGTCCTGTGATTCTTATATAACCTTTAATTGTACACATTTCCTTCCAAATGTTACTAAATATTAGACAGTATTTCTACCACACAGTCTCTCTCTCTCTCTCTCTCTCTCTCTCTCACACACACACACACACACACACATATGCACAAAGATAAGCTGGTGAAAAATAACTGCTGACCAGAGCAAACACAAAATGGAAGACAATGAGAAAAAACAGAGCACAAGTGAACAAAAATAATTGTCAAGACTGCAAGTGTGCAGTTTTTCTCTTTATCGGAACAAAGGAACTTTATATGGCCTCTTGTCCCTTGCAACTAAGCGAAACTATTTTTATTCCCACAGCGGAGACATGGCCATCGCAAAGCTCAGGTGGAGGCACAGGAGTCAGGTGATGGAGCTTTGGTTTGGGAGAACTAACACCCAGAGTAAAGCCTTGCAGGCACTTCCCACTGACTCCCTGCAAACTCAATCAATCCAACAGTAATGCTGAAATTATATTAAGTTATGGTTAGGGTAAGGCTCTGTCCACATCATATGGTCATTATTATAATTAGGTGTTTTTGACATAAAAATAAATAATGTTCGTGTCACCATCCAAGTCATAGTTACAACTAGAAACCCTGTATTTTTCTGAATTCTCTGATACATTCAACTTGCCAATAAATAGTAGAGTCAGACCACCGACACATTCTTTAAATGGCTTTTGTCCCATATAACATAAGGTGGCATATCCCAATGAGACAAATTAGGATTAAATATGTTGTACCTCACCTATTAAGGTGAGGTATCCCCTTCTGTTTGCCTCTTTACAATCTAAAAATAAGATGGATTTACTGGAGAATTGCATGTTGCAAACTAGTAAATATGGCAACCTCAGGAAGTGTAAGGTCATGGTTTGGGCTGAGGTCAGCCAGTCCTGGTGAAGACAGCAAGGTATGTGCAGCCTCACAGACTCACCTCAGGGCCAATGACCTTGTACGTTGGTTTTTACAGACCTTTTTCATGCCCAACACATTGACTTGTCAAACACAGGCTTATTTTATAACACTGATGGGTGCATGCCATTTAGGGGGTCCAGTTTCATGCTCACTGGTATGGTTTAGCGGAACATATAAAATGACAGGGAGCCATTATTAACATTTGAAATCAGTGCTTCTCCTGTGCTGAACAACCACAACGTCTTGTTTCTAACTGCCTTATCAGAGATCTAAAACATGAGTTCTGCTTTCAGATATATAGGGTGTCTAGGCTAAATCCAAATGGCCCCAGATGTGGAACTGGTGTTTATCACCAAATAACTGAAAACAGAATCTGAACACTGTGTTAGAACGTACCTGGTGAGAGGCCTACGTGGGAGCGGTTGGTCAGAGTGTTGTTTCCGTTCATTTTGAAGTAGATAGGGATGGAGTTAAGGATGGCTTGCAGGTACTTTTCTTGTTCAAGACTACTCGATGATTCTGAGGATGAGGCAGGGACTGCAGACAGAAGACAATTCATTTAGACAGAAAATAATGAGAACCACTTAAAAACTTTACAAATTTCAGCCAAACAGGTTTTGGGCATACAGCAGGTTCAGTTTTTTTCCAAGGCAGGTAATTAGATAAAATTAGATCAGATTAGTTTAAACTCAATTCATCAGCTATCTAGAGAATAGGGAAGAAAAAAGACAAAAAACTGTTGCCACTATTTATTTAAATTAAAATGGCCACAACAGAGCAGCCAGCATACCTATACCTATAATTTTGTCAGTTAGCTATAACAACATTAAAAGCAGCTCTGTTTGCTCACCTGTTGACGAGGGGTTCTGTGACTTGAACAACCCCACCACACTCTTGCCATGGAAGCCACCTGAGCGGAGCAGGACGGCTTTGGTGCGGGGATGTTTCCAACACACAACAGGCAGACGGTTGTGTCTGTAGCAGCGGGCCACCTTCTGTAAACTACTGTCCTGTACTGCCTGAGGAACCACGAGCAGCCCCGGGTAACTGACACAGCGAAACAGAACAGAAATCTTCCCTTAACATGCTACTGCCAAAGCAACTTGTTCATACACTTCTAGCAAGACATGGACATGTTGCTGAATAAATGGTCCCCCACAGAACATATTCTGACCTGAGTGGGATCATCACCATATTAGTCACAGCATGGATTTGAATCTAGTTGTCTCAATAGGAAAGTGAAACATCTGTCTGCCAGATCAAGGACTGCTCTCCAGTGGCCTTTCGAGACACTGAGGCTGTCAATGCTTGCAGCAGAGCCACAAATCCTGTAAACCGATATACTCAGCACGGCTGTACTGTGATTAGTGGAAGCAGCACACACCAGCAGGTTTGTGGATTGACTCCAATGTAGCCGCATTGCTGAAACTAAAGCTCTTTAACCGGCTGCAGGTATCCAGCCTATGAGGTGGTGTACCTGCGGCAGAATGAGTAGAGTCTGTTCAAGGCTGTGATCCGGAACTGCTCGCCTGACTTGGAGCGGGAGGAGCTGGCGGTGATGGTGCCCAGGCCCAGACGCTGGTAGTCATGGAAACAGGACTGTTCCACGAGCTGCTCCATGGTGGACTTTTCCGATGCTCGCAAAGTGCTGCTGGAGGGTGGCTCTCCATCATCTGATACTGAAACACACAGGCACTCTGAATTAAAGGTCTAACTCTCTTAGATGTTGTAGAGTCCGTTTGTCTCCCTCTGTCCATCTATAAATGTGTCATTTCTCTCACTTGAAATGTCATCATCTTCATTCCAGGTCATTCTGCTGCCTCTGTCGTTCTTCTTCAGTGTGCTCTGGCTACCACGGCCCATGGTGATCTTTCCAGCCCTCTTTGCTCCCTTGACAATAGTTTTGGACAACGTTCTGTGTGGAGTACAGGACAGACATAATTTCCTGCAGTTTTTAGCATCTAAACAGGAGGGTTATTCAGAATTTCCAGAGAAGAAAAACCACTGAGGCATGTATTTATTTACACAAATATTTCTGATGGCAAAATGATTCACACATGAAATCAGCATTCAGTGGTGTTTTTGGCAAATGTATTCAAGAGCACATTACTGTAAAAGCTGCACAACAAACCTGAAGCCAGTGTTCCTCTCTTTTTGCTTTGGAAGGATTAGCTGAGGTGCAGTTTGTCCTGCAGCAAATGCAAAGGAGCTGAAGATGGATTGTGGGTAGCGGATCCTCTGGAGGTGCTTTCTGAAGATCTCTACCATTTCTGAGCTCACCTCCTCATCAAAAGCCACTTTTATCAACTATAAGAGACATTGGTCAAATTAATGACACAAGCAATAATAATTACACTGGATTTTAAGTTTGACCAACCCAAGCAACATGTCTTTAAATGCAGGGAGCATCCTGTGGGTCATAGTTGTCTGTTCATCGCTGCAAAGATTCCTCATTGTTTTACCCCAAACATTTGCTAAAGTGTGCAGCTCTGCAATCTGCACATCCAACACAAGATTCGTAAAAAAAGCAAGGGTTTGGTCTCCAAAACACACATACACTCACATTCCTGTGAGTGTAGAAGCAAAACTAGGCCAAGTGACCTACACTCCAAGAACATGGCCGCATTCATAATCCAACCTAGTAAAACTGCAGGAATTAACCATAAACAGTTTTACAGCATTAGATATAAAGCCTAAAACATATGCATGGCTGAAAATAGCTTTTCTCTGTGATTCTAAAAATCAAGCTCGTATTGTGAAACAGCAGAGGTTTCTAACAGATGTTTCACATTGAGTGGAAATTGTAATTTCAAGTGTTACTGCTTATACCAGATTAGTTTGTACAGTTTGAAAACCCTCTTGTAGTCCAGTAATTTATGAAAAAAGTATTATGTTAATATAAGAAACAAAAAGTAAAAAAAAAAGATTTCTACTGCATTTCCAACCATTATCGATAACGCTTATCCAGCAGAGGGACATGGGGGACAGCCCCAGGTGACACTGGGTGAGAGGAGGAGTACACCCTGGACAGGTCGCCAGTCTATCACAAGGTTGACAGTTAGAGACAGACAACCACACACACCCACTCTAACATGAGAGTGTAGTGTGTTTCAGTCTTTACCTGAAATGATGCAGAGCGGAGCTGCAGGCCTTCCTGCATGTTCTGTTGCAGCTGGTTCTGGATGGTGATCTTCTTCTCTTTGGTAAGGGTGGACACTGGGAAAGCCCTGATCACTGCCTGCTCCCCCACTGGAAAACAAACAACAAATACCAACAGCACATTACTGAAATGATTGTTGTTGTCGTTTTTAAATAATTGTTTGGAATTTCAGAAGAACAAGGGGCTAGTACTGCAGTGGTTCAGTATTTACCTAGTGGATCATGGGGGATGCCTTTGAAGATGATACGGTAGGTCGTGAGAAAGAGGGCTCCCTCTGCTGGCAGGATGTGTGGGCCCCCCAGGAGGCCTCCAGTGGCCTCCTCCCTGCCATCAGGGTCCAGAAGCACCCGCAACCCCTCTAATACAAACTCCTCTCCAGGAAGCAGAGCTGGACGCAGAATCTTAGGCTGTCAGGAAAACAACATTACACATTAGACCCAGGCAGGCACAGACACATATGTACAAATTGTAGCCTATGAACACGTCCCAGCTTAAATTAGGCATTTTTCACTGACAGTTAGGTACCCAAATGCATTTGCGTCAGTGAATGAGATTTAAAAAGTCACGACATCAATTTATCATCAAGTCAATTCAGAGCACCATGTGACCTTAAAGAGGAGAAATTTAAGCTTTACATGCATGACATCATCAAAAACACACTTCACAAGCACACAAGCGTTAGATAGCGTCCTTTAAAAATAGAACACACCCTGCTAACAAAGCCAAATTCATATTCTCTACAGATAACCACTGGTTTTCACTTCATGTTTTTATATTTTAAACACACGGCCATGTGGATATAACTGACGTTGTGTTTTAGACAATAATTCTTAACAATCTGAACAGTTCTTCAATTTCTTTCCAGTCGGGCAGAAGTGCCCGTGCAGCTCTGTGCCTCAAACTCACACATGTAAAGGAAACAATGACAAAACAAGGAAATACGTCATGTACTGTCGACCTGTACTGTTTATATTCTCAGTTTGCACATGCATGATTGCACATTGACTGTTGACTGCTGCACATACAGCTCCCATGTAGCATTCTCTTATTATATTCTTATATATTTTTATTATATCTCTGCATCTGCTGCTTTAAAGTGATTCAGATTTTGTGTTACTTATTCATCTACTTTATATTTCATTTGTATTGTGTGGCATTCATGTGAATGGCAAAGTAAGAATTTCATTGTACAGGGAAACACATTTCCTAACTGTGCATATGACAAATAAACACTGACTTTGACAATGGAAGACAACTCTAATGCAATAAAGATTTTAGAATAAGTCTCATAATAACCCTTTGCTTTATATTACTGTCAGCATGTTGAGATTCAAAGAAAGGTTGACTCAGCCTTTGTGTCGTGTGGACCACACTGAGCATGGAGAAAAGAAAGAAGAGCAAAGAATTGTCTGAGCATTTGGGAACCACAGTAGTGAAAAAGCAAACTCAAGGCTACAAGTCCAGCTCCAGAGATCTTAACTGTTCCTGTGTCCGCTGTGTGCAACATTGTCAAGAGGTTTACAGCCCGTGGCGTCGTAGCTAATCTCCATGGGTTTGGATGAGAGAGGAAAGTAGATGACAGATTGCAGCAGAGGACTGTTTGAATGGTGGATCAAGAACCCTGATCAACTTCCAGACAAATTCAAGCTGACAACAGTGTCGGCTTGCACTGTTCATCATCATCTGAATCACAAGGGGGCGCTATGGTAGGAGACCCAGGGGGCCCCACTGCTGGCACAGAAACATAAAAAGCCAGATTGGAGTTTGCCAAAACTTACCTGAGGAAGCCACAATCCTTCTGGGAGAATGTCCTGTGGACAGATGAGACTAAAATAGAGCTTTGTGACAGAGCACATCCTTCTACCGTTTTCAGAGAATGAAATGAGGCCTTCAAAGAAGAGAACATGGTCCCTACAGTCAAACGCGGTGGAGGTTCACTGATGATTTGGGGTTGCTTTGCTGCTTCAGGCTCTGCATGTCTCGACGGTGTGTATGGAATTATGAAATCTGAAGACTACCAACAAATTCTGAGGCACAATGTAGGGCCCGGTGTCAGAAAGTTGAGTCTCTGTCAGAGGTCATGGGTCTTACAGCAGGACGCTGACACAAAGGAAACTTCAAAAAGCAGCTAGAAATGTTTTCAGACAATGAGCTGGAGAGTTCTGAAGTGGCCAGCAATGAGTCCAGATCTAAATCCCATAGAGTACACATGGAGAGATCTCAAAACAGCAGTTGGGAGAAGGGTCCCTTCAAATCTGAGACCTGGAGCAGCTGGCAAAAGAAGAGTGGTCCAAAACTCCAGTAGAGAGGTGGAAGAAACTCACTGATGGCTACAGGAAGTGATTGATTATTTTGTCCAAAGGGTGTGCTACCAAATATTAAGCTTAGGGTGTCAACGACTCTGTCGAGTCCATTTCTGGAGTTCTGTGTAGAAAGTATCAGATTTGGCTTTTTTTGTGTTGTTCCAATGCAAAACAAAAGAAATAAACATGAGAATACAAAAGAATTTGTGATGGTAACAATTTTCTGGGAGAAGTGGTGCGTTATCTGACAGAAATGCAGGAGTACCAATATTTTTGGCCATGACTGTATTGATGGGATATAAAAATAAGAAAAAACAAATTTTTGAGTGATTAACCATGTCTCAGAAACAAACACCACATGGCCAACTTTTTTCTGCTATTGGAAATGTAACAACAGTCACGTCTTCACCCTGTATTGCTTCAGCTACTTCTGGCCTCCAAACCCAGAAAAGAAACACTCAGTTGTTCCGCGGCCACGAATACCAACTAGGAGGGGTATTAGGTCATTCACAGCATTTCCCACTAAGGACATAGCTGACCTGGGGGATTAGAGGTCTGGCTAGGACATAATAAAAACTTCCTGAATCTCTGAATAAACTGTGAGACTAAAAAGAGCCCCCCCGGACCTCATTACTGCTGTGAGCTCCGCTTCTTATTAGACCTGCACCTTAAATACGTTCACTGTTTTTGTTCTTGCTGTTATTGCTACCATTACCACAATTACTGCAAATTGTCAGTGGTGTTCATGCACTTTTATTATTTTTTTGCATGCTGCTCAAAGCTTGCAGTCTAGGACCAAAGCTTTGTCCAACAGCCACAAGTGCAACAGACCGACTGCTCACCGTGGGCTCCAGGTTGCTCCCAAGGAAGTACTGGCATGATGTTTGTCTGCGTGTATGAGTGTGTGAAAGAGGAATTACCAAGAGCTGGCAGACATACAGCACAGCAACTGGTAAAATATGAAACTGTAATGCTGACTGGAAAAATACTGGATGAGATGATGAGACTGGCACTCTCCATCCTAGCAACCAAACAGAGTAAACTGTGGACATAACTGAGTTAGGACATGAATAAAAACCTTCATTATATCAAACTCCACTGTTGAATTAGTATTCAAATTGGTAGAGATTCTTTATTAAATAAAACCTTATCTATTTATCTTGTTTTAAGCTAAAGTTTACAAGATAACAAGTTAAACAAAATATATTTTAATACCATAAAAAAAAAAAAAAAACTACAGCTACCACCGTCTATGCATTCTTGGATGTATTATACGTCAGTGTAACTACATAATATCAACCAACTCTCTCTTGTAAGAGAAGTTCTTGTCTAAAACCTTCTAAGCCATCTGGAACTCTTCTTTCTATTACCATAGCTCAGGGGGACCTCAGTCTCTCAGGCCGATGACATTTAACTTGCTATGTTACAAGTGTGTTATTATAGAACAGGAATTTGGAATTAGCTTTTCTAACTTCCACAACAGAACCCAGAAATTGTGCTTTCACTTTGGGTCTCGCTCGCTAGACTTCAATTTTTAAATATTTCTAAGCAAGTTGCAAAAGTTGAAAAAAGTCTGACCATGTAATCGTGTACACTGTATATGGAGCTGAATTCCCAGCAGCTCAGTGCACAGCAACACTCACCTTGTGAATAGGGGGTAACCTCCTGCTCTCCCTGTGAACTGCCTCGAGAGCCTCCATCTGCATGGCTACGATGCCTGTGGGTCAGAAGTTGGGGTCAGTTACCACACGCGCACACACAAGTGCACACACCGAGATGGTACACAGGAAAACGTGAACACATATTCATACAGTCAGAGTGGGTTGCAGATTTAAAGATTTAATATGTGAGGAGTTAATCAGCTCAAAGGCTTCTGTTGGCCTATGATGAGTATGTACACAGTACTCTGTACTGAGGGAAATAAGACAGTCACAGACTGTGAAGGAACACTGAGCGCTGTACCTGGGATCATGCTGTGCAGGCTCTTGATGTGCTCTTGAGTTACTCCGCTCTCTGTGCACACCTTGTCGATGAAGCGGGCAACAAACCTGACCACAGAGTTAGCCACGTCGCTGTTCTCAGAGTCCTCAAACCCACTTTCTGTGTCAAAGCTCTCCGCCACACTGCCTGCAATGCTACAAAACACACATGATGACAGAGCAAACATGAGAAAGGTCAAGTTATGTATGGTACCATGTCCAGGAGATCTGATCTGCAGTCAGAATTGTATGTTGACACAAATGGCATGGGAGATGCTCCGTGATAAAGAGCTGTGAGAGTGATCTGCAGCATGGCGTAATCCAAGTGTTGACGCCCGGATCAATCAGTCAGATTGTATTAGCCAAGAAGAATGCTTAACACGAGGTAGTGATGCAACCTTTTCTCTGAATGCACAAATAGTGAGTGATGAGATCCAAATGTCCTCTGAGAAACAAACACGTCTGGGGCAACAATGAAAGGAAAAAGTGAAAACATCCACAAAAACAAATTCTTGGCCATTACACTTCTGATATCTCACTACAAATCGACGCTAAAATAAAACATTGTGTAACATCGTGTTCTTGTGACTATTAGGACAAAGTGTATAAACAATGCCTACATAGTGTACATAACAATTAAGTGTGTTCTGGCTACTTGGTAACAAAACCTGAAATTTGGAACAAGATATTTTTGGAAAAGCACAGAAGGTGGAATCGTCCCAGATTTATTTCACTCTACAGTTATTTCACTGCAAGAGAAATCACTTCCATTGCCATCTTTCCGGTTTAGGTGAGTACAGTGTAGGCTCATTAAAGACACCCTCAGGGTTTTAAACTTCTCAGCAGAGGTAAATGAGCCTCACAATGTTTTGTGCAGTAGCGATGTAGGCCCACAGGATGGATGTGGGCTGGAAACAAACAAGGAGCTGTGTTCCATTTGGCTAAACAGGAAGGTATCATGTAGACGGTGAGTTATGCCACATCCACCCACATACTTATCATCACTTCACTAAGAATGGTACGTAACTCCTATGTCATATAACCTTACCTTTACTGTAGGAGTCCTCCAAATAAGATTGATTGTTTTACCTTACCAACACTAAACATGCCAAAAATATGTTCTAGTCTAGATGTTAAACAACAGCTAATTACATCCTTTCTCTAGTCTGACACTGAACCACAGTACGCTAACCCTCTTCTGACCTGTTGGTGACGATGCTGTTGCTGCCACTCTCCCAGTCAGCAGCAGGGGCATTGCGCAGCAGCTTGTTCTTACTGGTGTCCAAAGGCACCAGCAGGTAAACCATGAGGCTGGCGTAGTGGATGGCCTGGCTGAACACGGTGCTCTCCTCATTCTTCACCAGCTCCTGTTGCTTCTCTTTGCTCAGGCTGGGCCACAGACGCAATTGCTCTGCCCCCAGGTTCATGGCCGTCTGCTCCTCATTTCTGTCCACTGCAGGAACGTGACCCACATCCTGGAAAAGACAAATGGAGTTTGAGAGAACTTTTTTTTTTTAGGTCCGTGACCGTCATGGTGTCACCCTATAAGAAACATCCGCACACCGTCATGCTTTATTTGTATTTATTAATACACAAACAATGCTTTGGTCCTTTTGACCTTCACCAGGTATCATAGCAGACACCTGATGAAGGTGGCTTCCCAGAACTGATTGTAGTATAGCCCATACCTGATGAAGGTCAAATAGATCAAAATGTTGTTTATGTATTAATAGATACAGCTAAAGCGTGACAAGGTGCGGACGTTTCTTTTATTGGTTTCTTTGGGTAAATGTTTTCTCTTAAGCACAGATTGTAAACTCAGGTGTGTAGAGACGCTGACCTTTACAATGCCGTGATGCCATATGCCTTATTGCTAGCCACAGGCTGATGACTTGTAGAATGGCAGCAGTCAACCAGAGAATAATTTTCCACTTTTCATTTTGCTTTATTATTTGAAACCGATTCTCTATCTCACAGTTAAACTTTAAACACAGACAAAATAATGATGAAATGATAACATGCTATGAGAAAATCTGCAAATGCTATTCTATAAATTATCTTGTGCCCTTCCTTTTTGTTTCGCTCAATGTCAGTTATAATACGAGTTAAAATAGTGGGGTTAGCACACAATATTTACTCATATTGGTTAATTTTCCTTTCTTACCTTTAGCCTGGCAGTGATGCCCCCTTTCTCCTCTGGAGTGTTAAGGTAAAGGGCTCGGATCTGGCTCTGTACCTCGCTGTAGAAAGTGGTTTCCCAGAACTGCTGGTTGGTCCAGATGGGATGGTCCTGAATGCAGGTGTAGGCAAACTGGTTCACCCCAGCAGCCAATTTCTGCAAGACAAAACACACTTCATAAAATCAGGATGTAAAATAGCAACATTAAACAGCTGACTGTGCTACCGCATGCAACAGTGACAAATGTGGCACTGTCTTTACATTTATAACCCAGTGGGTAAAAGCATTTGCTGCACAGCCCAGTGTTGAATACCACTGAAATTTATTTTAAATTCTAGAGGAAATTCCAAAGTGTCCTAGGATGCCAGATATGTCAGGCTCAGATTTCCTTTGGTGTATAAAATAATGCAGAAAACATCTAGAGTATTTTCATTTGATGAAACAGACATAAAAACATGGAGTCTTGGGTTTTATTATTTCACTCAGTGTAAATACAGTTTAATGAGACAAGGCAGACAGTATGGAAAAAGATGATTTATACACACTTGAAGTTACTAAATTAAACTGATGGTTTAGGGGATCATGCAGGTTTATTTCCCATCAAGTATTCAGATAAAGAGGGGCTCTACCGCAGTAAGTGCCCCTTGCAAAGGAGTTTGCCAAAATACTGAGGAGAAGTGGGGGCAAAATGATCTGTGTATCGTAGAATGTATAGTGCTCTGCTAGAGGCATTAATGCTGGTAAAACACCACAGCGCAATACTGGAGAAACAGCAGCACACCACAAATAACATGGGCTGAACCAGAAGCACAGTATGTCGATAAATGACTGGCCACAACAAACATTCACCAACCGTCCATCTCCCTGCAGTAGTCTCAAGGCCGTGTGTACGGCTCACGGCCTGTTATTAGATTAGTTTCTGATTTCTTTCCCCTGAGCCTGACACAGTACAGTGGTTTTCATTATCTCTTCACATTTTGCTTTTAAAGGATGAGAACTGGAGGGTTTAGTGTAATTATAACAGACAGAACCAAAACAGCTCTACAGTATTCCCAGTAAGATGGGCCAGAAGCCAAGGAAGAGGAGAGCTGGGAGGACAGGGGACAACCAGAGAACTAATGCCTACACAGCAGCAAACACAAACTATTGTTCACATGGGTGTCTTAATTCACAAGAGCTAATACATCCACCATTCTCCTTTTAATTCAGCTATAGTTTTTTGTTCTCATTTGCAACAGAAATGATTCACACAGCTACAAATTAACGATCTAGAACTGTTACTAGTGAAAATGTTAGTAAAGGACAAAAACTGTAGGAAAAACATCTTGGAAAATTCGAACACATTCTAACTTGTTCTTACAAAACTGCTGAAGTTTAGTCTCCTGCTGCTCTTCTTCTAATATTACACTGTAAAAATGAAACAACATGTGACACTGCTGAGTTCAGCAGATTTTCATGTGTTTAAGAATGAGTCTCAAATATCCTGCTGGCTAACGACAGAGGCTAAACAGATAATAAAATAATAACAAATAATAAAAAGGTGATGGTGAAACAAAACAGGTCAAGGAATAAACACAGAACAAAAAGGGGTATTTACCAAACAAAATTCATTTCAATCATCTTACAGTGGTCTGAGATTAGATTCGATTTGCACAATTTCTTCAACAAACTGATGATTTTTATCAAGGAAAAAACAAAAGCATTGCACTAAAAGGTGCAAAAACTAAGATTTTGCATATAGTCTGTTAAATCAAGTGAAATGGGACAAGATGTAGTGCCTCTCTCTGCTACTACCCTCCTCTTTCACACTTCTGTTGTTATTCCAGCTTCTCTACCCTGTGTTGTCAAAATTCAGTCCATAAATGAGCCCCGCCTGTCCCCCAGCAAAGATTATAAGCAGTGTTTTTCATACTGAGAGGAGTCCCTTTGAGTAACCATTCATAGAGGAGCTCTCAGCAGCTAAAATAAAATAAAAAAATAAAAAAAACAAGACAAGTGGCTGCCAGACCAGAGGTTGCACAGAGAGAGTGGGACAAAACAAGGGTTTTTGCCACTATTTGGGCTAAAACAGTGAGACACAGACAGGGTCATCAGGTGGGCACCCTCTCACTAACTGATGCTTCGTTGTTTTGGGTGCACGACACCAAGAAGGCTCAACAGTGCGTTCCAGCGTCCCAGAACCAACCCCTCTTTGCCTACTCCCACACACAGCACAACTCTCTTAATAATTCAGGCTCACGGTTGCCAAACAGTCATTAGCACTAGCATAACATTTCAACTGCTGTTCTAGCCACCAAACATTTAAAGTAACTCACCAAACATTTCAGGTAGCTCACCAAACAACTAGCTGAACATGTGTTTCCTTCTGAGCTATTTGAAGACATGATGATATGATTGTACAGTACATAATATGTCCATAAATGAATAAAGACAAACACAATAAGAAGTGCAGCCCTTCGAGCAGTAAAATACCTTTCTGTCAAGGAAGTGTGCTGTGTGGGTTACAGCAGATGTTGTGTGTGGGTGTAAGGGGTCTGGCTGTGTGTGTAATTTGTTTACGCTGTCCATACTAGGCGAGCTGTGCTTTTTTTTTTTTTTAACTTGTCAGATGTGTGCAGGTCATCTTGACCGAGGTCAGCTCTTCCTAATACAATAATACACAGAGATTACATACACATGCACAACACAGATAGGCAAGGAAGAGAACAGGGAAGGAGAGAAGAAAGGAAAGGAAAAAGGAAGGAAACGTAGGAAGTGTAGATGAAGGGTAAGCAGGGAGTATACAGCTATCAGACCCATCTGGTCATGTGACTAGTGAAGGGGAGAAAGGGTACAAAACAAGCAGAAACCACAAAGGGGGACAAAGGAGAAAATGCTGAGCACAGGTCAGAGGAATGAGACTATGAAGACTTACCATCTTGTTTTGATCTTTGGGATATAAACCCAAGATTCAGAGCGGTCTCCAAACATCAGCTAGACAGCAACACAGCATCACACAGAGCAACTGTGTCTCAAAGACTGAGAATTTGTGCATATCGTCACAGAAGGGAGTGCATACTTGTATGCAGACACTGGGTGAAGACTGCTGTATCTGATACTGTATGTCACCAGCCTTACTGGAGCAGCAGTGTTTTGGAGAGATTCATAGCATTCCTAAATTGTAGATCGTATTTCTGAACATGTCCTTTGTGGAAACGCATGCCTGACCTGTACACAATCCACCTGTGTCAGTGTGAAACCATGAAAAAACCTGCACTCAAAAAATGCATTTATAGTATCCAGTCATGTAAAACAAACAGGGAAAACATGGTGGAAGTCAAACTAATAAACAGACCCATCATGGCATCCACAGGGCAGAACTGTATAACACCATGATACAAAACTAACATTGTTCCAAGACAAACTAGACAGAAATACGGTAAGTCAAGAGCTGTACACAAGGGTCACCGAGTATGTATGTTTTCTCATGAGGACGCGGTGTAGACCAATCTGACAGATTGAGCTACCAAATCCCTCATGCATAAACTAGGGTTGAAAGAATGCTAACACTCAAGTGGTCTTGTTATGCAAGTTGTCCAGAACTGTGTTTGGGGTTTTCTCTAGCTGTTGTCTTTTCCACAGATAGAAACATTTGCTCTTGTGGCACATTCAAATGTAAGAAAAAATATTATGCTGCAGTGAAAAGGGCAGAAAGAGAACTGATTGAACTGAAACCTCCAAATAAACCCACCTTTTGACAGATAATGAATACCAGAGTAATTGTCATCAGATGAATCACAACAAAATGTAAAATATCAACTGTAACAAAGGGCCAATGTGGTGTCCTAATGAACTTTACCTACACAGTTCGAATGACCCCATCCGTGTGATTTTCTATTATACTAACAAAAACCTATCAAATACTGTTCCGTAAGTGCCTTAGTTTGAGCAAAACATTCAGAGCGGTCAAGCAGAGGGGAGGCCAATTAATTAATAGGAAAACAAAACATCGGATCATAGAATGTGGGCCAAAAGCATAAGCTGTTCAGTTTCAAAACAGGCTAGTAATGGATCTAAGCACTGCGTGACACAGCAGAGTCTGGGAGCAGACAGTTGTGAGGGAGCTTCCCACATTCCCCGACCTTGAGACTGAAGGGCTTTGGGGGCAGTGCCACTGTAACATGAACACACCGACAGCCTGGCCAAGAACACCAAACAGGGATTCGACCAAAGTCTGACTCCTGAATTTTAAAATTTTCTAATGTGCAATGCAATTTTTCACCCAACATTTGGCAGTTAAAAAACAAAACAAAACAAAAACAAAAAAACAGCATGTTTTTCAGTTGGTCAATGATTTGACTCAGAACAAGCAAGCTGTGAATTTGGAAAAACTCTCAAATCATTTTCCTAGTGTTGCTAGCAAGTATTGGAGCCTTCTTCACGCTACAGAGCGACAGCACTGCACCGTCATACTCTACTGCAGCTGCACCAAACCACTTCTAAAGTAGGGCTCATATGCACAAATAGAAATATGTCCAATATCAGTTCAGTTGTGAGAGCTGGTTAAATAAAGTTTCCTTCATTTAAAACACAGTTTCATTGAGACTAAGGAACAAATGTTGCATGAAAATTACCCTGAAGACACGGCCTACCACAGACTACTGTACCATCAGTGCTACTGTACATGCTAATCCCATGCTAGCAGTCTCACAGAGGATGTTACATGTTTTAAATTATAATAGAGGCTCAGGATAGTGGGGAGCTTCTGATAGATGAGATGAAATATTTTGGATATTGTATACTTATATAACAACTACCTGGTACTGTATGTAAACTCTCTATGTTATGTAGTGTATGCTGCGTTGTCATGGTACGGTTCATATTGTTCTTTGCAAAACCAGTGCATCTGCTTCATGTTACCAAATTTATAAGGCTGTATTTTATAATGCTCAAATTTGCAAAGAGAAAAAAAGTTTATTGAACATGTCCAAAAACATGTGAAATGATGGATCAATTGTTAAAAGTCAGGATCATGCATGACTCTCAGTCCATATTAATGATGACAGCTACTGAGATGCTCCATTACCAGGCTTTGTTTTTCCTCATATTTCCAATGCATGATCCTTCCACCACTAAACCAGAGATTACAAATCATTTTGGCCGATTCCCTCCTGATCTCACTTTACTTTTCACCCTTCGGGTGAGAGAGCTCAGGCTTGTCACCAGTTCCAATCATGTGTAAATAACAAGGAAAATGTGCTGTGCTGCATTTTCAAAATATTTTTTCTTCTAATTAGTTATCAGTGCCAGACAAGAAATCATTTATAAGCTTCTAACTGAAAAAGAGGGAAACCATGGCAGTGTGTAATAACTGTGACTTATGATAAATGAATATTCTTATGAAGCAGAACAGTTTTGTTGTGGTATATAGTTGTTATATGGTGTGACAAGCTAACACAACACTGACTTAAATGATTCATTTTCAATGCTGGTGGTCCTGAAGAGAAGCAAGAAAAACTAAACATAGGGTTTATCTAAGAGAGTTACATCAGTCTGGGGCATGTGAAGGGGATGAGTCATGTGTGGGCCAGATCCCAGGCCAGCCCATCAGGGTATGGTACTGGTACCCAACAAAAACCCCAAACCAGACAGTTGTTTCTATCTCCATAGTAACAAGCAAGCTGTGGGGGTGTAGAGTTAACGTAAGCCCCAGTGATGCTGGATTTTTAGCCTGGAAACAATATTCATATTTTAAATGAAATAAGAATAATGATCAGAATTTTAAAACTATATTGGCTGATTTTCCCTTTTCACATAAACATGTAACATACACTTTTTTAAGGACTCCTTAAATTAAACCTGGAAGTTCTCTTTGCTGGACAAACTACAGTATATATATTATATATACAGTATAATGTGGAGACATAGTATCTACTGTAAATGACACCAGTGCCATGCAAAGAAATATCTGCAGTTATCAGCTGATATACCAGACTTCCCAGTGTATTATACCAGCCAACACCAGCTGTTAACACAATGTACTGTTGATAATCAGAGAAACAGTTAAAACTGGTCTGCAGACAGTTTTCAGTGTGGAAATGGGCTTGAAGGTAAACACGCTCAAAGAAAATGTTTGCAGAGGTATCCGCTTGACTTTATGGTCACAGTCACTGAGGCCTGTTGACAATTATTCTGAGCAATGTGGACATTTTTTCTGCAGAGACATTTCTTGCTCACCTCAAATTTATTAGAGCTGGTGAGATGCGAGTGGAGGTAAATGAAAAATATGTAGTATTTTGTAGTAAATTGATTCAGTAGATGCTACACTGCCACTGTATACCTGACAAAGCAGTAGTTTGTATGCATAATAATGAAAATAAGCAGAACATAAGCATCAGGTTGAACTCATATACATCCGTCTTTTCAACTCAGTCCCTTACCCTGTAAAAGGCTGTTGACAGGGGCAGCAATGCAGCAGCCACTGTGTACTCCTCTGAGCTGGAACAGTCCTGTGGGTCAAACAACAGGGGAGAAGCTGCATCAGAACAAGACACAACAGAAGACATCTGTTTTGCTGCCCCAAAATAAGCAGCAGAGGTTTCCAACAGAGAAGTCACACATACACCTAGGTCAATGGGGAAAGAAGACCCATCTTATGCACTGCAATTCTGAATCAATTATGAAATGAAATTCATAAGAAGAAGCTTATGTCTTTTGGCATCACTAACAAATGTCTGCAAATTAGCAATGCAGAAATGTGATATGGGGCAAAGACTGGGGGGCAAAGACTCTATAGACAATGTAGCTCCCTGTCAAGTAAAGACACTGCCCTGTTAAATGTCAGATGCTCAACAAAGTTCTGACAAAACCATTCACTCTCCTCTGCTCAACCTTTTAGGACATATGCTTTCAATAGCCTTATATAATCCATGCTCTAACACAATTGTCAGAGCACTCCAGTCTTGATTTTATTGGTAATTTTACATTTTGCATTCCTCAACTAGATTGCCATACAAGTCTCCTTGAAGGAAGACTTAGCATAAAACCCAGTCCTTTTGGCTATACTAATGCTGTGTCCATTAATCAAGCAGTCACAACCAGAAAGCAAGTTCAATTCTCTGTTTTTTTTAGTTTCTCAAAATCAGGGACTAGGTGAAAATATTGTACATTTACACACCAGGCCAACATGTCTTTGTATCTGGGATTGTTTTAGGTCACTTAATGGTGATTTCAAGAGAATAGTATTAAGATGAGTAGCACATTAAGAGGCTTAGAGCAGAGGACTTAGGGGTCCAAACTAAACTTTCATACAAAGATCAGAGAGAAAAATGTGAACAGAAGAATAAGAAAAAAAGGACTCAAAAGTACTTAATTCATAGGAAGCTTGCACTTATCTCCAGTAAACTCTGTTGGGACTGCGTAAATGAGAATGGCCAGAGTAAACTTGACTTAAGGCCATGTACATAAACAGCTTTGAATCTGAGCTGGTGCTGCAACTCATAACCTTCAGTGGGACGTCTTGGCTATAGAGTAAGAGTTTTTCTAAAAATATGCAGCATACTATCTTTAATTTTGGCGGGAAAGATAGGAAGAAGAATCCTGCACTTTCTGATCTGATCCAACAGGGGCCTTTATTTCCACCATTCCTCAAAAAAAAAAAAAAAAAAAAAGGAGACAAGAATGTAGACAGGGGAGAAAACTCAAAACACACACAGCTACACATGAAAGCCTGGCCCCCTGTCGACATAGCAACATAGTTTCTGTTTTATTTTTCTTGTCCCTAGAGCTCTTCTTTGCAGCTATTTGGGCTGTGGTAAAATGTTCCAGGTTGGAGCGGCACCAAAGCATTGTTTACCAGCATCCTTAAAAACACTGCAGGCCACAGAAGTTCATGGACTCCAGGCAAAATAGAACAAGTAGAGACACACAGGCAGAAAAGTGACACTGTAACAAATTAGCATTCTTTCAGCAATGAATGTCATGAGTTAACAGTAGCTGCTGATGATAGACATTTCAGACGTTTCACAAAAAAAGCTGAGGTCATGTTCAGATGATGAACACCTCACATTTCGTACAAAGCTGACATTATCGGGTTTGCTGACCTTAATCTCCTGCCTAAATGACAGACCAAAAGCTTTGAAGGTCAACTAATTCAGACTACACTGAAAGAAAAGTGAAAGAGTAGTCGAGCAGAGCTGTGCGTACTGTAGTCTATCAGCATCTCACCCATTTTCCCCATCATTCAGGAGCTACGATGGCTAACATTGTCTCAGACATTTGCACATGACATAAACACTGGAGGACGTGGACAAACAGCAGCTTCCTGTGTGTTTCAGAGATGTTAGCACTTTCCAAAAAGCTGTGAGATGAACTGGCACTTGAGACAGAATTCTGTGGTTCTATAAATCTTAATTTAGTGGGCTGTTACTGTTAATTGTGGTTTGAATTAACAAGAGGAAGGGGAATAGCCCTTCGCAGTGGACCTCGTTTGTTTCCAGACAAACAACAAACAGAGATTCTGCAGTGAAAGCAATGAAATGTGAATAATGCAGATGTTTACCTGGACAAACCGGTGGACATCCTAGAAAAACAGTTATCTGAACACAGGAATGATACCCAATGCACATTCCCGGTGACCACGTTATGTAAGGCAGTCCATCAAGACCACTAAGCCAGACAGGGGCCATGTTTTCACAAGAGAGTAATTTATGATCTAAATAATGTAAAAATATAATGAAGTCATTTATTCACCATTAAAGGAAAAATGACTAAATTGTAGGAGGCTATCTTTCAGCTCTAGGGGGCACAAGGGGAACAGACTCAGTTAGGCATTTATCAGTTCATCAGCCTAAAATCCAAACAGGACTGTCAGATGAAGATTCATACTTTATCCAACATCTGTGTGTTCTTCCAAAATGTTCCACGTCAGATGGTCAAACTCACCATAGTGGCCACTTTCCAAAAACCTCCTGTCCTAATTCCCTCTCACAGTAAACTACCACTCAGAGTGCCGTCATGACGTCTTCGGCCATAAGAGAGCAAAGCACAAAGGGCTCATAATACTATCAGACAGGAAATGGTTGGGATGCCAGGATACACAACAGGGCTCATTCCCCCACATGGCTTGTGCAATGTTGACTTCTAAAAGCTGGAGCACCAACCAACGTGCACAGACACACACGCACCAGCAAACTAACTCAGATATCTTCATGAGGGTTAATGTGTAGAGAAACAGCACAGAGAAGGATTTCAGCAGATGTTTAAACAGGAAACATACATCACTAAACTTTTTGGTGAATTACAAAAAAGTGTAAAGAAAGAAAAATGAACAAATGTTGAAAAGTACAGTACCCCCTGGTTTCTAATTTCTTAACCTTTGACCTCTACATTTTTGTATTACATTACACTCTGTGCTCCCCCTGCAACACTTCCAAAGGGAAGCACTAATTACAACCAGAAAACAGAACTGTCACTTAGCTTGAAGCCGACAGTTAAATGATAAATGTTGAAATACATAATAATGATGATGTCATCATTGCAAATCAATGTCCCACATCAACAAAAGGAGGGCAGAGAGGATCACTGCTGACCCCTCACATCCTGGACACAATCTGTTTGAACTCCTCCCCTCTGGATGACGTTACAGGTCACTGTACACCAAGACAACCAGGTACAGGGACAGTTTCTTCCCCCAGGCTGTCACTCTGATGAACACTTAACCAACAACAGTATGACTGGACAATAACCCTCAGTGCAACACCTGTAAATTTACCTTGTACAGATTATATGGATTCGTACAGGTCTCTAGTTTTAAGTACTCTGTTTTTATTCCTACTTATCCCATTTCACAATGAGCATTCCTTGTCTGTCTGCATTGTTTACTACCTGTCTATACTGCTTATTTTGCACATTGAGAGCTGATGTACCAGAGTCAAATTCCTTGTGTGTCCGACACACCTGGCCAATAAAGCTGATTCTGATTCTGACCCTGACATATTGTATACGCCAGAAATCCTAATGAGGCATCATGCATGTTGTCACTGTGCAAAGAGTAAATAGGTAACTCTGGCTTCGTCAGGCACCAAAGGGCCTCTTACACACACCCATACACAACTGCTGGTTGTGGAGCACTGTGTCACATCATTCTGGGTTCTTATGTGGCTGGGCGCTGAAAGAAGGGGCAGAGTGCAGAATGTGAAAGTAATTACTGGCCAAGCAATTTACTATTTTTATTCCTTGTACAGCTCATCTGAGACAAAAGCCTCACATCTGAGCTGACAGCAGGAAATGAAAGCCAAGAACAAATGCCAGGTTTCTATCTTGAAGAAAAAGATGACAACACAATACACACTACAATACACAAACAAATGTGGACTATTAAATATCAGATCTCTCTCATCTAAATCTCTGTTAGTGAATGATTTGATAAGTGAACATCACTTTGACTTATTGTGTCTTACTGAAACATGGTTTACAGCAGGAAGAATATGTCAGTCTAAATGAATCCACTCCACCTAGTCACAGTAACTGTCACATCCCTCGAAACACAGGCCGAGGTGGTGGCGTGGCAGCGATCTTTGACTCAAGCCTATTAATCAACCCTAGACCTAAACATAGTTATAACTCATTTGAAAGTCTCACCCTGAGTCTCTCACACCCAAACTGGAAAACTCAAAAGCCTGTTCTGTTTGTTATTGTATACCGTCCACCTGCTCCTTATTCAGAGTTTTTAAGTGAATTCTCAGACTTTCTGTCTGATTTAGTGCTTAGTACAGATAAAATAATCATAGTAGGCGACTTTAATATTCATGTAGATGCCGACAATGACAGCCTCAACAATGCATTCTGTTCATTATTAGACTCAGTTGGCTTCTCTCAAACTAAATAAACCCACTCACTGTTTTAATCACACTCTTGATCTGGTTCTGACATATGGCATCAAAACTGAACACTTAATAGTTTTTCCCCATAACCCTCTTCTGTCTGACCATTTTCTAATAACTTTTGAATTTCCATTAATGGATTATACTCTATGTGGGAAACAATTCCACTACAGCAGATGTCCATCTGGCAATGCTGTTACCAAGTTTAAGGAAATAATTCCATCTTTATCTACTTCAGTGCCGTTTGCCAACACAGTGGAAGGAGGCCACCTTAACCTTACTCCCACACAAATCGATAATCTTGTTGATAGTACTGCAGCCTTCCTGCGTAATACACTTGATACCATTGCCCCTCTGAAAAAGAAGGTAGTGAAACAGAGGAGGCTAGCCCCGTGGTACAGCTCGCAGCTCCGCTCCCTAAAGCAGGCATCACGAAAAATGGAAAGGAGGTGGCGCTCCACTAAGTCAGAAGAGTTTTTCATAGCCTGGAAAGATAGTTTAATAACATATAAGAAAGCCCTTCATAGTGCCAGAACCACATTTTATTCATCACTGATTGAGGAAAATAAGAACAACCCCAGGTTTCTTTTCAGCACTGTAGCCAGGCTGACAAAGAGCCACAGTGCTGTTGAGCTTAACATTCCCTTAGATCTCAGCAGCAATGACTTCATGAGCTTCTTTACAAATAAAATCACAACTATTAGAGAAAAAATTGGTCGGACCACTCCCACAGCTCTCGCAGATGTGCCATCTACTACAATGGCTTTAGAAACATCTGGAAGACCTCATTTATACTTGGACTACTTCTCCCCTATAGATCTCTCTGAGTTGACCTCAACAATTGCTTCATCTAAATCATCAACAGGTCTCCTGGACCCCATCCCG
>NW_018127884.1:5329268-5330250 GCF_001952655.1 Monopterus albus
TTACAAAAAAGAGCGATAAGAATTGTGCATAAGATGGGGTATAGGGATCACACCAATGTAGCTTTCATACAGTCTAAATTGTTAAAATGTTTTTGATTTAGTGGGATATAAGACTGCTGTGTTTATGTATAACAATTTCACCTGCGCAATAACTGGTGGAATTCAAAAACTATTGAATGAAAGGGAAGGGGGATACAATTTAAGGGGTCAGTTAAATTTAAAAATTCATGCTATACGTACAACCAAAAAAAGATTTTGTGTTTCCATAAGTGGGGTTAAATTATGGAATAATTTAAGTATGGAATTAAAAAATAGTAATAGAATTGACGAGTTTACTGTAGAGCTCTGGTCATTCCACACAACATGGAGATTTCATTTGCTGGTCACAGGGTTAAAAATCTGATACTCCATTGATGTGAAACCCCAACTAGAACTTTTAAATTGACCATTTTAGTATTTCTGCATGTTTTATCCCTATTTACTACAGTAGAACTGACATATACTTCACACTTACAGTATGCAAACTATTTTCCAAATCAAACCACAATTTTAGAAATTGTGTATAAAAATGTGTGTTGTTATATCAACTGTTTTATATGCTTGAAAGAATAAATCAAATCAAATAAATCAAATCAAAATTGTGCTTGGGCCTGAAAACCTTAGAAATCTGCTGTCTAATCATATAGTTACTTTAGATGACATAGCTCTTGCCTCCAGTACTACTGTGAGGAACCTTGGAGTCATCTTTGATCAGAATATGTCCTTTAAATCACACATAAACCAAGTCTCTAGAACTGCCTTCTTTCACCTGCGCAATATTGCAAAAATCAGGAGCATCCTGTCTCAAAGTGATGCTGAAAAACTGGTCCATGCATTTGTTACTTCCAGGCTGGACTACTGTAACTCTTTACTATAAGTATATCCCAATAATTCCCTAAAAAGCCTCCAGTTAATCCAAAAGGCTGCAGCCAGAGTACTGACA
>NW_018127884.1:5330632-5332107 GCF_001952655.1 Monopterus albus
CCCTGTACCTTTCTGCAGGTTGCCCTGGCCCTGGAGCTCTATGTCTCTGACGAGCAGTCACCAGCCACATCGACCTGATCAGTGTTTGATTGTTGTGTCTTGTTGCTTTTCTTCTTTTGTCTCTCCTCTATCCACTCACCCCAACCGGTCGAGGCAGAAGGCCGCCCACCAAGAGCCGGGATTTGTCGGCGGTTTCTTCTGTTAAACGGAGCTTTTCCTCCCCCTGTCGCCCAGTGCTTGCTCAAGGGGGATTTGTTGGGTTTTCCCTATGTAATAATATTGATAACAGTAAGGTCTAGACCTTACTTTGTAAAGTGTCCTGAGATGACTTTTGTTGTGATTTGGCGCTATACAAATAAAATTTGATTTGATCTACAAAAACAAACAGGAAGCCATCAGAGAAAAGCCAACTCTATTTTATCCCAAGTTAACAAAAACACACTCCACATCACATCTCTTCTCCATGTGTACAGCTATTACTTCCCACCCCCATGTGAGGCTGTGGATCATCAGAGGAAGTCAAAGGAGTCAAATTAGTCACTCTGATGTTTTCTTACTTTTAAATACAACTGTACAATAATAACACAAAAGTTTTAGTCTATACTAAAGGCTAGGTAAGAATGAACCATTATTAAGAACAGATCATATCAAAAGAGCTAATGCTATTACCCCCTAATGTGAGTTCACCAGCTTGTGTTGCAAACAGCAGATAAAGTACTGATTACGTCTGCATTTTTCCAGATGTGCACGATGATTCCTTGTTTTACAGAATGTGTTCTAGCCAATAGGTCTGTTGAACTCAGAGTGGAACCATACATTTCATATTAATCTCCTCCTTCAGGGAGGTTTGCAGAACTGTTTATCATTTCATGATAAAGGTCTTTTCATGTTCCGCTTGCAAACATTTTTTTTAACGCAACATCAGTTGAAACAAAAGCTAACACATCACAATCTCATTTAATGCAAAAAAGATGCACTGACTACCTGGCTAACACACAATAATGGGACATCAAAACAGTCTTTAGTTTTGTGTCACTTTAACTTACAAATTAATTTAAGTCCTGTCACTTTTAAGCTTTTTAAAAAATGCAAATCACTGACAAACTACTGTCAAAGCAGAGTTCATCTATGCTCCTGGAAATGAAGACAGACATTTGGCATAAAAAGGATGATGCAACAAGCTTTTCTTTTCTGGTTTCCCTCCATGATTGGAAATATATAATTTACTAAGTTAGTAAATCAGCAGCTTTGTCAGGTAGAGAATATGTTCATTTTTTTCCACTGAGTAAATGACACCTCAAATGACCTTGCATCTCCCTAGCCTGGCCAGATGGTGCGATTGATTGGCTTTCTGTCATTTGGGGGAAAAAGGAATGATTGGAATGTGAAGTCACTCCATAAAAGCTGCACTCTGCTAGGACTGCTTAAAATTGTAAAAAAAAAAAAAAAAAAAAAAAAAAACCCGCGAAAAGGGC
>NW_018127884.1:5332188-5339561 GCF_001952655.1 Monopterus albus
AGGGCTGTTAAAAATAAAAAAAAAAAAAAAAAAAAAAAAAAAACCCGGAAAAGGGCTGATTCAAGGCAGTAAAATATGAGGAACCACCAATAAAGACCTGGCTGCTCTGACTGACTCACTGAATCTTTATGTGCTGCACAAAAACACATCACTTACTCACTTTGACAAGTAGCCGAGGCATGAGGGCTCCAGGAAGAGACAATCATACTTTCTGATAAACAATGAGCATCACTGTCGGGACTCAGTCCTACAAGAAGCTGCCAGACTGTTGTAAACTAAGGCAATAATGAGAATAAGGGGAAAAGATGTTGAAGAGGCAGATTTGTGTTACACAGGTTATGTGCACTACTGCCCTGCTTAAACACTGCTTTTGCTAAATAAGAACCAGCACAATATGGCATCTGCTTAAAATCTGGAATGCAGGGTTGAAACATGTACATATTCAACCAGACTTTAGTACTGTACAGTAAACATTGGCATCCGTTCTAGATACTGCTTTGGTCAAAAGCTGGGTAATAAAAATACTTTTGTAAATTTTTTACTATTTAGTCAATTCTTAAGCTCAGTTTTGGTCATGAGTTGACTAAGCCTCAGAGAAAGACGAGTGCCAACCTTTACCATTGTCTGCTGGCTTAAAAAATTTATTCAATTAATATGCAAACAATATTCAGAGGAATATTTCTTCAAATATTAATCTAAATAAAACAATCAGTTGATTATCAAGGTTAATGGTGGTTAATTTTTGATCAGCTAAAAGATTGACAGATTTTATATCAAGGGTTTTACATAACAAGAAATAGAAAGCCAGACTGTAATATGCCTCCATGGCTGCATGGAGTTCTGCTGTACACACTTTCTGTCAGGTTACAGTACAGGTGCAGCAGAAAGAGGTGTCTGCTACTTGTGCTGGCATGGCCATCTGTTACATCACTTACCTGGAGGGCACAGTTCATCATACGAATGATGTAGTCAAACTGTTGGTGGTCAAGTATGGCGCGGTTCTGCTGAACGTGATGACTCAGTTCCTCAGTCAGACACTGGCGAGCCGTCTTGCCTTTCAATGCACGCAGTGCGGCCGGTAGCGTCTGTTAAGGGAAGGGTCGATGAACAGGGTTTTAGAAAAATAAAAACATAAAGTGTCTGACCTGTCAAAAGAGATTGATCAAGGGCAGAGAGAAGGCAGTCAACAATCTGTGATAGAGATGTAATGATATCAAAAACTCACGATATGATACTGCATAAATAAAAAGTCCAAAATACAATATTTGGCATGATATATAAAAAACTATGAAAAATGTTAAATAATAAAGCAGCAATGTTTTGTATAATTTTCCTTCTAACTTAACGTGCTCCTACACTCCTTTATTAAAATGAAATTGTTTAAGAAACAGAGAAAAGACTAAAGATGGCTACTAAGTGGTTGGTTTTGCATTTGTGTGTCCACTTTGGTTGCCCATCTCTGTTAAAATGTTGCACACAGTCATGTCCTGCCTGTTTTTGCGAGATCTATCCAGGACTGTGTCAGTCCTAAACAGGGCTAGTATTGCCTTCGTCTGGCAGTATTTGCAAATTGTTTGTCAGTTTTCTTGCTGCCTGTGTCATTTCTTGAAACAGTAAAACTGAAATGTGGCCACACAACAGCTCTAAAAGTCGCCAATGGAGCATCGCCTACGTCAGTTTCAAACTGTTCAAAAAAATGGGACACAACCTTGTTTCTAGAAATTTGCAGGCGTTTTGTGAAAGCGGACCCTTATTTAATGAACTATTAATGAAGAGAAAACATTTTTATTGTTATCTAATCGCTTGCAACAATACCTCCAGCTACTTTGACCTGCTGAATTGTTAACAGTGTTCACTCTGAAAATTTGAAGGTGAAGGCTTCAGAGGATATAAGCTATGCAGGCATGAATAACTCTATGAAGGTACAGTGATACAACCAACCACCCTATTTTAAACACATTGCATGCATTTTGGGCATCTCACATGGGTATAGATGCTTCTAGAGACAAACTCAATTTGACAGGAACTGATCAATCTCTGTGTTACAACAACAATTATTGCCTATAAAAGTTATTAAGCTAACATGGATTCAGAGAGTGTTTAATATACTGTAGGTCCTATTTATTTCTGTGTTTGAGTGTCAGCTGGGAGGTATTAGCATGATGACGGTGTGGAGTGATCTACAGCTCGACAGCATGTCAGAGTGGTATAACACAAAAGGACAGAGTTCTCAAGTTAATGAGATTATTTAGAGGTTGATTAGCTCCCCCGATGAAAGACACTGTGCATCACCTTTTCAGTCTCCAGGATCTTGTTGTCAAAAATCAAGGAAATGCAGCTCCGCACAACCTCCAGCCTGCGAGCGCTGTTAAAAACGGAGCCACACTTACCCACAAAGGACACTGGAGGAGAGGAGAGGAATTACTGCAGGTTAAAACTATAGCTGCTGCAAAACATCAGAACGTTTTCACAAGTCACACATTTGTTTTGAGGATACCATTTATGTTCAATCTATAACTGTGGGAAAGATTTAACCAAAAAACAAAAAACAAATTGGCAAATTTCAACACTCCTCAGGAAGTAGTAAATATCTGCATCTTCACACCTCAAGTATTAGCATTACTAGCAACATGTGTAAACACACAGCTGACTGCGTGTGTGAAAGAGCAGCAGCCCCTCCCTCCTTTAAATAGAGATAAACAGAGAAAAAGTACAGTGGAAAAACAAAGCAGGATGGTCTGTATCAACTCCAGAGGCTATGCTTGGTGATGGTTAAAGGAAGTATGGGGTACATCGCTCGTTAGATTCCGATAGTGGAAACGTAGCACAAGTGAATATTCACATCACCACAGCAGTACCCTGTGTACTGTATATTACAGGAGTTTAAAACTGGCCATACCAACAGCTGGTCCGGCAGGTACAACACACTTCCTCTCAGCACGTGTAGGAGGAGGTATATTACTGAGTTTTGCCACACCCTCTTGCAGCATCTTTTCCACCTTATCATCATCCAGCAGAGGGAAAGGTACTTGGTGCACGCGCAGGTGGGATCCTTCTGATGGCCGAGGCACCTTCTGGAATGCCATGTGGGGGTTTGGGTTCTCCTACAGGACATCCGCCAGGGAGCAATGTATTAAAAGGATACACAGCTGTATATACACTCACTGGCCACTTTATTAAGTACACCTGTACAATTGTATGCAATTCAACGCAACACTTCCCCCTTAACACCTGTGTTTATGAAGCTCAAAATGTTTCAGTCTTTGGTGAGACTGTCATAAATGTATAAATTCAATTATATGTTTATTATTGAGGTCATAGTTAAAGGTGGTGTTGTACTGGACTATGTTATATTCAGAGGTGTTCCTAATATTCTTTAACTACAACTTCTGGATACGACTACAATAACTGGATACAACTGTACAGGTGTACCTGATAAAGTGGCCGGTTAGCGTATGTACAGTGAATATACAACCAAACACATGTAGAGCATGCAAAAACGAGAAGGTCTATATGGTGCAACACCAATATTTACTTGCATTACGCCTTACATTTCTGTACAGCTGCTCAGAGAGCTCCCTGATGTGTTTCTGCAGCTTGGCAGGGCTGATTTCTTCTTCCTTAAAGCTGTCAATGTCTAAGGCCACCAGCTACCAAACACATAAGTGACAAACACACAAACAGGGGGGGGGGGGGGGCATTCAGAGGTTTTACTGATGAACAGTGTTCCTGCAGGACAGTCCTAACTGATACTGACTTTAATCAACTGGTTGAATATTTAATATACTGGATATCACTTTGTGTAAAAAGTTAGTGTATAAACTTCAATAAAAAGTGAAGACTAATAAAATGGAGCATCACGGTACAGTACCTCATCAAAGAGATCGCAGGCTCGGTAAGGAGGACCTCTGTCTGAAACAAAGCCAGCGAAGGCCATGCCATCCAGAACCTTGGTCAGGAAATCATTCTCAATGAGGCCTCGCTGGCCAAGGAAGGCAGTCTGGATAATGTCAAAATTAGAGTAATTACAATCCCACAAAGATGGGAGCAATGTAATTTTGTGCATATGGATATACTGTGAGCTGAAAAACAA
Organism: Monopterus albus; assembly: GCF_001952655.1. Taxonomy (NCBI): domain Eukaryota; kingdom Metazoa; phylum Chordata; class Actinopteri; order Synbranchiformes; family Synbranchidae; genus Monopterus; species Monopterus albus. The sequence continues at coordinate 5,336,282 of NW_018127884.1, forward strand.
GCATAGTAAAACAGCATTACAAACAAAAATATCTCTGCAAGGGGGCTTGAGACCAGCATCTTTTATCACTGAAATCATGGATAACGTCTTCAGCATGTACAATAAGCAAAAATAAATCTAGTTACAAATGAGTACATGCAAATTAGTTTCATTTACTTTATGCTTAATTATTTGTGCATGTGGGTGGAAGAGATACGACACAGTTCACTCAAGCCTTCCCCACTCTGATTCCAGGCGGCTAAGCAGAGCGTTTGTTTATAATGTGATCCATGTGGGGTACTTTGAGGATGTTGTGCTAAGGAGTTACCACGGAAACACCGCAGACATGAACAAACAAAAAACCTGGCACAAAACAAAAATGTAAACCTAATACGTTTCATACGGCCTAATGCCGGGCTTTGCCCAGAGTTACAGGACTGTGTCCGAAGCTTCCATAAACAAAAAGACAGCATCACAAGAGAGTCTTATGGCCTCAACAACACATTTAAAACAACACGCATACTCACACTAACATGTACTACACAGCCCTGACACGCTGATCTGTCAGGTCTTTACCACATGTTTCATTCCAAAACATTCTTGGCAGATTAAAAGAACAATGTGTTTGCAGAGCAGCATATCCTAAAGGAGTTTAATCTAAGGTCGCATAGTGGAAAAAAATGTTTATATTGTTGTTTCACTCCATCATTATCTCACCTTGTGAAAATGAATAACAGGTTCAGAATGGATGCGGATGAGCTGCAGGCAAGACCTGTAGCCCTGGAAGAGTTGTGCAAACAGCCTGAGAAAGACGGCCCTCACCTCCTTGTCCTGAAAACACACACACACACACACACACACACACACACACACACAAATCAAACTGCTATACCACAACTGCAGTCTGATAAGTTAATGCAACAAATAATATTTGTTATTAATGGTTTACTGTCAGTGTCTTCATTCCAGTGCTGACCTTTTCATGATAACAGATTTTTTTCTGATGAAGGCAAACATGTGGGAGTAGGCCTCTCCTTTTGATGAGACACCCTGAGGATCATGAATGAAGGGAGGGCATGTGATAGCCATGCTGACTTACCAACAACTTGAGGTTGGAGGGTGCAGTGCGAGGTGGAGGGAATGCATTGTCTGCTATCTCCAGATCAGGATGTAAAACCTGAGAAAAAATAATCTCCAGATGTTTAATTTGTTTTCATTGAACAGATAACTGCAACAGCAACAGAAGTGAACATTCTTCATGCATGATAGGTACAGTAACAGGACATAACAGCATGCCACAAGAAGTGCCACATGATTTGATAAAGAAAGAAAAGTAAGCACATCAATATTACTCGCAGTCACTAAAGAATGACTTGAGTAAATGTCTTATCTGTGTATTAATACAAGACTGTGTGCAAAAGACAGACAAATTTACAGATGCTAAACAAGGACATAGTGTGTTTTGGTGTTCAAAGTTGAATGATTTCATGAATGAATTCATTTTTGCTCACTCAATTCAAATGCCATCATACTGTATTTTCATTACTGGGGTAACAAGGCTGAGCCTGAATGTGTGCCATCGGTGCTTACCAAGGACAGAGCGGTCTGTGTTTGTTGTAGGAGAGGTTCAGGGAGCAGGGACAAGTGGATGCACTCAGGAATCTTTATTGTTCCTCCATCCAGGTCAGCAATAATAACATCCAACTAGTGAACACACATAAAACACTGACAGGTCAGATGGTGTGATTGCAGCTGCAGGGAGTTCTGTGAGGAACAATGCATTTGCCTGATGAGGGTCAGCTGAAACCAGCTAAATCAACATGTTGTTGAAAGGCAGGTTCTTTAATCTTCATGCTTAAAAACCAAACTGCCTGTTACTGTAAATTAAAACTTTCCTGGTTGCCTGTTACTGTAAATTAAAACTTTCCTGGTCAGTAAAAAGTTGTAAAATGTCCCAATGAATCATCACCTAAGTGCATGAAAATAAACAAAAACTTTCCACTGTTTGTTAATAATTCACAAGTGTTTGAAAGCTCCCAACAATTTATGATCTTTAACTACCCCATGCCAGTAAGAGAGATTGCTGGAGGTCTGTGACACATCTGCACTCACCAGATCCTGGATTTCATTCTGAAACATGGAGTGGACTCCAATGATGAAGGGAGTAGGTGAGCTCAGCACCTCCAGTAGTCGTGAAGGTAGAACCGGTATGTACGGGTAACTGAATACATGAGAGGACACTAACAATGAATGCACATAATATGTTCAACAAGACTGTGAGGACAGATAAGGAGCAACTGCAGGACCACTGGCAAACCGAGAGTAATAAACACACTTTCCTGCCAGGAAGTGGATTTGTTTGAGTGTGTGTTACTGTGAAAATGAAGCTCAAATGTTTAAACTTACATTAAGTGATAAGATAGCAGTAAAGATTGAAACTGCACATGACTCTCAGATACATTTTGCAATCACCATCATCATCATCATCATTTACAAGCTTTGGAAATTTCACATTTTCACCAGAAACAAGGACTCTGTAACACAGGCATTGATTCAGTACTGATGCAAATTAAAATGATACACTTCCACAGACTATACTGTATGTGCATAAAAAAAGTGTTGAGAAAGACGATTAATAATGAGGGAGTGATTGCCAAATTATAGGGACTCAGACATAGCCAGATAATCTCACACATCTGTGTTACTTACAGAAAGCAGCCTTTTATAACAAGGAGACACAAAATGTATTTATTTATTTATTATCTAACTTAATTAATACTTTGTCACATTTTGGAATGGCTGAAGTAATTTTGTGATTTACAGTGGGTACGGAAAGTATTCAAACCCCCTTATATTTTTCACTCTGTTATATTGCAGCCATATGCTAAAATTATTTAAGTTCATTTTTTTCCTCATTAATGTACACACAGCACCCCATATTGACAGAAAAACACAGAATTTTTGACATTTTTGCAGATTTATTAAAAAAGAAAAACTGAACTATCACATGGTCATAAGTATTCAGACCCTTTGCTGTGACACTCATATATTTAACTTAGGTGCTGTCCATTTCTTCTGATCATCCCTGAGATGGTTCTACACCTTCATTTGAGTCCAGCTGTGTTTGATTATACTGATTGACCGTGATTAGGAAAGCCACCCACCTGTCTATATAAGACCCTACAGCTCACACTGCATGTCAGAGCAAATGAGAATCATGAGGTCAAAGGAACTGCCTGAAGAGCTCAGAGACAGAACTGTGGCAAGGCACAGATCTGGCCAAGGTTACAAAAAAAAAATT
>NW_018127884.1:5339898-5348138 GCF_001952655.1 Monopterus albus
GCCTGGAGTTTGCTAAAAAACACCTGAAGGACTCCAAGATGGTGAGAAATAAGATTCTCTGGTCTGATGAGACCAAGATAGAACTTTTTGGCCTTAATTCTAAGCGGTATGTGTGGAGAAAACCAGGCACTGCTCATCACCTGTCCAATACAGTCCCAACAGTGAAGCATGGTGGTGGCAGCATCATGCTATGGGGGTGTTTTTCAGCTGCAGGGACAGGACGACTGGTTGCAATCGAGGGAAGGGTGAATGCGGCCAAGTACAGGGATATCCTGGACGAAAACCTTCTCCAGAGTGCTCAGGACCTCAGACTGGGCCGAAGGTTCACCTTCCAACGAGACAATGACCCTAAGCACACAGCTAAAATAACGAAGGAGTGGCTTCACAACAACTCTGTGACTGTTCTTGAATGGTCCCGCCAGAGCCCTGACTTAAACCCCATTGAGCATCTCTGGAGAGACCTGAAAATGGCTGTCCACCAATGTTTACCATCCAACCTGACAGAACTGGAGAGGATCTGCAAGGAGGAATGGCAGAGGATCCCCAAATGCAGGTGTGAAAAACTTGTTGCATCATTCCTAAAAAGACTCATGGCTGTATTAGCTCAACAGGGTGCTTCTACTAAATACTGAGCAAAGGGTCTGAATACTTATGACCATGTGATATTTCAGTTTTTCTTTTTTAATAAATCTGCAAAAATGTCAAAAATTCTGTGTTTTTCTGTCAATATGGGGTGCTGTGTGTACATTAATGAGGAAAAAAATGAACTTAAATGATTTTAGCATATGGCTGCAATATAACAAAGAGTGAAAAATTTAAGGGGGTCCGAATACTTTCTGTACCCACTGTATATTATGTATATTAAGGCAATAGGTAAATTAACCATTAGGGATCGCTACTGTTTTATTATACTCAATTTTTCATTATGTAATCAATATTTGACATTGTGGGGAATCCGGTAGGTAGATAGATTGATAGATGGCTGGAGCTGCTGGCTACATATTTTGGTATCCTTGAGCAAGTCAGTGAACTTTCAGAGAAATGATATGTGCCTTGCGTGACTGTTTGCAAGTGACAAATGAATACTGAGAACTCAGTGACTGGAAAAATCAAGTTACTATATGTACAAGGAATTGAAGTAATAACACCAGCCAAGGTCTCACTGGAAGGTCACATGAGAATACCTGTATGTCCTAATGCTGGGGTCAAACACATGCTCACCTGTATTCAAGTGGAAACATGAGGGCTTCCAGGGCGCGGCACGCCTCTCCGAGCCTCTGGTAGCTGGTGGAGTGGAACAAAACCTTGTGCTCAGTCAAAACTGCACAAAACAGGCTTAGAACATTTTGGATTCCTGGAACAAGAAAACAACAGAGAATAAAATGAATGAGATATTTGATGGAATGTGACTGACATATGTTTCCAGATCATTTATAAGACATTCATGGCTATTTGTTGATTATTTCAAACCTCAAACACAGATTAGAATAAACAATATCCAGTCTGGAGGTCCTATTGCAATTTAAAACACACAATATTTTGTCTATGGCAGTGCCATATGGTCCATCCACCCCTGTCTTACTACAGAAGGTTGTGGGGCTACTTAAGAACTGTGTGGCGCAATCTACTGTAGGCACCGGTGTGTTATCTAAAATCAAATGTGATTTCAACCATCAAACTGAGGTGCAATGGCAACAGTGGAATAGGCTACTCCAGCATCACTGGTCTGTTGAATAAATTATGCCACTACAGTACAGTATGTCTTTGCTGTTGGTAGGTCAGCGCTGAGCCGCCACAGCACAGAGCAAATCCATCTTGGTAGGGACGCTGAACAAAAACTGGTTTAGAATAATATGAAAGTGAACCTGATGAGCAATCAATCACAACAAAAACAATATGAAGAGTTAGAATCACATTACATAACCAGTGAGTTGTCTGCTGTTATTTTAAACCGTGCAACCTGCTGGTTCATGATGCCAAAAACAGCACGCTTCACCAACCAAACTGTGCCGTTTATGTTAAGCACTGACTGTTAATCTATGGGAAAATTCATCTCTGAAAAACAAAGGAAATTACACTCTCATACTGGGTAAATAATATTTCAAATACCAATGTGACAATCAGGAAGAATTCTCAGTTTACAGTTCCTGTTATTGTTTCCTATCAAGCTAGAGACAGACCAATTCATCACACATTGGAGTGATAAGGAGAGAGGAACACTGGCAGACGTGTCCGCGCCACTGGGGGCGCTGGGTCTGGATGTTTGGCTGCCAGAGTAGAGCGTTTCAATGATAAACAGGAAGTGCTTTGAAGGTGAACGATCTCAACAAACCAAGTAAGTCTATCTCCCATGATGGGCCCAAATGATGAATTTCTGATGGCACCTCTTTCTGTTGAGACAGAGAGATGCAGAAGGGTGTGTCTTACTCCATGTGACGACATAACTGAGGCTCAGATTTCATGATCACACCTTAGCTCCAGGTGTTTACTTATCTTATGGAAACAGTGACCCATTTCCGGGCCCTAAATAAAAAGTGACAGAAACAGCACCGGACAACAGAAGAGACAAAGGCAACAAACAACAAACAGCAGGGCTCTTGATGACCGGTTCTATCTTGCTCCGGGGGATGTACTTCCTGTGTAGTGTGACATGTTTAACACACATTCCTCTGTGGTGACTCGGGTGACCTATGCACACAGAATGATATGCTGACCTGCTTGCCTATATGGCTACTAGCCAGTCCTTATATAGACATAAAGGACGACCTAATAAGTGGAAACAACAGACTAGTTCTTGGTGCTGGAGTATGACTGATCAGCTAACATATGATATTTGCCTTCCTGTCAGCACGCAGACAAATCAGTTTCAACAGCGGAAGAATGATTAATTCTGTCATTGTCTGACCCTGTCAGCAACTTTCACTTACACCATGAGGGACGGACTCTCAGTCAGACACACTGGCATAATGATACATGATCAAAAACAAATATAAACACTGACTTTTGAAGGAAAAGTTTAAATAGCAGCCTGGAAATTAAAGGAAACAGCAGGCTTTGTCCAATAAAAGCATCTGCCTATACCAGCATCTCTAAAGCTTGTGGTTTTATTTTTAATCCATGCAAGTGTAAAAATAACAAGTCGTGGTTGTAAAGCAAGCTATTTTTTCCTGCCACCAATCTTTATGCTAAGCTAAACATCTCCTGGCTCTAGGCTCATACTTACTGTAGCATACAGTACATACATGAGAGTAGTGTCGCTTTCCTAATCAAACTCAGCAAGAAAATGAATCACTGCACTGCATATATATATTCCTCTCATCAGTTAATTTAAAAGTTTAAGAAACCTTTTTTCATCTGTTTGTGACACCATGCAACAATCTGAGGTTTTAACCACAATACTATTAAACACCATCTATAATGTGACTGACTTCAGGTGATCTACCTGTAATGAACGCTTTAAGGACAAACTTCATAATGTACTGAACTGATTACTGGAAATGGATTTATGAAGACTGACAGGCCATGGTTGTGTAATATGTGTATCATGTAAGCATCCTCCATGTGCATGTTCTTTACTGTGTCCTGACAAAAAGAGGACGGTGTGGATGCACTCAGGAAATAACGCCACTCTGAGGAACATTCTTCTAATCAAATGAAGCTAAATAGAGCCAACTTTCCATTACACAGCAAATTTCAGGTGAAATTTTAGATTTCATTTTTAGCTCCCAAATGTATGGCTAGAGTTGCAGTGCACAAAGTCTGATTCTTATAGAATGATCCAAAAGTCTAAAAATATAATGAACAACAGCTCAATTCATGATTTATGCCAAACAGGGGCGGAGCTGAGGGCTCATTGCAAGGGGGGCAGGGACTTTTATTGGGCCCTTATCAGTGCTTGAAGTTGGGGGGGAAAGTACCGGTGCTCCTCTTATTCCCCATATGCTGAGGTGGAGGGTTGGGGTCAGTCTGTTGTATTTACCAAGCTGCGGCCTTTTGTATTTGCAATGGGGGGTTTATATTCAGCCCATTGTATTTACAGCTTGTGCTGTCCCAAATTGGCCAAATAACTAATACAGGCTTTAATTAAACTTACTTCACAATGTAAAAATTCTCATAATAAGTATAATATTAATACTTATTTATTCATTATTGACAGCAGGTTAAATCGAGAGGCTTACATAGGGAGTGGAAACGGTATGATCCACTGTAGGCGTCTCTAAGGTGTGTGGGATATTGTATTAGATCCGTGCCCTGAAGAAGAATCTAATACAATATGCCACACACCTTAGAAACGCCTACAGTGGAAACAGTATGATGTACTGTAGGTATCTCTAAGGCGTGTGGGATATTGTATTAGATTCTTCTTCAGGGCATGGATGTTGCCTCCATTCAAAGTACACTGCTGAAAATAAACTGCACCCTTAATTACGCAAGTAAACCATTTGTTGTTGCTTCTGGGGGAGTTCATGTCTATTTTGCTGGAGCTACCCCCCAAAATATTAAACTAAGCAAGTAAAAATGCAAGTTCAGTTAGGCAGACTGGCCGCTAGGCGGGCCCCTTTGCCACAATGGGCCCGGGATGGTCGCACTCTCTGGCCCCCCGCTCGCTCTGCTACAAATGCCAAACTGTTTATTTTGAAAGGCTATGGAAAGTGATAGGTACACTCTTCAAACAGAGCTGAACTACTCTATCTACAGTACAAGTCATGGTGAGTCATCTTAAAATCAAAGCATGTATTACATGTACAAATTGTTTACATCTGAACGGCTGTCAGGACATACAGTACAGCACTGTGCAAACACAGCAACAAACACATGCACAACACCACCAGCGAACTGCATGTGCTCGTTCTAGCCTGGGCAATCTTACACAACCATTGATGAAACACAGAGAACATCACATAATCCCGCCTCAGACACATTAAATGTTGAATGAATCCAAGCTCTTAGTCGCACAGTGCAAAAATCTCCTGACTGTAAAAGTCCTACAATACTGTAGTTTACCACCAAAATAAAAGCCTTAAAAATTTGATAAGCATTAAAACTGAAAGAATGGAAAATATCTCACACTGAGGTTCTTCATTATATTACTTAAGATGATAATGCCAGTAATATGATTAAAGACAAATAATCTGCACTCAGGTAACAACCAGCAACACAAACTTAGCAAAATCCATATGTTAAAAGAAAAACAGGGTATCATGTAGATGTGACAGCCTGCATGAAACTACTGTTCCTTCTAAATTATGTCACTGGATTTATGTTAATAAATAAATGACATGCCTGAGTTGGAATGCATTATTACAGTCAGTCACAAGTCATTTTCTGACTCAAGTCCCTTCCTGTCTCATGATTATTAGTTGGCTGTTATCAAAGTGCCTGAACCCACCCAGTTGCTGGAAGAGCAGAGCGACACTTTTGCATGTGACAGGCAATATGTCATTCAGAGGTGTCTGGATGAGCTGCCGATCTCCTGCTCCCAGGCTAAACAGCTTCTGTAAGGAAAAACAAAGGCAAAACAAGTCAGAAAACAGTCATGGAAAATTCCGACGCCCATCAAGTCTGCAGGGCAACTCATGAAACTAACAGTCATTTACTGCCAAATAAGGAAAGTTTTCAGACCCTGTCACGTTTTCCACATTTTGTTGTGTTTCAGACTCATCTTTAAATTAATTAAATACATTTTTCCTCATTAATCTGTACACCCTGCTTCAGAATAACAACATGAAAACAGGTTTTTGGAGTGTTTTGTTCATTTATTAGAAATACAAGACTGAAAAATCCCATTTAAATAAGTATTCAGACCCTTTGACAGTTGAGCTCTGGTGCATCCTATTCCTATCAGTGGTCATTGAGATGCTTCTACAGCTTGATCAGAATCAACCTGTGCCTATTTTACTTTATTGGATATAATTAGGAAAGACGCACACCTGTCCATACAAGGTCTCATAGTTGGTGGTGTATGTCAGAGTGAGAACAAAGCCATTGGGTGGAGAGAGCTGTCTGCAGACCTGTGAGACAGGATTGTGTCAAGACACAGATCTGGGCAAGGATACAAGAAAATTGACGGTAGCCTCCATCATTCTCAAATGGAAGAGATTTGGAACCAAGTACTAAGTGAAGGGTCTGAATACCTATGGAAATGGGATATTTCAATCTTTTAGTTTTAATAAATTTACAAAACCATGTTTTCACTTTATCACTGTGGAGTATTGTGTGTAGATTGATGAGAAAAAAATGAACTGAATCTACTTTAAGATGAATCTAAAAAATATCAAAATATGGTAAACTTTATAGTTTCTGAAAACTTTTCCTATTGACTGTATTTAGATTCACAGCCAGGTGCACAAAGTCTGTATCAAATGAGACAGGTTCTTCAGTGCTACACAAACAGTGCAGCTATAGGATTAAATTTGCCATTTGAATCATTTTGCAGGTCATTAAGTAAAAAAAACATTTTTTCTTAATAATGTTCTGTTAATGTTGTGTTACAGAATCCTTTCAAAAGATCCATGTGATACATGCAACATAAAAACCACACTTCCATTGTGATCTTCACTCAAGTGAAATATCAACCGTACTGCAGGGTCCCCATTTGAACAATTCTTGACATACCTCATGTTTAACAAGGTGCTGCTGTAGCTTTGGAAATGAGTCTCTTCTACTGCTGAGGTTCTGCCTAAAGACAGACTCTAGGACTTGGGCTCTTGTGGGAAATGGGGAATAAGCCAAATTGTTCCCTTTTACAGCACACCAGCCATCGTTGCAAAACAAAATCTGACTGTCACCTCAGGGATGACGATTTTTTTCCAGCGCCCACAGTACACGTACAATACTTTTCCAATATAATGAGACATTTGGCTAGACACTCACTTTCTGACACTAGGCCAACAAACAGCAGCAAACATTTTTTTAAGTAATGAGAGATCTCAATGCACCAACTATAAACTCGGTTTAAGAGCTCTGCTGTCTTTTGCCCCACTCTAGGCCGAGGTATGTTATTCTGAGTAACATTTTGAGGGGGAAAAAATGTATTAGAAGATTACTTCCTGTGGCTAGACAACAATCGCAGGTACCATCTGAATATGACATTCCTGATTGGCTGCACAACAAACACATTATTTTAGTAGTGGCACCATCATCATAAACAATCACTGCTTCAGTGTGGAACAGGTTTGACATTAATCCCACCTAGCCCCTATTGGATGTGGATTTGTAGCCCCCCCTGAGAGAACAGGCCAGTAGCAGAACAGTGAGTTGTACTGCAGACTGTGGTACTGACTGTGCCTCACCAAAGACTTACCTGGGATCCACCCGCAACAGGAACCTGGAATGTAAAGAGGTTGGCCACCAGACCTTCTAAAGGGAAACTCAAACTATCGATGTACACTGTGTAGATCAGACCCAAGCACCCCTGGAAAGAAAACATGTGAAATACAACTATAACATTCCACCAGATGCATACAGGACAACTACTCTGTACAGTCTACTGTATTTAGATTAATGATCATCTGCATTTATGCTACCTGTGTCATAAGACAAAAATGATACGCTTGATTAGTCTGTGACATTTAGGCATGATTTAAACACACAGGTTATTCTAACAGCTCCTAATAACAGCAGAACCTATTACCGTGCATAGCATAGCTGACTGAGTGTGCAGAATCTGTGATCAACCTAGTCTGTATTGAAAGGATAAAAGGTGCTTCTATGTCTCATTCACTTTACTGAGGTGTGTTTACACTTGAGCAAAATCTGCCCATTTTGCAGACAGTACAAAGAAGATTAGCATCATCTAAGAAGTGCAAGATGAAAGCACTGATTTAGCCAAAATTCTGACTATTCCAACAGAAAAATATTTTCAAATCAAAGATTTAATTGTATGTTTTATTACCCGGAATATTTCGGGATAATCCAGCCTGGACACAAGTATGAGACTTTTTGGTGCAAACACTTGAGCTGGCTGGATCAAGCCATCCTCCTCATCTTCATCTGCATCACCCTCAATACCCTTTGATCCCTGAAACATAAAAAAAAGCAAAAGCTATTAGTTAAAGGGTTCAATAGAGTGCCATGGACTAAAGACCTAAAACTGTACTGTAGAGGATTCCAGCACTGCTGAGCTCCTGGTTTAGCTTGTGAATACATCACATGCCTCAAACTCATCACACTGTCCAGCACATGTCTGGCATCTATTAGACATCACATGTGTTATCTGGACATTCTCCAGGGAAAAATAA
>NW_018127884.1:5348155-5356401 GCF_001952655.1 Monopterus albus
AAAGAGTGTTCAGTGGTAATGCATGCTGAAATTTAGTTTGATGAACCAATCTTTGAAGAGGTTTATAGTTGAATATCCAACTTCTGACCTTCCATTTTCAATTGGGTGTGGGGATGGACAATTTGTTTTTACAAAACAAAAATAGCCAGAATAAAACCCTAGCATCAGACAAAGTCAAAGATTCAGCACTAAAAAAGAATCTTTGTCTCCAGAGAGGAGATACACATTTATGAATGTATGGACCATTTAAAGGATGTGCGTGGGATCTTCCAGAGACAAAAGATCAGGAAGGCACCAGGCCCAGACAGTGTGACTGCCTCCTGTCTGAAAGTCTGTGGTGCCCAGCTAGTCCCCGTCTTTATAAAAATATTCAACAGAACACTGGAGCTGTGTGAAGTCATCTCCTGCTTCAAATGCTCCACCATTATACTATTTCCCAAGAAACCCTCCATCAGTGGACTGAATAACTACAGACCTTTCGCCCTGACATCTGTGGTTATGAAGACCTTTGAGACACTGGTGCTCGCTCACTTGAAGGACATCAAAAGGCCAACTGCTGGACCCCCTGCAGTTTGCCTACTGGTCAATGGATGCAGGCAACATGGCACTACATTACATCTTGCAACACTTGGACTCCCCAGGGAGCTAAGAACAGGTCCTTTTTGTGGGTTTCAACTCAGCATTCAACACCATCATCCCAGACAAACTCCACCGCCATCTCACCCAGCTCACTGTGCCCGCCCACACTTGTCAGTGGATCAACAGCTTCCCAACAAACAGGAGGCAGCACGTGAGGCACATCCTGTACCTGGTCAGTCAGCACAGGCATGCCCCAGGGAAGTGTGCTCTCCCACAGCTCTTTTTACTCTACACCAACGAGTGCACCTCAAGTAAACTCCTCAAGTTTGCAGATGACACAATGGTCATCGGTCTCATCTGAAGAAGTGTTGAGTCTGCATACCGGCGGGAGGCTGAACAGCTGGCCCTGTGTTGGTCACAACAACCTGAAGCTAAACATGCTCAAAGCAGTGGAGATGACAGTGGACTTTAGGTGGGTCAGTGGGTCAAGAGGGCGGAAAAGATCTCTGCAGACGCCTCACATGCTGGACACAAAGTGTTTGAACTTCTCCCCTCTGGATGGCGCTACAGGTCACTGTACACCAAAATAACCAGACACAGGGACAGTTTCTTCCCCGTGCCATCACCATGACAAACACCATGTTTATCCATGTTAATCCATGTTTGCTGTATCATGTCATACAGACAAACACCCTTAGTACAAATAACTCCCCATTACAATAAAATGCAAATTTAACCATTGCTTTGTTCATACTCATCTAAAAGCTCCTCTCCCACATTGTTTATATGTATATACAATATAAAATTATAAACAGATTGTTTTTTCTCTTCTTTTTCACCATTTATTTCCTATTTAGTAAATCTACATATTTTTGTCGTCTCATGGAAGCAGATTGAAAGCTACTGTAGTTGGTCATTAAAGCTGATTATAATTGATTATCGCCTTCCCTTTCTTAAACCGTTTCTACCCTGAATAAGGGCTTTTTTGGGGTTTAGAGCTTGTATTGTAGGTATCAAAACAAAGAATGAACTGGGAGTCCAAAATGACTGCAGAAGGCATAATTACTGTCCTGTTAAAGAGAACTGTGTTAAGATATGTGGTGACAAAAGCCAGCCATTAGCGTACAGTTTACTATAAGTCAAGTAAAATGTAGATTACTGTATAAAGATAATTTTGCCATGATCGAACATGTTATCTACCTCTACCCAAAATCACAACAAGCTTGTCGTATAAGCAGCAGCCTCAGCCTGGTTCTAATTGTTTCCATCATTGATCTCTGAGCTCTATCAGGGCACTGATACACCAACCTCTCGTGCTCATTCCTAACTAAAGCCCTTATCACAATCCGGTATATTTCTCCAGGCAGTGAAAACATGCCATAAGTGCTTCAGTATCTCAGCACCAAGAAGAATGGGATCAAAATAACCCATTCAGATTGGGGGGGGGGGCACATTTCACTATTATTCTTAGGATTTAGTTTCATTTATTAGACAAAATACATTCCTCCACTGGCTGTCTGGACTCTCCCGGAATCTGACGGAGCAGATAAGGATGTCAGTTTACAGAGTGAAGATTGTTAAAACACCCTCACGTTTCAAGATGTTCAGTGCCATACACTAATCCAGGAATGTGTGTTTATTTTGCAGGAACTTGATGTCTGGGCGAGGACAAATATAGCCTAATCTAATAATTAACATGACGCTGACAAAAAAAAAGGAAAGGCAGCATTGTGGTCAAGGAGTCTATCAAATTTAAGGGTTCATGAGATCAATCTTTACAAAATACAGTACACTATAATATACACAAAGATTACCATGTCTGAGTCAAGAGTCTTTTTGCAAACACAAACATCAGAATTAATGTAAGCTACAGTATCTTAGGCAAAAGTATAACTTTTTCTTTTTAGCACCATAATACCAACGTGTTTTTTTTTTTTTGTTTTTTTTTTACATAATTCATCCTTTACAGATTCACATAAATATTCAAGTGTTTTTAATACTTATGCTGAGCACAACCTTACTGATAGTTACAGTAGTGAATAAGAATTCAGCAGCAATGTCAGACCTGAATATACCTTGTTTTCAAAAACTGGAACGCTCACAGGACAGTACATTCAGGTATTATAAAAATGTTAGTAACATAAAACGGCTGCAAATAAAACTTTATGGCAGGTTGCATTTACTTTATTTTGCACAACGTCCTGCTGTGCCTTTTAATCTGCTTGAACCTCCCTTAAAAATGAAGGCGGTCAGACAGTGTAGTGAGAAGCTGAGACTGTGAGAACAAAGTTTAATTCTGACACAAACCATGCAAACATGATTTCAATGTGTTTTTGTCTGTTTATAACCACAAAATGAGTGCAGTGAAATAAAACAAATGTGTATAGTGACTATTCCACTGGATGAGTTCCTTTCTATTAAGCCTGGTAAATATCTGATTGTGATTTTACACTAAACGTCTGTGGTATAAGTGCTGTCTTTACAGCCTATGTCGTCCTACAGACCCAGACACTGCAAACATTAGATTATGTAAAAAGAAAAGTTTGTAGTTATCACTAACAGCCTTGCCAGTTCCTAAATAACAGTAAACAAAGACAATTACAAAAACATTAAGTCCCATAAAAAAGTCTAAATCTGCAATGACAACTCATATTCTATCCACTAAGCCAGTATGATGACAAAGAGCAGCCCAAGGAGTATTAAAGTTTCAAGACTAAATGAAAATGATCTGCTGGTCTGTAGTCTTGTTATATATAGCTGAGAGATTTCACCAACCAGCCTATTCACAGGCAACAACTGGGCTATTTTGGTTATTTTTTCCTTTTGATGTGGCAGTTTGCCTCAAATACTTCCTTCTCTGATGCTTTTGAACCATCAAGGAAACATGTGCCCAGTTGTACAAACACAGGATATGTTTGTATACCACAATTATGGTCTGATTCACACAACAAGCAAATGATAAAGTAATTAGGAATGGATGTATGACTACAATGTTGAACATTCCACCAAAGTGCATCTTACACTGTTTGTAAGCTCACACGTATTTCTTGTAAACAACTCCATTTCAAATTTAACAGGGTTCTGTTCAAGAAATGATTTCCTAGGACATTTTCATAAGGCTGGCATGTAGTTAACAAGTTCTTCTGTGTGGAAGACTCCTTTAAAACACACTACTGTGCTAACATTTTAGACACTTTAGATGTTTATATTCATACCCCTGGCACAATCAAGGAGGCTTTGATTGGTCACAATTTCATTCTGCAATATACCAACGAGCCAGAGTTGAAAAGAATCATCTTATGAGCCAAGAGCAACAAGGAGTCCTACAACAGATGGTACAGGCCCCGCAGAGCCCTGATTTCATGCAGTCAGTCTGGCATTACATGAAGAGACACTGAGAAAGCTTAAATCCACAGAAGAACTGAGGCAACTCCAAGATGCTTGGAACAACCTACCTGCTGCCAAGTACCATGAAAAACTGTAAAAACATGGTACAGAGGTGAAGTGCTGTTGTTTAGAGACAAAGGGATGTCACAGCAAATATTGATCTGATTAAGGGCATTTTCTGTTTACAGCAATTTGCATGAAGTTAACTGATAAAAAAAAAAACTATTCATGGCATTTTTAAAAGCATCCTCACTTTACTTTTAGTGACAAACTTTTGCACAGTACTGTGTTAATCTATGGCTCTGTTATTAGAGGAGGACAACAGAGGACAATTACAAGGCTAACTTGAATCCATATTCTTTTTAATCACATCTATTAATGCAACAACTACAGTATAGTGACATGCAAATGCAGCTTCCCTTTCAGCAGTTAAGGGAAGCCTAAATGAGAATGTTAACAGCAATATATCATAGCAATACATTCTCATAAAAAGGTGTTAAAGACACTGTAGTTGAAGCCTTAACCCTGTGTAAAAAGGAATTTCAGATATGTGGAACATTTCACTGCAAAAACAAAACAAAAAAGTGACTTCTCAGCATTTCTCCATCCAGACAAAAATAAGACCTGATGTTTTTTAAAACCAGCCTACACTTGTCAAACCAGGTCTTGATTAACAAGAAGATGCCAGTGACTGTTTAAAACAAAGTTTCAGGTTTGTGAAAAGGTGCAATTCACCCTGTCCAGGCCACACTGGGCAAAAATCGAAAGGTGGGTTTGAAGCAGCAGTAAAGCGTTAACTAGTCTAACACACATTCACAATAATTAGTGGATGAAAAGTGTAACTTACCTCTAACTGCTGAGGCAATCTTCTGCATCATCAGAAAAACCTAACAGCAGTTTATCCCCAATGCTCTGGTGAGATACAGATACCCACAACAACAGAGCAACAGCTACACTGAGAATCCTCTTCATTTTGATGCAATATAAATTCAGAGTTTAAGCCACAAGAAATATTATCAAGACTGCACCTTACTTAAAATTAGGAACAGATGACACATGCAAACACACAGTCACACAAACTCCCATTTATGAAGCTCCAGCTAAAACACAGTCACACGGTTCAAATCACAAACCTGTCACATCTGCAAGCAAAACAAGCTAGCAAGCACATCATTCTGGTGTGTTTGCTAGCTAGCCAACTTATCAATATGCTGTCATTAACAGGACTAACCTTCATTGTGAAAACAATAATCCTGCAGGTAGCAAAACAGCAAGTTGTAAATGTGTTTAAAAGTAAACCTCATTATCAGCCAAAACATGTTTTTGCATTTAAAGGATCAGTTAACGTTCTTGATTGTCAGGCTACATTTCAATTATCTGGGCTTTTTATTTTCAGCGTGCACAAGCCGTCTTCCCAAACCTCTGGTGGTTTGGGGTGCATTCAAAAGCCGCACAACTTGTGGGCCTTCGGAGTGTTTCAACCCTCTCACCCTGCCATTCCAACCTCATCTGGTCCCTGAGCATACAGCAGCCCAGTTTCAGCTGCCACCTGTGGTTTGAGCAGCGCAAAAGAAAAAGCCAAAAATGTCAAAACATACTGTTTTCCAGGACATTTGACTATTTCTCTCATTTTCCATGATTTTTCCAGGACTGGAAACTGGTCTAAATATTTCCAGGTCTTCCTGGACACGACCCCCGTCCTGTTGCTGATCGGATTGGAATGTGATCACTGACTGCCTTCCACATGTGAAAAGATGTGAAGTCACAATGGGCAGAGTGACAGGGGTCATTTAAGACCTCTAACAAAGGCGAACACAGTGAAACAATTAGCTCGGTATTCTGTGGGCTTTTGGCAAGGAGAGACATTAGCAAAAGCATCTTAAGTATAAAAATTATCCCTTCCAACCAAATCTGTTGTAATCAATAATCCAATGGGGCTCTGAACGTTTGTACTGTGACCACTATCTGTAATCAAACACAATCTCGTGTGCGTGAGTAAATCAAATGAAAATCGTTGGAGGGGAGCACAGGTCCACCCTCTATTTAATAATAACACCCCTGATTCAGCTTGCAATTTATCATGCTGGATCCAAGCAGGCTTTTTTTTTTAGTAATACTCAAATTCGGAAAGAGATCACACTCATAATTCCTAAATGGTAATAAAGTGCCAAGCATGGCAAAAAAAAAAAAAAAAAAAAGAGAGAACAATCATATGACCCCAAAGAGATATCCCTGATGGATATAGTTAGATGAAACTGCGACCCCAAACAAGCTCAAGCTCAACAAAAGGAAATAAAAATAATCCAGCTGCCCAAGAAAGACATCGGAAGATGCTGGTCAGGGATTAACCCTTATACAGTGCCTTGCGAAAGTATTCGGCCCCCTTGAACTTTGCGACCTTTTGCCACATTTCAGGCTTCAAACATAAAGATATAAAACTGTAATTTTTTGCGAAGAATCAACAACAAGTGGGACACAATCATGAAGTGGAACGAAATTTATTGGATATGTCAAACTTTTTTAACAAATAAAAAACTGAAAAATTGGGCGTGCAAAATTATTCAAATCCACATAAGGGATGACGGCAACATTCATAGATCCTGGAATGCACAATGAGGGGCAATGTTCATTCCTATTACAGAGGCCCACTGAAATTTTTTTGAGGAAAAGCTGTGTTAGACTGCATATTGTTTATAGTAAAGTATTTTTATATACAAATATAAAAATGAAAATGTTTCTGGAGTGGGACTTTAATTAATTATAGAAGTTGTGCAGAAGCTGCCCATAGCTCTACACAGTGATCCATGTGTGTACTGTATGTGTTTCTATGCTGCTCCAAATGAGTCTGTTCTGGTTCAACTTGTCTTATTAAATGAGCTTAAAAATAAAGTGACACCTTAGTTATAAAACACTGAGCAGGCTGTAACACACAAGAGTGTGTACAAGCCACCTGGGAGACACACCAAACATGTGGAAGAAGGTGCTCTGGTCAGATGAAACCAAAATCGAACTTTTTGGCAACAATGCAAAACGTTATGTTTGGCGTAAAAGCAACACAGCTCATCACCTTGAACACACCATCCCCACTGTCAAACATGGTGGTGGCAGCATCATGGTTTGGGCCTGCTTTTCTTCAGCAGGGACAGGGAAGATGGTTAAAATTGATGGGAAGATGGATGGAGCCAAATACAGGACCATTTTGGAAGGAAACCTGATGGAGTCTGCAGAAGACCTGAGACTGGGATGGAGATTTGTCTTCCAACAAGCCAATGATCCAAAACATAAAGCAAAATCTACAATGGAATGGTTCACAAATAAACATATCCAGGTGTTAGAATGGCCAAGTCGAAGTCCAGACCTGAATCCAATCGAGAATCTGTGGAAAGAACTGAAAACTGCTGTTCACAAACGCTCTCCATCCAACCTCACTGAGCTCGAGCTGTTTTGCAAGGAGGAATGGGCAAAAATTTCAGTCTCTCGATGTGCAAAACTGATAAAGACATACCCCAAGCGACTTACAGCTGTAATCGCAGCAAAAGGTGGCGCTACAAAGTATTAACTTAAGGGGGCTGAATAATTTTGCACGCCCAATTTGTCAGTTTTTTATTTGTTAAAAAAGTTTGAAATATCCAATAAATTTCGTTCCACTTCATGATTGTGTCCCACTTGTTGTTGATTCTTCACAAAAAATTACAGTTTTATATCTTTTATGTTTGAAGCCTGAAATGTGGCAAAAGGTCGCAAAGTTCAAGGGGGCCGAATACTTTCGCAAGGCACTGTAAGCATCAGGACCAGACTGTTTAAGAAGACGACTTCCTAAGGTGTGTTCAGCACAGCTTAAGAGTATTATAACGACAGTGTTTCAGATTCTTTTAAATAAATGTACTGTTCCAAATATATGGAAAGTTACAACTATTATTTCGTTCCCTAAGAGGCCTGGGGCTAAAGAGCTTAACGACTTTCATCAGGGTGCCCTGACCTCTGTACTGGCGAAATGTATGGACAGGGCGGTTAGTAAACATCTAACCTCAGCTCTAGCAGATCTGCTGGACCCTCTACAATTTGCATATAAGCAGCACAGTGGGACAAAGGATGCAGCATTAACTTTGGTGAATATGGTTGGAAGTCACTTACAGCAAACAAAGGCCTACGCATAGATCTTATTTCTTGATCCGAGTTCAGCCTTCAACACAATGAGGACATATATCATACATCAATCAGAGATGATTCCTTTTTAGGAAATTAAAAGGCTTTGGAGTAGGTCAGAAGGTTTTGGAAAG
>NW_018127884.1:5356445-5361472 GCF_001952655.1 Monopterus albus
TTCTGATATGGTAATATGACAGTGGATACCCAAAAAGCAAAGCTCTGCTTAACCTCTGCTTATTACATGAGCCTTATTAAACTGCGTTCTTCTCTTTAGTGCTGCAAAAAATAAATAAAAAAAATTTTAGGAGGGTGGAAAATGTGGATTTGGTAAACCGTTACACCCCTACCTAGCATATACTCACCTTCAAGTGTATCAATGTGTGTGTTGCCGTCTTACCTGCAGATTGACCTCGGCCTCGTAGAAAGTGAGGCAGGAGCAGAAGTGTCGGTCAGAGTCGATATCTGTCAGCACAACGGTGAAGAAAGTGGGTGCTTTCCTTTCCCTGGACAGCCTCCAACCTCCAGGCTGGCAGAACTGAAAACACATTCAATAAAATGCCATTGCATGAGAATATCAGGGGATAAATCACACAACATGGTCGAATATGCACAGTGTTACAGTGGCTGAAACAGTGGTAAGAAATCTGTGTGATGAATCATCTGCTGTGAAGAGGACATATACCGTACTGCTTTCATTTAAACTCTAATCATGTCAGAGACGATTTCAGTAAGACTGTTGAAGATAGTTAAGAGCCTGCTTAACCGGTAACCCGTTCAAACCTTAAATGGACAGGACAGCATATTGCTGTAGCTAATCCTAATGCCTCCATAGAGAGCACAGACAGGATGTCCTGTTTCACTGCAGCTATTACATCTGTTTTGTCAGAGTGGGAAATGGCACGTTCAGTATTTATTGTCTTTGAAAGCCATCAGCGAAGGTCCCAGGTCAAACTGCCTGAGCTAATTAACTGTCAGAAATGGAAACACCTTAAGTAAGATTCATGGAAAAATACCTGCAAAGCCAGGAAACTACGCAGCATAGCAGCTGATTAACTTTAGCACAGTAGGTGAAATTAAGGTTAAAATGGATACCAATATCAAATATTTATACATATTGCCATCAGTGGTATTTTATTCATTAGCAAAAGAAAACAATATGTTAGTAAACCATAATAAGTGATCCCTGTAAATAGATCTTTGTCTAAACTCTGACTGTCTGAACTTACTGGCTGAGCTCTGATACAACAGACTGCATTCTGAAGTCTCCATGAATAAGTAAAGTCCAAAATCTTCTTGGAATAACCTATCATTTATACTTTCCAAACACTCTCTTTACTGAGGATTTAAAGATCACACAAATCAACAATTACAGATGCACAACAGAGCCGAGCCATTTTTAGCTAATTGTGTGTAAAAAAACTCAGCGATATTGTTATCGTTATAAACAACATTTTAAATAAGGCTTTTCTTTTTCTGTCTCAAAGCAACAGTGTGAGTCATAACCAATCCTGAAACAACACAAAACATCTGTGAGGTGTGGAAAACAAGCTTTGTCTGATACTGTTAGACATGGAGTTTATCAGTAAACTGATTTCACAGATGGAGACCAGTTTCAGATATGTCCCCTCATGCTCCAACACAACTGACAAAAGTTTGCTTTCACATAAACCTTTGATTCTACAAGCCAATAACAAAAGCACCCACTGCAATATGGGTTCATACAGGGAAATGACAATCCACTATCATAAAACAAGCTAAATGGCAGGTTAATAAGGGGTATTGAGAAATTGATAAATTATTATGACACATAAGAGAGCAGAGGGTCAAAATATGGAAGGCAAGTAGGCACTTGGTCAGAGTCGAGCATTTGTGTCTGGCCTCTCTGTTTTTGCTGGAGGCACAATCGACCTGACTTTGAAAACTGTTCAAACTGCTCCTCAGGGGTTACATAGTGGATCACAGGACACCTGGAGCAAAAAAAAAGACTGGGAGAGGAGGGGTGGACTGATGTAAAGTTGACACATCCAAAGACAAATATACTGACAAAGCATCATATCAGGGACAGAAGAGGAGAAGGAGCAGAGACGGAGCAGGAGAAGAGAGAGGTGAAGAAGAGAAGGAAGGAAGAAAGGAAGAAAGGAAAAAGGGGGAGAGGGGGGTTGGCCTGCTCATCCTGGAGGTTTGGACCAGGATGCTACGATCTTCCAGCAGATACAATAGCTCACAGGAAATCTGTTAAACCTGCATTGTGGTGAGGTGTTTGTGTGTATGTATACACACTCAGGCCAGACAGGACCCAAGGACAAGTGTGGATAACTGTGATCCTGTTTTAAACTATTCCAGCTATGCCATTCATTGTTGTCAAAAAAAAAAAGAGATAAGCCATTTTGGGACTGCAGCGCTCAGAAGATGACAGGAGATTTAACATCCTGTGTATACTGCATTTGTGTGTGTGTGTGTCCACAGGAGTGTATGCATGTGTGAGACAGTGACTGACTGTAAGAGAGAGCAACATGCAGAGAGCACACAGAGGTGTTTTGCTGAGAAGAAATTGTTTCCTTTAAGTTGTCATCTCGCCTGCGGGTCTGCAGAGGGACACTCGAAGGCTGGTGCAGGTTCAGAAACACCTTGAAGAGTTCAGCGACTGATAAGCTTCACTTTACTGAGGGACCACTGCATCCAGACAGACTACTGATATCACTTTACACACAACATGTGGACTGTCCAAAGATTGTCTACTGTAGCTTCAGGGTTCACGCAGTATCCAGTAAGGACATTACAAAAGGGGCACTTCAATAAAATAAATAAAACAAAAGTTACGTAAAATGCTGATTCGTGCATCCATCCCTAATTCTTTTTATTAAAACGTGGCATATTTTATGCAACAACACACTACTAAGGCTTTAAAAATATTTTCATGCAACATTATCTGCTTATGATTCTCATTGAGAAGACAAGTGTCTTCACATGGTGTGCATTGTTTCCTTGTGAATAAACAATTTGAAACAGATTGAGTGTCTTGATGGTTTCGGAATATGCCCTCCTTTTCTGCAGCAGAGAAACCTCAGACGGGCTGCAATGCTTTTTGCAAATGATGTTAACGTTTTATATTTAACTACACATAACCATGTGTACACAGAGACAATATGCTTATGTTATTTGTTTAGACATACAACAATGTCATTTGCTATTCAGTCAAACACAGAATGCAATGTGGACATAAATACACAAGGCCACGTTTCTGAGGAGAGTCCTCAGAATGGATGAAGAAGTGATGTTCAACATTTAAAGGATCAGACTGAAAGATGAATAACAGAAATGCTGCAGTGGTACAGTCTGAAACCAAAAACAGTGAATGACACTGAACAGATTTCCAGATAGAAGCAGAGCTTAGGGCACAAGTGAAAGCACTGATGGCATCAGACACAAGCTATAATGTACATTCAGAGATCACCTGACACACAAATCCAATGCAGGGCGACAGGTGCAACATGTAGGAAACATAACCTTCATACGGCACACGTACTGCACACACACACACACACACACACACACACACACACACACACACACAGCAGAGAGAAAGAACATCTAATCCCAAATTAGACCTTAGTAACAAAGGAACACTGGGACACATGTGCTCTACACACTGCTGCGTTCCAGCTAAACCCTCTGCAACTCACCATGTGCTGCACCCTGGCATGACTACAGTAACTGTCACCCAAATGCATTATCCCACCTACTCGGCCACTGACACTGGATCTGCAGTCTGACCTGCAAAGCATCGCAACAGCAGAGTGACCGAGGAGCAGCACTAATGAGAAAACACACACACACACACACACACACAGAGGCTTTGCCTGGTCAGGAAGGAGCTGCATTCTTATACTGTGACGAGACTTTTATGCCTGGTCAGGCCGGCGCAGGCCAGATATAACTGGGGCAGCAGCTATTACTGAAGATGACTGGACAAAGAGACAGAGAGAATGGCTTCTCCCTCTAAAGTCAGCTTTTTTTCTGGCATGACACAGCTGAAACACATTCAAGATTGTATTTGGGAAAAGACAAACAGACTTTGAAGGGCCATAAAATCTTTAAAGAGTTCCCATTTCAGAGGAACTCATTTCATCATTTAGTTGAATTACAAACCCAAATAAAATCAGGCACAGAAGTTCAGCCACCTTTCCTCTCAACAGCAATAAAAAGAGTAGTTTCTCTTCTCTGATGCAGGCAACAGCGAAAATGTCCTAAACTGAATGAGAGATAAACTAAATCTAATGCCTATGAGTTAAATAATACATCATAAACACACAACTTTAAAAGTACATTTACAAAGATAAGTAAACGTGGTGCCAGACCATTTGAAATCATAGAGCAGGTGCTATCATGAAGCAACTACAACTATCCAAACTTCTAGACAACACTAGTAAACTGTAGATGGAGCCTGATTTAAAGACGAGGTCAGAAAAACTTGGCAACTGATGCGTGCCACACTGCTACACTACGCACTTTGATCATCCTCTTTTTTTCTATCTTGTTCTTCCCTCATCTATGCAAAAGAGGCACACGCCAGGAAGACGACACAATTACGGAAAGTGAAGTATGAGGTGTCAGGGACCAGGGAGCAACTGGCTGAGGGTGAGAAGGTTAATAGCATGCTGCCTCCTGTTTTATCGGGTCTGCAGGATGAGCAGTGGTCAAAACAACCACGGCCGAGAGGTTTGGCACACTGCTCGGGTGGAGGCGCTCAGTTGTCTCCTTCACACAAGGTCAGTGAGATAAACACAAGAAACAAAACTGTCAACAGAATGACCATCACAGCACTGCTGTCCAAATGCAGTGAGTTCATTTACTGTGCCAAAATGTAGCTCCATCACTCAGTGATCTGCTGAAGTGGCATCTTTCCTCCAGTTCCATTCCTCAACTCTACTCCCCCGATGTCAGACTCCTGGTTTTCTTTTGCTCTGTTATGCAACTTCAGGCACATATGGAATATTTTAGAGATATTTTTAGATCAACATATGAGATCACAGTAAATCAAAAAAAAAAAATCAGGACACAAAGAATCATTTAGCAAATGCTGCAAACAATACTGTACAAATAATTAAATAAAACTTCATACATGCATAGGAAATGTAACACCAGAAATATCCTACTACAACACATGTTTAATGTAAAAGGGTCACTTTTTAAGCCACACAC
>NW_018127884.1:5361499-5368538 GCF_001952655.1 Monopterus albus
TGCTGAACCCCAACATCTCTTGGGAAGATTTGTTCACTTCAAGGCAAATACTTGGGTTTAAGTCAAAACAGCATAAATGAAAAACATATGGTCAGTTCACCACATGCAACTTGAAAACAGAAATACACTTAGAGGCAAATACAACAGACCCTTCGGAGAATCAGAATCCTATGCTCACATCAATCCACTGTCACATAAAGTCACCCTGTCCCTGCAACCTTACTCCTGTAGCTAAACCTGAAGCGCCTGTGTGATGATCAGGACGGGCATGGAAGGGGGGGTTCATAAACATTACAGGAACTTTATTATGTTGGCTTCCAAGCATACACAAGCTGAATCAAAGTTCAGAGAAATATATGCTGTGAAAAATAATGGGGAGCAGCAAACTTCCCATTCAGAATCCAGGGATAGTGTCTGGATTTTCTAGGTTTCAGTGGTAAAACAGACATTAAAACCACTTAAAACAGCAAAAAATCAGTTTTGAGTAAATAGTCCCAATACTATGACAGAATCATAGCCTGACAGTTTGTCACTGTACAAGATCAAACTTATGTCAAGGATATGTAATAGTAGTTTAACAATTCATGTGAGATGTTATATTAATCAGAATCTGGCTAGACAATGAAGTTGTAAACAATTATTTAACGCAAGTATTTGTAGACTAGACTAAGTTCCAAATGGGTTCATGTACTCAAGCCAGTAACAAGTCAGCTGTAAAACAATTAGACTGTCAGGAATTTCTGCCAACTTTTACATGACAGAACGTAAAATCAGCAGACACCAAAGGACGCCAACAGACATGACATAACCTTTTCTGCTTCTGGCATTTGTGACAGTCACGGTATAAGACAAACATAATCGTCTCCTCACTGGTTTCAGTCTGGGCTTAACCTCAATACTTTAAAAGATGAGGAAGTGAAGGATGGAGATGTTTAGAGCAACAGGTGGTTGTGCTGAAAATTTCCAACAGTTCATTGACATAAATGCCCAATTTAAAACCCTGGTGTAAAGAAGAAGTACCAAGACCAATTTTACAGTAAATATACCTAAAAATTGACTTTCACTATTACATAATTGAGTCTTACTGGGAATTTGCTGAGACCAGCATCTCAGTTATACCAGGAACCTGATCAGTCATAACAAATACCACTAAAATGTTTGCAGCACAAAATAACACAGGATTTGTGTGATTTAAACAGGTTTCTGTGGAGATACGCTTCACTAAAGGCAGCAGAACAAAAAAAGAAAAAAGACCTCATGCGTAAAAAATAAAAATAATAATAAAAAAAAAGCACAGGGGGTCCAGTTGTGATGGACGTCTTACATATGTGTGTCGGAGTCAGGGTGAATTGATGCAACAATTCCATTCAATCTGTTGTGAACTGGCCTTTTCTGATTTTCAGTCACTTTGTAATAAATACATTAAGTACAGTAGATGAAAGTGGCAGTATGGAAATGCTAAATGCTTACCCTGAAGGCGGGGTACACCCTGGACAGGTCGTTCAGTGCAAGCCTAAAATCAATCTACAGCATTAAGTTACTACTTAATGGAGCCGGAGAGAAATTTAGAAATGATATTAGAGTCCAGTTCGGGTTTGGACACTTAGGTCAAGGTTTAGGCTAGACGGCTAGAACATTCAAATGTCTGCTTTGTTTAATGATATGGGGAAAAAAAACCATGCAAATGCAGCTGTGTTGGGGTCGGTTTGGTCGGGTTTGGACAGAAATATAGGGCCTGATCCATGCTCTAGTCTGATGTGGGTTTGTACTCCCACTCTACCAAGACCCATGATGCCTCCAGGGAACTTGCTACAGGGTCAAGTCTGGCCTCCAAACCTGGACTGTCTGCAGTAATTTGCCTTCAAGCACCTGTGGATCTGAACTACTCATGTAGTTCCTATGTAGTAAAGGAACACAAATATAAGAAGCACCTAAAACTGTGTTCAGACTATATGGCACTATCCTCAGATCTGTGAGGGGTTAGCAGTGTGCATCTCTGTCTGCCAGTGCCACACTGATGTTTTTAAATCCTGCACAAATCCTTGCTTTAGTCTTTATGTTTGAAACCCCAGACAGTTTGTTATATACACATACAGTAATAAACAGTGATCAGCCATAACATTATGACCACCCGCCTAATGCAGTTTGGTTGGAAGAGTACACATTTCTCTACCATTCAGTGAAAGTCATATGCTAAAGGAGTGAGAACTGTGGTCATGAGGACAAGTTAGAGATCATTTTTAGACAAATTCAGCAGCCTCCCCACTCTAGGTGTGATATCACCACTACAGTTGCTGAATGTTTCTCTTCATAGAAACCAGTGTACAGTGTTTCTCATTTTCAACCATTTTAACAAAGATTCAAACTAAATGGAATCTTTTGCAAAGAAGGAATGAAATTGAAAGGTTTCTACAGTAGGTCAACCTCATCATCAGAGAGCCTTAAGCATCCATGACCCTATCACTGGTTCACCG
This sequence comes from Monopterus albus, assembly GCF_001952655.1. Lineage (NCBI taxonomy): Eukaryota > Metazoa > Chordata > Actinopteri > Synbranchiformes > Synbranchidae > Monopterus > Monopterus albus. The sequence continues at coordinate 5,363,974 of NW_018127884.1, forward strand.
TTTGTCCTTCCTTAAACCACTTTTGGTAGGTACTGACCACTGCAGACCAGGAACACCCAGCAAGGAGATGCTTGGCCCCTGTCAAAGTCACTCCGATCCTTATACATGCCAGTTTTTCCTGCTTCAAACACATCAACACTGAGTACTGAATGTTCACTTGCTGCCTAATAAACCCCCACCCACTGACAAGTGCCACACCTGTCGGTGGCCATAATGTTATGGCCGACTGGTGTCTATTATCTTGAGCTTTCTAATTAGTTTTTGGTTTTGGCTGTTTATTTGATTAGTAACACATTGTTAGAGCCTTTTTTTTAAACCTGCATCGGCTGACTTTAAGTAAATATGATCTTTTATTTCATTTGTAAGGCGTGAACACAACACATCAAAACAGACATCTGTGCTCACAGAGTGATGAATGAAAGAGCAGGGTAAACACCTTTGTCCTGAGGTTGTAGATCAGTACAATGGCTGTTCTGCGTCAGACTGCTGAGCCCCGGTCTTCAGAGCACATTGATAAAGGCTGATAAAGACCTGGCTGTGGAACAGGTGCTTCCTCCACTGCCTTGTGTTATTCACTGTAGGCCTCAGTCTCACTTCTGCCCATAACAAGCTCTGTTGAAACCACAGTTTCTGTTCCTCTCCTGGCTAGACACTAATGCAGTGTGAAGAGTAAATATCAGTGAGCTGAGAGTGTAAAAACACAGAGGGCTCTAATGAGTTTCCCTTTGTATCACGCAAAGATTTGTTTGCCAAAAAGGCCTTTTCTCACGTAAAGCTTCACTCACGAATCTCACCATTTTTTCTGTGTAAAGACAACATGTGAAAATGGGCCATGTTCATCCAGGAATTAAACATGGTAATATAAGATTTCCTTCAAAGCATCCGCACAGTTAACTACTGGATGGTGACACATCTAAAATCTGTGACCCTGTCATGGTAAAGCTGGCATCTGAACTCAGAGTGAATACTGTTTCTTTCTCACAAGAGACAAAAGAAGGGAAACACCTGAGTGGAGAAGAAGAAATATGGGCACACTAACATTAGCAGGAAAAATACTTGGCACCAGGCCACAGAAGCTCCACATATGATGGTGTTCTAAAACAATAAGGGGCGTCGCCTGTGACGTACCTTAAATGTGAGGTTTGACAGCCGATCCACACCGCCATCCTTAGAGCCCCATGCTCTTATTAGCAGAGCAGAAAATGTCAGTGAATAACAGAAATGTAATGCATTACTGTCAGAGTGGTTGTAAAGAATCTCACTGTATTTCACTAAGAATATCAAACATGCAGCCCAAGTCAACAGCAGTAACTCTCAAGTGAAACTCTGCAGGCTCAGCAACCAGCAGTTTGGGCCAAATCCCTACTCCCCCCATCACAAAAGGGGACAATTACAACAAACTTTGTTAGAGGTCCAGTTTAAATAGCTCTGCACAAAGGAGAACACCTGAAACTGGGCATGTACATCTACTCAACATACACCAGATATAGTACTGCTACTTTAATAACAAGTCAAATAAGTTGGTCTCGCAAGTTTCAAAAAAACACCTCTGTCTGGCACAGGTAGAGGGACATGTACAAAGTGGGCATGAGTTGTGTCATTCATTGGCAGCCAGTTAGAGGGAAGTCAGAAGCCAGCCTGCTCTTTAGATGGGAAGGAGGAAATGTCCAGGATAGCCAGGTCATCCCAAAGTTTTGCTCCTAGACTGGGTCAACTAGTTACTGGCACCAGTTACAACAACTACATCACATACATAAATGATTAAGACCAAAAGCATCTAGTGTATTTCATAAAGAAATGTTGAGTATGTGTGCTCCTCAGCGTACTCTGACTTCATTTCATCCTGTGTACTCCCATTTCCTGGTGAGCACATAGTGCTTTTCAGCATGTCCTGCTTGTTTGACAGCTCCAGCTTTGTTCTCTGATGTTTTTAGCCTCACTGGAGCACGAAGCATTGATTACTCATCTGTAGATCTTCCTGACAAACACATGATCCCATTCTCCCTCTGGCTGGAACAGCATCCTGCTATCCGGAATGCAATGTTTAGTTCTTCGCTCATAGTTTTACAAACACCGACGTGCAGCGCGACATGTGGTCGACTGTGGTCACCTGAGTCAGTCCATCAAGTTGTACAATTAGGTCACATTCTGTGTGGTTTGGCACAGAGCCTAAAACGGACTAACCAAGGTTGCTGATTATAAGCAATACAGTTAAGCTTGGTCATGATTTGCTTATCCAACCTGCTGAGAAATCAAGGCCGCATGAATGACTTCTCAGCAATACAGGCCATTTTTTACTCAAGTGAACTGAACCTGACCTAAAGCCCAGAGCTGAGGACATAACGTAGCCAAGTCCTGGTTTGTTCTTTTTCTGATGCAATCTGCATAAAAAAGTCCCCATTTGAATTTCTGTTTTCTCTTTTTACACTCAAGCCCGGCAGTCATGTCAACCAATCACATGACACCAGCAGTTTATACACATTTTTTTAGAATAATCATTCCAGGAAGTGTAAGCCATGTTCCACATTACAGCAGGGATCTGGGGGAAAAGGGAGGAGATCAAGAAGTCAAAGTTTTAGACAAGAGAAATGACACAAATGTTTACAGTCTGGTCAAGTTGGGTCAAATTCCTTCATCAGACGAAGCTGGGCCCCAGGAAAAAAAAAAAATCTTTAAAATATCGTGTCTACAGATTTTTGTCAGAAGAAAACAAGTAGGGGTGTAAGGTGACATTACATATGAAGTATTGGTTTCTTTTGCGTTGCAGTGTACTTTTGTAATTTCATCATATTCTGTGTTATATATTTACAGAATACACTGTAGTCAAATAACGGTTCCTACAAACTGAGCAATATCTGCAATAACAGAACACAGAGTACACTGACCCCACTCTAAACACTGCTCCTTGTTAGCAACAGGCCTTGGATTAGCCCAGTGTAGGAGCACAGATCATTTACTTCTGACTGCTTTTGTGTTTGGACTGAAATAAAGTAACAACATATTACTGCAGCAGCAGGATTTTGTTTAAAAAAAAAAAGATGTCACACTCAGTGCACCATCGGTGTTTTAGTACCCCTAGGCACATCTGACTTGCTCTGTTTGGTGGCTGTGCTGACCAGTGGTCGGGTTCTCAGTACTGGACCAGTTGAAGCGCGTCCCCCCTTGACCACCAGGGGTAGTAGTAAACAAATTTATAAGGCCCTTTGAGGCAAATTTGCGATACTGGACTATAAAAATAAAATATGATTAAACCTGAAATAAGTTAAACTAACAAGGGAAAAAGTAAGAAAACACAAAACCTGACTAATGTAATGGTGCTCCTCTCCAAGCACCTAAACAAATGCAACACTTTCATATCATAATTAAACCTTTGAACCTGATTGACAAATTATGTCTCAAAAGTTGCACCTGTTCTCATCTGAGTCAGAACATAGTCAAACCAGAATGTGCAGACATCATACACACCGTGCTGCATTCATCTTACTGATCCCAGGTCTACTCTTTCTAAAGTTCACTGAGGATTCATAGGCCAAATCTGCATATGAATTACAAAGAACTGTGCTCCTAACTGAGATGCAGCCCATAGCTAACTGACTGAATTGGCTGTTTCGGTAGTAGACACACCAACATTCTTCCAAATCATGCAAACACATCTATCTCTGCTTTTCACAAACACCAACACACACAGCAAATGAAATTAGCTACTGAGACATATGTCTCAATATCTTGTGGAAAACCATAATGGCTTTTTAATTCAAGAGAAACAGAGAATGGATCTTGATCAACAGAGAAGACCTAAGAATAGAGTGGCCGTTAGTGGAGCTTAAGGCACTTCTGTACTGGCTTTAGCTTTTGGTCACTTTTATAAAACGTATCTGTCTCAGTAACAATTGTGGATAGCAGTATACATATCTGAGTAAGCAGAGGAAAAAAAAAGCAAATGACCCACATGGTATGCGGTCAGAGAAACAACGCTGCTGGCCTGAGTGGAACAGAAAACCCACACCACATGCCGTGTCCTGGAGTGGACCAGGACAGAATTACTATTGTGCAGCACTGCAGCATCTCGCCCACAGCCACAACATGTTGGACCAGAGACAGAGCAGTCTGAATATTTTCACTGTTACACACCTAAGGCTAAATGTTAAAAGGTGAGGACAGGTCACCTACAGACTGTAAAAGCAAGCTCCAAAATGCATCAAGGAAGGAAAGCGTGCAGCAAATGTAGGGTGAAGATTTTTGAATCATGTTAACAGAGGTCAGTCTCAAAATGCTCACCAAGGGTATTTTCAAAAATATCTGACACTCACAACTAGAGCAGCTACAAAGTGTTATTTCCATTACGGATAGTGTCAATTATTTTTTTTATTAAATGTTATTAAATTATTTAGTTTATGAAATATCAGGAAATAGGAAAATTCTACAGACAGAGGTCCTCTCCCTGCACACTGTGACACAGAGCCGATCCAAGTGGATCGTGCTAAAGAACCCCAAATCAAAATCCTTTTTTTGTTTGACTGATGTGAGGCTATGTAATCAGAGAGGACGTGTTGTTTTCCTGCTTT
>NW_018127884.1:5368550-5371172 GCF_001952655.1 Monopterus albus
GAATGAGTCTGCTGACAGAATGCTGTCTGTAGGCTACATGTAATCAACTGACCCCTCATGTTAAACGCTGAACTCTTGGAATATGTTTGACTTCACAGGCATCGTTGTCGAGACATGTCTCTTCATCCAACAAACACACACGTATACAGACCGAAGGCCATGCCAAGCTCAAACATAAACAGCTATCCATTTCCATTCTGATGCTTTTCATCATTTACAGTGTATGGTGATTTCTATTTCAGTTTAAGGATGACATGCTGTTCGAGATATTTCACAGCCCTTTGAGGAATAACATTTACAATAACATTATTTTGTGGTCATTTTATTTATACATTATAATGCTGTTGCAGGGCCCGTGGTTCATTCTAGAAAGGGAACTTTTTCCAACTGACAGTATTTGCAGAACTGAAATCTAACTTAAAACTACCTTTCATAATAAGTTTTTGGTGGCAATATTCCCACAGGATTTGAGATATTGTTAGTGTTGAAAATGTATCTTAATTGTCGATGGTTTTTTGTTTATGCGTTGCCCTGGCTTTCTGTCCGGCAACAGGAGTTGTGCATGTTCATGAACAATCCTCTTGTTTTCAGGAGGAGGCTCTCCTGGTGATATCAGGCTTTATCATTCTGAAATAATTACAGACTATTTGGAGCTATGATGGGTGCAGAGCTAATCTAAAGGTACCCAAAATTAAAAATTAAAAGGCTGGAAATTGAGCATGCCATGGGCTCTTTAAACAAAAGGTGCCTGTAATTAAACGAGCACAATCAGGAATTAACCAGCAAACACCAAAGTAATTCCTGGCATTCCATTGGGAGTTGTGTAGTTTCATGTCTTTGCCCTAAACTATATGGTGATAAATCAAAATAAAAACAGACAGCAACTGTCCAATTAATAAATGAATGTTTTCTTGACAAGCATGAACTGGGCAAAAGATGGCTCAAGGCAACTTGCTGGCTGCTGTGCTAGCTAACCAAACTGTAAAACCTGTACTGTACGGCAAGGCCCGCAGATTCAGCACTAAGGCAGACACAAATGCCAGTGAAATTTGAAACTTTACAGGATATTACCATACAAATTGAGTGTTAATTAACTCAAATTAACAATAGAATACAGACATCCCCATTTTACACATTTATGTAACCATTAGATTCAAGTTATCTTTGTGTTGTATTTTTGAAGTCTACTGAACAGCTCAGCTACTTTTGTCTGCCACATGACAGAAGAAAATATTAGTAATGACGGACATATTTTGAGGTAAACATTTTATGGTACATTTTTAAAAAATCCTAGATGACCCCACCAGAACTACTGTTTACAATACACCATGAAGACTGGGAGGGTGAGGTGATGGAAATGTACTATGTGCATAACTCACTGACCTCCATCTACAGACTTGACTCATCAAAAAAAGATGAGGATTTGAGAGGTTTCTATCATCATCGCTTAGCTGAAAAGATTAGAAACACATTTTTCCTAGCACAAGTTGTAAACGCTTCTTCTTGTTGCATTCCTCATCTGTGACTATTTAGTTTGCTGGGGGCCTGTTGTGACCGCAAAATGCTTTTCGTGCTTCATCCACTGTTTTCTACAGATGTGCTCCTTAGTGCTTGTAAATGAGTCATTTTCTCTTTCATGGAGTAGAAAAATCTGCAAATAATAATGGCTTGCATACCAGCCCATACAGAGTTTAAATGCAAAATTACTTATTGATTCTGTTAAACACTATGGTGTATCTTCATTAAAACTTTAAAGCTGGAATTTCAATTATTTGGATCTTGATCAAAGTTTATCACACACACACAGAAGAAAAGCAAATTTTTGGAACAACCCTCTCTTTCCTGTTCTTGCTTACTCCCCTGGGCGTTTTTCATATAAAACCGAAGATGTCGACCTGCCCGGTCTCACAGCAAAATGTATAATAGCTACATTGGTCCACAGTGTAAAACATAGTAGTGTCACAGTAATGGCTGTTCAAATTGTGACATGGCAATGTTTGTTGTATTGCAGCCCAGTGTCCTTCTTCGTGGTCTTCTTCTTGGTGTTTTATGGCAGTTGTCAAAAAGGAAATGGCACATTACCGCCACATATACAGTGGGTACGGAAAGTATTCAGACCCCCTTAAATTTTTCCCTCTTTGTTATATTGCAGCCATATGCTAAAATTATTTAGTCCATTTTTTTTCCTCATTAATGTACACACAGCACCCCATATTGACAGAAAAACACAGAATTTTTGACATTTTTGCAGATTTATTAAAAAAGAAAAACTGAACTATCACATGGTCAGACCCTTTGCTGTGACACTCATATATTTAACTTAGGTGCTGTCCATTTCTTCTGATCATCCCTGAGATGGTTCTACACCTTCATTTGAGTCCAGCTGTGTTTGATTATACTGATTGGACGTGATTAGGAAAGCCACACACCTGTCTATATAAGACCCTACAGCTCACAGTGCATGTCAGAGCAAATGAGAATCATGAGGTCAAAGGAACTGCCTGAAGAGCTCACAGACAGAATTGTGGCAAGGCACAGATATGGCCAAGGTTACAAAAAAATTTCTGCTGCACTTAAGATTCCTAAGAGCACAGTGGCCTCCATAATCCTTAAATGGAAGAC
>NW_018127884.1:5371258-5374723 GCF_001952655.1 Monopterus albus
GCCTGGAGTTTGCTAAAAAACACCTGAAGGACTCGAAGATGGTGAGAAATGAGATTCTCTGGTCTGATGAGACCAAGATAGAACTTTTTGGCCTTAATTCTAAGCGGTATGTGTGAAGAAAACCAGGCACTGCTCATCAACCTGTCCAGTACAGTCCCAACAGTGAAGCATGGTGGTGGCAGCATACTGCTATGGGGGTGTTTTTCAGCTGCAGGGACCGGACGACTGGTTGCAATCGAGGGAAGGATGAATGTGGCCAAGTACAGGGATATCCTGGACGAACACCTTCTCCAGAGTGCTCAGGACCTCAGACTGGGCCGAAGGTTCACCTTCCAACATGACGATGACCCTAAGCACACAGCTAAAATAACGAAGGAGCGGCTTCACAATAACTCCGTGACTGTTCTTGAATGGTCCAGCCAGAGCCCTGACTTAAACCCAATTGAGCATCTCTGGAGAGACCTGAAAATGGCTGTCACCAACGTTTACCATCCAACCTGACAGAACTGGAGAGGATCTGTAAGGAGGAATGGCAGAGGATCCCCAAATGCAGGTGTGAAAAACTTGTTGCATCATTCCCAAAAAGACTTATGGCTGTATTAGCTCAAAAGGTTGCTTCTACTAAATACTGAGCAAAGGGTCTGAATACTTATGACCATGTGATATTTCAGTTTTTCTTTTTTTAATAAATCTGCAAAAATGTCAAAAATTCTGTGTTTTTCTGTCAATATGGGGTGCTGTGTGTACATTAATGAGGAAAAAAATGTACTTAAATGATTTTAGCATATGGCTGCAATATAACAGAGCGAAAAATTTAAGGGGGTCTGAATACTTTCCGTACCCACTGTACATGCATCGGGATCAGGAAGCTGACGTGTAGTGTCCATTGAAGATGTAGGGGTTTGAGCTTTATAATGTTAAAAACACTTGAAGGTGGTGGTTGGGGCAGACAGGTGGAAAACTCAGACTTTCATGTAGACAACCAGAGACCATATCCCGTGTTTTAAAGTGTTTTAACCAATCCCAGGGCCTTTTCCTAACATTAACGATCTAGTTGTATGTCTGTAGTACGTTTTGCTTTGGAGACCAATGTAGCTATTATACATTTTGCTGTGAGACTAGGTCGCGTCAACATACGAATGTTATTCTGTATTCAGGATCCAACATTCTACACTATATTTGTACATGTGGTTGCATCTCAAAAGAACATCATTTGTGTAAGTTTCAGCAAATATGCAGGATATTTGCCAAAAAGGACATTAAAAAAAGCATTGCATCCTCTCATTCCACCTGGGGCTTACTGCCTTCAATGAGAAACATTATGCCTTATGTTCTCCTTGCACACTGGGAATTGCAGTATGTCTCAATTTCAGTCTAGGCTGACACATAATGAAGAGACATTGGGGGGGTCTGTTCAGCAAGATGGAATACAAAAATTCCCACACACACACACTGCTTGGTATGCAGGTCCTCAATGACATCTGGAAACAGTAAGCCAATAGATTTAGCTAATCTTTTGGCACTGTTTCTATATTTAAACTCTATGAAACCATGGCAGGATACTTGAAGGATGATACTGAGAGAATTAAGCCATCCTAGTTCATCCCTCAGTGTCAATGAAAGGTTAAAGGCCTGTGCTAGAGTTTCGGCCTCATATCAGTGAAACTTCACTTTCCAAAATCCTACTCGACACTTTGCCCGGTTAGGACATACTTTCATTTTTAAATTTCTTATAGTTTTGCTAGTCATCGTTATTTTTTGTTGGCTTTGAGGAGCACTACGCTTTTCTGTCTGACACACCACTCTTCGATTCCAAGCAATAACTCACAACAAGACACTCTTAATGACCACCAACAGACTCATTGAGCTGCACAGGAAGACGCCTGCATGCCATTCAAGCCACACACTCACAATATGTCTATTAGGGCTAGAAAAACAGCCTCACTTGTCCTCAACTGCCTTATAAATACCACTGCACAAACAAGAATCATAGAATAATAGTGTCTCTTTTTGCGTGTTCTGACCATCATTTCTCAATCTTCAAAAAGCAAATAAAACTTAATTCATTACTTATCTAAAAGAACTAATTAGGAAAACAAATGCAATAAATAAATATAGATACAATATATACTACAGTAATATTTGCCTTTCTAACAAGCATCCTGTCATTGAAAAAAATATCTTCTCTAAACATGAGATGTTGAGGAAAACCTAATGTTTAGATTAGCTCTCTCCATTTAACTTGGCTTAGATATCTGACCCATATTATTCAACCCGCTGGATGCTACACCTGCTGCTGCTCTGCTCTGTGTCACTTGGATCCTAAATGATATAGCGTACTACCTCTAGCTGTCATTTCTGACCCTCTGTGACCTCCACCAGTACAAACCTTCAACTGCAAAATCGAAAGTACGCAGCATTTGTTTTGGCATAAAACATAATCCAGACTTTTAAGTGTTATTCATGGTGTTGTATTGAAGAAAACAAAAAATGTAATATTACACAAGTATGTGATGAATAGTACTTTCAAAAGAGAGTTTTCCCTCAATATCCACAGCCAAAACCATTCTGCTTAGTGAATAAACCTTATCTGCAGTAGCCAGTATAAATGAACAAAAACATAACAGGCACGATGTCCTGTGCAGTATGATACTGTGAATTGTTAATGCTCCCCCAGAGATTGACAGCTACGCCAGTTATGAAAAGCAAATATTTGTCCATCAACTGAATGATCCATATAAGGATAGCAGACCCCCTGTCACAGATCCCTTAGGGTGGCCCTGTAGATAAGAGAAGCAACTATTTCTTCACTGTTCCTGAAAAGGAGGATGGACACAGACAGCAACAGGACCCAGATACTAGGCTGGACATAATGTAAAACATATATATAAAGTATTCAGAGGAAGGAATACCCAATTAGTGAACGAGGAAAGGGTTTAAAGCAAGATTTTGAGTAAACAATCATTATGAATTTATCTAAAACAGGAAATGCCAACATCTGCTGCACAAGCTCCAAAGGGCAAATGTGCTATTAAAATATGAAAATTCCCTGGAGTTTCATCTCTTATTTTGTGATACAGAAAAAGCTGGAGCATTTTTATAAGACAAATATTTGTAACATTACCATGTTTCATACAGAAGAAAACATTCGTAACCATCCAATCAGGAGGCTGGCAAATGGTAAGGAACACAAGAGCAAGGACACCGACTAGCTAGAAAGACATTGTACAACCTGTGCACATCACACATTAACTTAACTGCTCCAGAGATGTTGTTGCTCTTCTGTCATGAACTATTAAACTGTTATATTGGCCTGACTGCAGACAGCAAAAGGTCTCAGTCACAATCAGACTCCAGCCTGTCAATAACACTGAGTTCCATGACTGATTTCTACCAGTCAACAAATCATGTAAAACAGGAGTCCAGGAAACTGGAGAAGGGAGGCCAGTGTTTAGTATTCTTGAT
>NW_018127884.1:5374747-5380694 GCF_001952655.1 Monopterus albus
ACTCTTTCCACATATGAGGTTAATCTCTCCAAAACACTGTTCAAGTACTGTCACATCAGCTATGAGCACTGTTGCATATCCTTGACTGATTCATTGCTTCTCATGATTTATTATGCACTGTTTGATCATTAACACTTCTAAACAGGAAGTAATGCCATTTGTATTTCTCTGCTGATGAAAAGATGCAATACCACCAGGTAATACTGTCAGGTACTTGAAATACGCAGTGCTGTTTGAATTATTTTGAGTTTATACAGTAGGAGGCTGTTATCACTCACCATCTCCACCCCCTGAGGAAAGGCTGTTCCCTCCCAGTCCTTCTTGGGGAATCGCTGAATGATCTTTCCACATCCCTCCCCTGAACCTGCAGATCAAATGACAAAGATCTGTCAGTCCAGAGGACAATATCATAGCATATAAAGCTCTAGATTTTTTACAATCAGTGTCTGCCATGTTATGGTGAATGTAAAATTTCTGAATGATAACATGGAAAGGCTATATCAATATTGAAAAGTCAATTAATTATCACTTAGCTCTAACATCAAGTTAAACAAAATACACATTAATAAAATGTAAAGACAGTATATAAAAATGTCAGAATCAACTCTATAGGTCCAAAGCAACAATATCGCTGTTCCTCATCCTTTTGCTGTAAGGAGCAGTGTATGAAAAATGAAGTGGGATATCGCAGCATCGCACACGGTTTCCTAATTGCTACTTCCTTGAAAAAGTCATGCACTTCTAAGAAACTGACAAAGTTATTTTCAAGTAAAGATGATTTTCTTTCAAAAAAGCTTCTCAGAAGGGAGAAGGAAAAATTACCCTTTTTAATTTGTAAAGCGGAATTGTGAAAAACCTTACACTGCAAAAAGAGAGGCCGCAATTTGTTGACAGAGCAAAATAAAATCTGAAGTGACATTTACATCAGTGAATTAGGGAGCAATGAATAAAAGAGTTAAATAAAGAACATTTGTGCTGTTTTTGAAATAGTGAATTTCATAATCACTGGTTCAAATCACCTTTTTTTTGCAAATGGCACTTTTTACCCCAAAATTCATCATCATTCATTCAGCTCGGGCCCTTATTCTCAAAATTCATTGCTTTACTCACTTTAATTGTAGGTATACATAAAAGGAATAAAGTTAAAACAAATTAAAAAGTAATTCAATAGGCAAAGGGAAAATGGATGTTCCTTCAATTAAATAATATCATTTACATTGGTCTTTGTCACAAATGAGGATTAATAAACTCCAATTGCCCTCAAACAAATTTTGTAGCATTTTACCAGTGCCTTAAGGCATGTCTTGTGTTGGTCATACAGTACACTATGTACAATGTATAATGGAACACAACACACAAAGGCATAGACATGTACAGTACGTAGATAGTGCTAGGAGAGACATCTGTATACTGATCTATAGCAGGTGTAGTGAACTTCAGCCACAGAGATTTGCGAGGCTGCCCATCGAAAGCTTTACCAGTGAAATAACTCCCTCATAGATTTCCCACAGGACCCCATATGGCTGGATCTTGCACAAGTCTAAAACCTAAATTGGTTGTAATCACTCATGTTGACATGAGCACAAACACGTCAAAATATGTACAGTATTTAGGAATTGATATATGACTGCAGCATTCTTATTTAGCAATCTAGAAAGCTAATAAATGGAAATTTTATCCAATTATAAAAAAAATTCCCCCATTTAACATGCCAAAAACAGCATTTTAAGGTTATTTCACAATGAGCACTCTGTCACACAGCATTGTTTAACACCATGACTTCATCTCCATGTTATTTTAAACTCCATGTCACTATTTGACAGTTAGGATACATTTTATATTTATCAGCCTAAGGAATATGGCCTAAGAGACAAAAATTGAATACATGTGGCCCTTTGCTTGGAATTCATTAAACTAGAATGGAGAAGCTGACATAATGTAAATTGGGATTTTGTTTATGCAATCAACAAAAGCCCAAATTTCCAAATTAAAGTATTCTGTCTAAATGTTATCTTTGCTGATGGGTCGCACACACTCCAGACAGTGTCAGCTTTTTAGACTCTTAAAATGCTAAGTTTTGACATAAGTGCTAGTCATAAATTGCTATTTCGGTCAGAGAAATCAAAACCAATATACCTTATGTTGCAAGTGCCTTTTAAACATTATTTGTAACCTACAATTTTGCCTCAAAACTATAAATGCTGGTAGTCTGAGCAAACAAGCCATGACCTGCAACAGTCATGGCTCTACGGCACGCCGGCTAGGGTCTCCCTGCCAGTACTATTCAGGTGTGCGGCTTTGGGTAGAGGCAATATACTGTATAGTCAAAGGGGAGGGTGGTAGTGGTCACTTGTCATTTTCAATTCAAATCTCTTTCAAAAATCCTTTGTCATCATGACAACAAACTCATTTTACTGCCATTTACAGAGTCACATTAGTTACCCTGAAATTGTCAAAGGTGAAAAAAGCAATTGTGTTAGTATCTCAAATGCAAACTACTTAGCAGGCTGCTTATCAAACCCCTTTGTCATACGTACAGATCAGATACAATGCACAACCGAGGTGAGCTGCTTCAACAAACAGGAAAATGAACTGCTACACATCAACATGATGACATGAGGTCCCCAGCAGTCGGCTGCAGCTCTGCTGTACTCTGTGCCTTAGGCCCACTGTGTCAACATCTCCTTGAAATCTAGACTGCTTAATTAATCACAGTGAGGCTCTTGGGCTTGAGTGGGGATGGGTCCTTGCGGGTGAGGCTATGGTTCAACCAGAAAGGAGCCGGGTGCTGGTTATTTTTGGTTACGTTTGCCTTTGTTCACCTGTAGAGCGTGAAAAGACACTGCATGGAAACTGGTGCTAGACGTCTGGCAGTTACACGTCTTCAAGTCTTTACAACTCCTCTAATTGCAGCCACATGTTTTGAGTACTCCAAGTTCTAATTTCTAACCACAAATGAAAATAAATAACAGAATTTCTCACATTCTACAAGGCTGCACTCTTGAATAAAAAGAAACCATGCTCCCCATGCTGCCCCCCCAATAACGATAAAGATCCCCTTTAGCAGAGATAATAGAACCCAGGCCTGAACAAAGGGGACGAGGTCCAAAATCAAGTTTATTTGTTTATTCTTTAGAAGAAACAACAAGACCAAACCTGTCTAAGCTCACAGCAAGTGTATGCATGTTTAAAAGCATGGCTCATTTCTATTTGCATAGAGAAGCCTGTGTGTGACAGAACTGGAAAAGGTGACAACTTTCTGATGAAGTGCAATGTGGTATATCTACATATTTATATTTTTATTCCTAAAATGATTTTAGGAAGAAATTTATTAGGAACAATAACTACAGACTAACCAGCCATTTCATTAGCACTTTCACTGAGTTGCAGTCCAAACAAATACTGGGCCTTTTTAAAGAAATACTTGTAATTTGACTGTATACAAAAATCATTGTGAACTTGTCTCAGATCTGTTAAAGTGTTGTTATTACCATAATAAAAAAAGTACATAGAAAAGTACTCTGAGAGCCCCCTCCCACTCGGTTTGAGAACTGCTAATATACTATATGACAGTAAAGCAATATTGGACTGATTATATTGTTGTAGGTTTTTATGGCAGCACAAGCTAACACCAACACAACACTGACTGCTCACTGCATCTTTACAACAGTCTTCTCATAAGTTAACAAGAAAATACAAGCTTTGATATTTCACAGAATTGAAAAATGTTGGACAAACATTTCAGCCAATCTCATCTGAACATTCCATTTCTCTGTAACCCTACTGGGACTTACAACACACACACACACACACACACACACACACATCAGATACTTGAATTAACCTGGAAATTTATTACTGAGCTGCATGATTTAGAGCAGGCTCAACAACAAGTGGGAAACCACAAAAGGCAAAGCTGTTGGTCCTTCTTGATTGGAGCAGACAGAAGTTTCTCCTCTTGGGGAAAAAGCTCCATTCATCTTCCTGACATGTCTTATTGCTATTTTTGATTAAATCAGCCAAACAATGATTTTACCATGTATGGACAGGCCACCAGTGGACTCTGCCAGTAACATTCACATCAGCCTCCAACTTGAGTTTGGCCCAGTGATGAGCACAGGTGGGCTGTAAAGGAGCAAGAGCAGAGGTGTTGCTTATTCACTTTCACTGGTTTTTAAAAGTGATCATCAACAGGAAAATAAACGGCTCTGGATGTTCTTTATGGACACAAAGGAATAGCATGTGGTGGTGTCTGCATGCATCAGAGATGAGCAAACTGATTATGTAACAAATATCTAATTCAGGAAGTTGTCGATCCTCCAAAGACATTTGCAGAGCAGCGAGAATTTAAAAAAACAACAACAACAAAAAAAAACGATACTTTATGGTCATGGCAGTATGAAAGGCTTTAAGCAGCTCAAGTTAAAAACAAACAAACAAAACCTAAGGCTGTGTACTGCTAGCTACTGTCACACCCTTGGTCAGTCAAGTTCAAAACCTTCTGCCTTCTTCTTGCAGCTGGTGGCTTACAGTTCATTTTCCATGTCATAACAAACATTTGGACACTATTAACTTTACAGCCCCGGTTACATCTGTTGATATATTTATAATGACTCCATTCAGAGTAGACTGAGTTCAGAACAGTGTTCATTTCAGTTCAACACTGCATCAGTTTTAAATATATATTGTAGATATAGCAGTCATTAAGTTTCCACCAACTGAAGAAATGCAAGCCCTGGTTCAAACCCAATGTTTTACAGTTTGCTTTTTCTTCAACTGTATTCCACCAATCTTATTTTATTAACTTGTAAATGTCATAACCAAAACGTTTCCTGACATAACCTTCAGCATAATTTGCCTAACCACAGAAATCACGAAGCCCTGATTGTACAGCACCTTATCAACAGGCTGAGAGCAGTGTAACAGTAGCCAGTGGTGTTTCCCTACGTATCAGCTTTAAACTCAATGACAAAAAGGAAGGAAACCCCTCCACTGTGGTCAGGATGCCCCTCACCACACAGTCTGAATCCAGATGAGAAGCTGCCAAATGTGGAGTCAAAAAGAAAACACACAGTGGAGGCACCAAATCCAAGATGTTAAACAGAAACCCAGCAATTCCACACTTAACATCTTAATCAGAATCAGATTTATTGGCCAGGTGTGATGGACACACGAGGAATTTGACTCAGGTACATCGGCTCTCAATGTGCAAACAGTAAACCAGCATAAGGCTGTGTAATATAACAAAAATAAGCAATATTAACAGCAACAAACAGTGCAAACAATGCAGAATAAACAGTATAAACAGACAGTAAACAATGCAGACAACAAAGGAATGTTCATTGAAATGAGATAAATAGGGGTAAAACAGAGTACTTAAGAACTAGAGACCTGTACAAGTCTGTATAATCTGTACGAGGTATATTTACAGGTGTTGCACTGAGGGTTATTGTCCAGTCATACTATCATGGGTCAAGTGTTCATCAGAGTGACAGCATGGAGGAAGAAACTGTCCCTGTGCCTGGTTGTCTTGGTGCACAGGGTCCTCCATGGAGGGCAGGCTGGCAAAGATGATTCTTTCTGCAGTCCTGACTGTCCACTGGAGTCTGTTCCTGTCCTGTTTGGTTGCTGAACCAAACCAGACAGTGATGGAGGTGCAGAGAACAGACTTGATGATTCCTCTGTAGAACTGTTATCAGCAGCTCCTGGGGCAGGTTGCACTTCCTGAACTGGCACAGGAAATACATTCTCTGCTGTGCCTTCTTGATGATGGTCCTGATGTTGGACGTCCACTTCAGGTCCCGGGAGATGATGGGGCCCAGGAATTTGTAGGACTTTACTGCTGATACTGTCATCTCCACAGCTTTGAACGTGTTCAGCTCCAGGTTGTTGCAGCTACACCACAGGACCAGCTGCTCAACCTCCTGCCTGTAGGCTGGCTCTTCAT
>NW_018127884.1:5380756-5385770 GCF_001952655.1 Monopterus albus
GAAAACAGCAGAGGGGAGAGCACACATCCCTGGGGGGCACCTGTGCTTATTGTCCGGGTGCTGGATGTGGTTTTCCCCAGCCTCACTTGCTGCTCCCCGTCTGTCAGAAAGCTAGTAATCCACTGACAGGTGGGGGCAGGCACAGTGAGCTGGGTCAGTTTGGAGTGGAGGATGTCTGGGATGATGGTGTTGAATCCCGAGCTGAAGTCCACAAAGAGGGCCTGTGCATACGTCCCTTAACAACATTAAGGTGATAATACACGGCCTAGGATATGGCATCCACAGCTATCTGAAGGATGTACGACTTTACTGATAAACCTCTGCAACCATCTCGGGGCCATGGGTCAGACATGAAAATTGACAGTGAATGTTTTTCAACTGTAAACCTCTGAACAATGAGTCATTTTGTGGTCACACGGAGGCTATTGTGAGGTTATTGTGGCTGTTATTATGCCATAATGAGTCTACAGTAATACTACTTACTACTGAAAATATCAGATATTTTAGAGATGTGGTTTCCTAAGATGATTTTTGAACTTTATGACCATAAAAGAAATTATCAATTCCAACTTTGCACTAAAATCTAAAACTTCCTGCCTATTTATAACCAATACAGATAATAAGGTGTAAAGAATAGAAAATGTGAAATTAAGTCACACCATATTGAATGTTGGGATGGGGGGGTGCCATTTTAGGAGATATGTGCTGTATATACCTGCATACATTCTTGTTTTGTTTGACTAAAAAGTTGTTTAAATCATTTCGATCCCACTTTATTGACCGTGGTAATCCAAAATGGATAACCTCAGCTCTGTTCAGCTCTCAGTTTGGGAGTTAACACTAGCTAGCAGCTGTCAGCAGGTAACACAAACACTGCTGCATTGATTTCTGTCCTTTTTGTGCTCAAACTGAACCCTAAAGTGGACGTTTGGACGTAGTTGAAGCATCTGCTACAGTGCTTTACAGGCATGTAGCTGTATAGGATCGTTTTTTACAATTTATTTAGAGATGTATGTACTGTTTATCTCTATGAAGAATAATGAGCGTGCTGCTCCCAAGAAGGCGCATTTACCAAAAATTAAATGCAGCGTAACGACTTCATATTCTCTACAGCTACACACTGTGCTGTCACCTACGGACCGAACATGCAGTTAATGCTCACCTTTCAATAATATTCCACTCCCAGTCTTGTGCTGGACAATAGTATATGTCCATTGCATATGTCACAGGTGTGATTTTTAAATATCGGTTTCATGACTTACCTATGAAAACGCTATCTGATGTACAGGGTTGTGTTGCAGATGTCACAGATGGTGCTTATCACCACACGACAAAGTGTTTATGTTATTGCTGATAACACAATACAGATTCAACTTGACTTGAATAACTAATAAATTAGAAAACCAACCACAACACATGGCAGCACTTCAAAATCTGGGTTCTACAACATGAATCAACATTTCCAGCTGCTGGAAGAGCCAGTCTCAACTTGAGTGAATGAAGCGAGTGTATTCAGACAATGTAATACTAAGTTAACATGTGGCTTTCAGCCATCACTTTAGTCCATATAAACAGCTGTCACATATAATCTTGGGCTGATTAGCAAGAGTAAATAGCTTCGTTGAACCTTGTTTACGCAACATATTTTTAAACAAATGCTCAAAGAGTTTAGAAATGTAAAAATGCAGCCTCTGAATACAGGTTCCTGGAAACCTCCCAAACAACATTCTGATCTTGTGAAAAATTTCCAGCCTTATAAATAAATTCTTAGTTATGACAAAATGTAATTTTATTTAAAACTGGAAATTTAAAAAATAAGCATACATTTGTCATATTCTGGAATTTTTGGTAAGAGCATAAACAACCCCATTTTTTCATTTCATGTTGTAATCAGACGATGGTGCAAGAAAAAGCACAGTGTTTCATGTCAGTAACATGGAACTAAACAGTGCAGCCATTCGCTGAAACGATGAGACCTCAGGGTGGACCTGATGAAGGATTTTGTCAGTTGGCTGTTCAGTGTGACTATTCACCTATTCGTTCTTTTTTTATTTATATATACAGTATATGCATGTATAGCATAGACTATCAGAAAATCAACTGGCATGAATTTCACTGATGACTTTGACCACATTAACATCAGTAATCACATGCAAAAGAGTGACGGGAACATA
This sequence comes from Monopterus albus, assembly GCF_001952655.1. Classification (NCBI taxonomy): domain Eukaryota; kingdom Metazoa; phylum Chordata; class Actinopteri; order Synbranchiformes; family Synbranchidae; genus Monopterus; species Monopterus albus. The sequence continues at coordinate 5,382,931 of NW_018127884.1, forward strand.
TTTCTGAACATTTAAAAATCAATAAAGACAGCTGCACATGAGCAAAGATTTAAATTGTAACCTATTTAAACTGACAATATATAATGTTGGGCTGTAAGCCTTTCCAGCTACATGCAAATCAACAACTCTTAATCGAAGGTCTTCTGAGATCTCTTGTTTGTGAGGCATGGCTCACATCAGCTGATGCTGCTTGTGAACAGCACAATGATGCTGTTTGAGGGTTTTTATTAGTCGAGGCAGATCTAAAACACACCACTATTCTTGTTTCATTGATTGGACTCCAGGTTTGCTAACACCATACTCCGGGTGACGCTTGGTGACATGAGAAGCTTTGTGTTGCCATTACTTTTTCCACCATCACATTGTATGTTTAGTAAAGATATGAAAGATCATGACTGTTTGTGTTTTATCAGCTTAGAAATATTGTGTTTGTTGATATTTGTGACTTTGATGGAGATCAGATTACATTTCATGACCAATTTATGCAGAAAACCAGGAAATTGCAAATAGTGCCATTAGTTTTTCTTGTGACTGTAGCAATATGACTAATCAGCAGATGCAAGCACTTTACTATGGATCATTTTTTGTGATTCTGCAAGATTGTGCTACATACGTTACATAAGCCATTCCCCAAGCACAGGCCAGAAAATCCAAACCATAAAATCACACAGAGTAGAGATTGGGCCCTTTCTCAACACATTCCAGAAGAAGTTTGATTCAATAAAGACTTATGAAATCCATCCAATAAATTATTCAAGAAAAGCAGCTGGGCAGGTTCCTCTTTTTCACTTGGAGGATAACAATTTAGGGCAAACCGCATGGCGGACTGTATATGCTAATAAAGGAAAACTAGGTCCTTCTGCAAAAGTAAAACATCACATATACAAAGCAGTTTCAAAACAGACTGCATCCATCACATCCCAACATTACTGGGGAAAATATTTCCAAACTTTGTGGCTCAAGACATTGGCCCTCACGGACACATACACTGGTCAGGTTTCTAATGGAGGAATCAGCTTCTCAAGTCATTTTATTTTCACATGTTCCAAGCACTAAAATTATACAGTGTACCTGGAATAGGCTTTATGGTCAACAATAAGTACAAGATTACAAGTTGTCCCCACTGATGTTTTTTCTCTCTTTTGGTCTGCTGTACCAAGTATGACTTTCAATAAAGATTTCTAGAGAAGTCAGGTCTCACGGTGAAAATAAAACGAGTCTTCTTGCTGGAGAGACTGGATTTATATTCATTCCCACAGTGCAAAGGAAAGCGAGAAAAGAGCAAAACAAACAAGTCAATAAAACTGGGTTGTACAACTGCAAAGTAATCATCCAAACAGAACTCAGCAAGGATATTTACTACACAGCACCTTATAGTATTCTCTTGGCAATACTTTATTGTGGCTTTCTTTACTACTCGGTCCTGGAGCTCCAAGCGCTGTATCTGCCAGCACTCCTACTTTCACATATGTCACCCAGATTCATACTCCATCAATACTGTGCACTGATATTTCTGAAAGGTAGCTACATGTTAGGACAAAAGCAAAGCCTTCTGTTTATTGCAAAGGCTATTCTTTACATTACAGTACTCATATTGCCCATATTAAAAATGAAAAGTGTGGATTCTGTCAATTTACATGGACTGATTGTTTCTACAGCGTAATTCAGATTCACTACAAAATGGAACTGAGCCTATTCCTCAACAGATTGCATGCTTAGCATTATTTCCAACTAGTAAATAGTAATCTAATAATAAGAGCTGGGTCAGGCCAGTGAACAAAAACCAGCGCTATGTAGGCTTGTTGATGAGCATGCAGGGATCCCTGGTTTGAATTAACCAGCAAGATGGATGGGGAAATGTGTTATCTTTGTTGTCTACTGTACATTACTGTGACCAAGCTAACTTCTATGATCCACCTGCATTGGCCAAAGGCATTTAAAGACACAGTCATTATTTTCATTCTCCTCTGTATTTATACAAAAGCCATTTTCATTTTCTGAGAAAATCACTCCCACATACCAACAAAGACACCTAAGCAGGGCTTGAACCGACTGAGACACTTCATTATACTCAGCAAAACATAATTAAAGCAGACAAATACAATTCAATAAGGAATGGAGGGTCATTTTCTAGCCTCTGGAGAGGTTTATATGTGCATGAGTCATAAACCTGTCACTGCACTCTAATCAAACACAATCTGAGATGCCAGACATCATCCTCAGTACCCAAAACACTGAACTCACAGTCTCTGAATGTAAATCCATTCAGACACTTTTAGTGATGCCAGGAACATTTTGTCCCCAAAGCACAAAAATATCATTTGTCAGTTTTTGCTGGGATGCACAGAGCCGATGAAAGACACTGTTTACCATTTGTGCATAGCAAGCTATGGCGACTAAGAGGATTCAGCTGCTCTGGCATCTCTTTGACACACATGGTGCTGGATGGATGCCACTGGAAGAGGCTAGGAACTAATTTGTTCCCTTTTGGCTGATTATCTGAATATTTTTACTTTCTCCAGGCTGCTCACTGAGCAACAGCTCTTACTGGATCCTCACAGCTGGATGAATGGCAAGAAAATGCAGAGGTGTGAGCTTTTGCAAAGTACCAGTTATGTAAAATTAGAAATATGAAGACCATATGTGCAATGTTTATCTATCAATGCTTAGAAAATCGTGCAAAGCTGTTCCCACTCTTGGGTGGAAAGAATGTGAGGCATGACATGTACTGTAAGTGGGAGCATGGCGAGCTTCCTGTCCTGCTCCAGAACAAGGCGCAGAGAGAAGAGCGCAGAGGATGTGTCTGTGCACAAGGACTGCCTTTCCTCGCAGCTGTATAA
>NW_018127884.1:5385821-5387129 GCF_001952655.1 Monopterus albus
ACTGACTAGTGCGACTGAAGCGGAAACAAACATCCCCAAACGGTGCGTGGCAGACAGGCAGCATTCACGGTTACCAGCGCTGCGCAACAAAAACACAAAACATGGATGAAAACACTGACTACCAATATCATTCCTGGCCAATATTGTGTCAGGAAAACATATGTGATCCAGGAGAAGCCAGGTCTGGTCTTATATGATCTTTGAGAGGCCTATTCAGCAAGTGTGTCTCATTAGCTGGCCGTGAAACCAGCCCCCGGACCTGACAAGCAGCAGGGACAGGATGTGACAGATTTTGAATCCATGAAAAGTTTCGATTTATCCAAGTTGAACTGCGCAAGGCATCGTGCGTAAACATTCACTGGAGACTTGCCATCTGGCGTGTGCTTGATCAGTAAACGTATGCCAGCTGGATAATATCCAGCATCTTACAGGTTAGTGAGAAAAGGGAAAGGGTTTCCAGTCTCGCCTGGTAGCTGTGTGGCTAACGTTATGCTAAGCGCAGAGCTATCTAGCATCAACATCAGGACACACTGACTGACGGCCTGGACACAAATCTCATCTCCGCAGTTCGATCTGCGAGCCGCCCCGCCGCCAAACTTACCGGCTTTTTCCTGATCGTATCCCACGACAACAAAATAATCAGCCAATCTAGCCATGTCTGCTGCTTTTCCCGAGATTTACCAAGACAAATCAGCATTTTTCCTTCTTCCAAAGCACAGCCATGTTTGACAGGAGTGACACTGCGCTTGCGTGCAGGAATCGGAGCCGTCCATGGGCGTGGGCCCTTGAGTTTACAAATACCGCTCTGTGTCCAAACAGAGCCCCTTTTTGGCCCCGAAGCGCAAGGTCTTAACCTTTTTATATCACGGACTGCCAAACAGACAGCCACCACATCACAATAATACTATTATTTACTGTAACTGTAGGAAATATATTTATAACCACGATGGAAAACCTGTTGCCATAATAGTGACTGCTGCCTGAAATAGAAGGGATGTATCATTTCTGGATGCCTAAGTCCACAGACCTGATTTAAAAAGTGCTTTCAAAGTACAGTCGCTGACATGATTCATACATTTATTAAATAAATGTTGCATGCTAGATTAAAAGAAAAGAATCTCAGTTCCATGTGTGCACTCTATTGTGCTACAGTATAACTAGCATTCACTTGTACTAGTGGCAGGCTGGACTACTGGCTTCATTCCAGTTAAAGCTGTGTTGTCGCCCACTGGTTAACAAATATTTACCCAAATAAAGTGTCTGTGAAGCAAAAACATTATTATAAATCTAAATGATCAGATGGTAAAC
>NW_018127884.1:5387192-5392418 GCF_001952655.1 Monopterus albus
GGGGGTAAGTGCTTCAGAAGATAAAACATACTTGTTGCTGTCACAGACATTTCTTTTGTTTTAAAGCTTAAGCTGTGATCTGAAATACACTGTGAGGGACAGGGCAAATTCATGCAGTTAGTAATGAAAATTATACACAACTTAATATTGAATATTTATGGAAACAGGAAAAGCGATCACAGGAAACAGCAAAAGGAAACCAGTAATCTAGCTAACATGTGTGAGAGGAAGACAAGCCACCGTCACTGTCAGCAGCAGAAACAGAGCGTACCATTTCCACTGCATTTGTTCTTACTCTCCATCTGCCTTTTCGGTGTGTCTGATTAGTTGTTGCTATGTTTCTCTGCCTCTCCCTCTCTTTCTGTGTGGTGTTGCTTGCAAGTAAAAGGAAGACAGAGGTAGTCAAATAGTTGAACCCAAGCCAGAACATAAAAATTTCAGGTCCTTTGTCTACACAAAGTGTTTATCATCACAGGAGAATGACGGAAAAGTCATAGGACTTTGAGGAACGCACCCTTCCAGGTGTCAGGCGTTTCCAGATTCATCGTCGCACTCTAATAATTGTGAATCATCTGTCAAAAGGGTGTCTTTGAGTTTGACACCCTTATTTTCCTGGCAAACATGACATTAGCTGCTCAGGCTGCCACATGTACCTGCACATGCACAGAGTATAAGGTCATACAAAAGCTGTCAGTCATCCTACGACAACAGCAAAAGACTGCTATAAAAGGAGCCAAAAAGCCACAGCACAATTGTGTTATCATGATTGCCCAATCTCTTGTAAACTTTAGTAAGGGGATTACTTGTCTGCCAGCGGCAATTATCATTACAAAGTGCTTACAAAACATTCCCTGATTTACAGCACATGTGTTTGAAATTTATGTATTTTTGAGTTTAGAATATGATACTATGAGTGGAATGCGGTCGCAGGAGTTCTAAATAAACTCAGGAAGGTCCCGTGTCAGGGACTAAAAACAGTAAGATATGAATTAGCTACAGTGGAATGTCAAATGTTGCTGTTGAAAGGACCCAACACATTTTTATCCGTCACTGAAACTGAAACAAAAATCAGAAATGAAAGCATTATGTGAAACTAATTTACACCATACCTCTAGGAAATTTCTACTTTGGAGTTTCTATGCTGATCAAACCAGGTGGTTTCTCTTTGGTATTTACAGCATTTCACACATTGGATGTGAGGGCATATGATTTCAATATTTTTGGAATCTCATATTCTGTGTTTTTGAGGATTCTTTATAACAATATGCTGATCTCAGACATGGACCTACACCTGCTGTGGGTCAGTAGGATGAAGGCTGTGATTTGAAGTAGTTACCTCCTTCGTGTCTTTGGCACTTTCCACATATGTTCTCACTGACAAGTCTGTTGTTCCAAGCTTTACAGAATTAACTGTTTTTCAGTGATATTTGAGATATCCTTCTTTCTTGCTTGCTTTCAGTTATTTAGCTTTAACACAGACCCACATGGACATAGCGTGGTCATGTAAAGCCAGCTGCAGGCTTAGCATGATTCACTGGCCATGACATGGCGTCGAATCATGAGACCGACAGACTTGATGGCATCATCAACACCTGCTAGGTTCCTGTGTGTTTCTATAGAGAAAAAAAGTCATATTACTTATAATCTATAACAGGAAGAAATCAGTAGTTATTTTTACCTTTATGCCAGTGGTTTTATGCATCATATCCATTTTCGACTCTAGATTTATTTTTACATACTTGTAAAATTCCATTATGCATTTGTCTAAATATACAAATAAAGTACACAGTACTGTAAGTCCAGAGTCAAATATTTGTCTTGTACAAATAAATGCATAGATTATATTGCGTTTACACTTGTGCATACTTAACTATCTTTAATCAAATGCTTTACTCAATTCTTGTCTCTTTCCACATCTCATATCCATCATCCAGTATGTTTTGAAGCTGATATGGAACTTCACAGTGTCAGGGAGCGCCCTGAAAAGCACACTGTGGAAACATTCCTTCAGTTTGATTTCATACAATTAGCCGGTTGGACTGGTAGGAATGTTAATAAGAACTGTATCTAACTATGTTAAAGGTCAAATATAAGAGATGAATGCTTAAACCCTTTCTTTCTTCTGTGAACATTTAGGTTTCCAGTCTGCCCCCACCCCAGAAAGCAGTCTGCTGAGATGGACATATTGTTACTGGGGCTGTGAATGCAGTATTTAACTTGATTTGTCCTGATTTGTCACCATTTTATAGACTACTGAAATAAATGAAACAACATTTTGTGATCATTTTAAAACTTTGCTGGTGCCTCAATTATACTGAGCTGTGAAAACAATGTTTTGATTCAGTCAAACTGTGGAAACTGAAAACAATGGCTGAAATGCACTTATTCTGTTTACTTTCAAACAATTGTACTTTACCATGTTAATTTTCTTTTTTCATTCTAGATCTTTTTTATTGTGTTGTGTTGTTGTGCTAAATGAACAACAGCACAGTGGTAATGTACTGGATGGGGTGGGGGAAGAGGATGAGGGACTGCATGTGTCAGTCAGTGAGAACCTCCCACCTCCTGTACAGTATAAAAGGCTTCCTGTTTGGTGTGTGAGCGGTATTAGCAAAGTGGCACTGCTGCCTTACAGAACCTGAGGCAGTTTCAAGAAACCTGTGGAGTACTTTAATTTTTTCTTTTACAACTGATTCTACAAGAAAAGCTTTCTCGTCCATCTGACTTATCAGAAAATTATAGGTATGTGCACTTTCTTTTAAAGAAGGTATTTGCTCTGCTTCCAGCTGATGATTTTATCCTTACTTTCTGAGGTCAAGGCACAAGTGTAAAGACAAAGACAGGTTATCAGTTTGGTTATAAAAGCAGCTCAGTTCTTAATATGAGGCATATATTGTTTTTTAGTTGCAATTTATTTTGCTATGTTTTGTGTATTTTAATGTGGTGACTGGGTTGAATTAGCATTTTAGTTTTTGTTTAACTTTTGAGAGGAGTTATTTTGGACCCCTCATTGGCAGACGGTGTCCTTCATGTTATTTGCCAGGGCCCCAAAGCAAGGTTGCAAGTTTACTAATCAAACAAAATTTGACCTTAGCTTGACTTTTTAAATAGATGAATGATATCTGCAAATAGCTTGGCTTTTGAACTCTTGGGAAAGAAAGCACCAATGCTGAATTTATGGAAATACATACATTTAAATGCACAGAGGGGTAGTAGGAAATGCATATAGTTAAATATTACATTATAGCACAAATAAAATGTTTTCTCTATTATCCACAGGAGTTAAAATGAAACTGATCTTCCAGTCCTTACTCTGTTGCTGCCTGCTGGTGACAGTGGCACACTGTATGGAGCTTGAAGGGAATTTGGAGTTGAAAAGAAGGTGAGTCATTCATTCAGTTATCAAAATGTTTTCATCTGCTACAAGATATGACAGAAGTTGCCTATCTACTGAGTCATCTCCCTAAGACTAATGGATTTTTTTCCTCATCTCCCAGGCTAAGCCTGTGGCTGGGGAGCAGACTGAGACGGGATCTTGACAGTGTAACAGTAGAGAAGAGAGCAGCGTCTGAGCGTTTTGTCAGACCAGAAGATATCAGGGATACTTTGCTGCCGCATTCCAGGTAAGACACTGACCATGCAATACTGAAAATCTACACACTGTTTGCATTTGGTTTCACAACCACTTTGTCATTTAAATGAGCTCTGTTTGTCACATCAAGAGTAGAGAATTTTGAGAAGGCTCAGCCATCAATAACCTAGGGACAAACAGCATGGATTAATGTCCTCTTGTATCTCCTTCTGTCCTGTAGCACTGACATCAATGTCCGAACCAAGCGATCAAAAAACTCAGCCAACCAGTCAGCAAGATCAGGTTGTTCACTCGGCACCTGCACAGTGCATGACCTGGCATACCGCCTGCACCAGCTCAATAACAATTTGAAGATCGGTGCCCCTGCTGACAAGATAAGCCCAAAGGGATACGGCCGGAGGCGTCGATCTCTTCCAGCGCACAGAGTCACACTGAGGTTGGAGCAGGGCAGGCTGAGGCCCGCATGGAGCGCAACTAACTCACAAGTTCATAAGCTTGAGGCTCTCCTCAGAAAGACATGAGTGGGACTTTACAAGAAGAGTTGGGAACAAAGGCAAGGCAGTAGTTCAGAGTTAATGTCCAATCAACTCTGTTCTAAAATTCTCAAAATGCCTCAGACTCTTGCCAAGTATTCTCCAGCACATTTTTCTAGGCATGAGGACTGAGTCAGAGCAAGACTGGCTGCACTGAGTTTCTCTAAAGGCTGAGCCATGCAGAGCCACGATGTAGGGAGTGCAAACAACTACAGCTAGCTTACAGACACTGGATGGCACAGCGTCGAGTAAACTACAGGTGCTGCTCTCTGCTTGGCAGAGGGAACGGAAGAGTGCTGATAGGAAAGGGACACATCTTCTGGCTTAAAGAGGAAACTCTCTACTAACATTCTGGGACTTAACACACTTATTCTTCAAGGCCAGAACTTTGATAAGTGCTATCTTCTAAGGATTATACCATCATGTTCCATAAAACTGTCAGTACTTGTCTGCACTTTTCCATTTGGACTTCAAGTTGTATGAATGAATCATCAGGAAAAGACATCTTCATCACAATGCTAAACAGGAAGATTGCTTACAGAGCGGTGAAGCTCTCATTAGATATAAAGTTTTGGACACTGTATAAGGAAAAATGCCTTCTGTGACATATGCGCCAGTCCGCAATGGACTGAAATATACTTGAAATTGTTATTTTTGTGTACAAAAACATGTGCAATCTATTCTTGTTGTTATTGCAGGTATATGTATATATGAATTCCTTTATTTAAATATTATATAGAGGTAACATTTAAGTACTTAAAGAATTATTTTTGTACAGAAAGAAATATATATGGGCATTGTAGCTGTTTGTCATTATTCTTTTTTAAAACTGTGGTAAAAGGATATCTGTTTTATTTGTGTCAAAGAAATAACATTGCATTCAATAAACATTTTTCATACAAAATCTAGATCTTGTCCAGACATCCTTGGCTCCTGGCTCTAGTAAACTGAAAGTGACATTCTGTAGTCTGGAATGCGAACTGCCACGGCAAGACGCAGCGCACCTGGTCTCTGTTAAATTATTACAGGGGCTAATTAAAGCCTCCCCTCCTCTCACTACATTCCCCCAGTTATGACACCCCCTTCCCTTCAAAACAAGGG
>NW_018127884.1:5392552-5408969 GCF_001952655.1 Monopterus albus
TTCCTGCTTGGTTCAGCTCATATAAGTTGGCTCACGCCACACCACAGAGCAGCCCTACAGCCATCTGAGGAGGCCAAGGCTTTAGCTCCATCTGTATTTAATGGTAGATGGTTAGGACACAAGAAATGTGGGGGGTTCCGGTCTAACATTCCTGCGAGAACATCACAAAAACTGCTTCAACAAAGCACCAATCATCACTTTCACACTCAAGCAGACCCCTTACACTGAACAGCACTGTAGAAGGGGCTGCAGACCTCTTGGCCTAGATGCTCTCACTGCACAATTACTCTGTTGTTATAAACAATTCGTAGTGAGGTCATACAAGAAATGAAAAATCAACTAATAAAATTATGAGTTTTTGGTATGGAGCCTACAGCACTTCATACTAATTTAAAAGGTGGTCATTGATAACTAGAAAAATTGGCTGGAGATAGTTTGTTTTTTGTTTTAATTCACCAGAAAAGCCAATGAAAGTTTTCCAAAACTTTGCACTATGATTGTGAGCAGGTTGTACAGAAACAAAGTGAGCATCAACATAAAAATTGTATGTTCTCTATTGCCACCTAGTGGGACTGAATGTTTATGACTGCATTTATTTGCTGTTCCTAGCATGATTTCTTCAATTAGACAAATGAAGGTGCATTAATGAGTAGTGGGAACAGCGACAGGTGAGAGCTGTGACTATTTCTTCTATTATAATGTTGGATTAAAAATTTAAGTTCTATGCATTAAGTAAAAACAGTTTCCCACTTCATACTGTAAACTGCTTAAGTGTTTAACTATGATATGCTTAAAACAGATAGGCCTACTCAGGGTCTTGCTTTACTGATGTGTTTACTTGGAATCTGTTTCATGGAGGGAGTTTTACCTAGAAACAGAGCCCACGTAAATATAAGATGAGCTTTTTCTGGGAGGGTGGGGGTGGGGTCAGTATTTCTTTGTATTGTAATCTATTCATGGTGTATTATGTATGGCTAAATTAAATATCAGCACAATGTGCAGTAGCTAATGACTACCAATAAGACAGAAGCCCCAAAATGACTGAATGGCATGAGGCTGTAAAGAAACTAAAACAAAGCAAAGATGCCATCTAGTGGCTGATTGGATTACACACATTTCTACTTTGAATGACATTTCTATATAAAAAAAAGTACAGTGGTTATCACAGTAAAATCATTTTAAGAATACAATGAATGGATCTAGCTCTGCCCCACTCCAGTGTAGTCTCCAGTTATGTGACACTGCCTGTTACAGTTACTTAAGAGGGCCCAAATCCAGACAGGCAAGGGTTGAAGGATGAGAAAGTGACTAACAAAACAAGTAACACAGACCTTCAAGCCAAAAGAGGAATTAATTAAACAAATAGAAGTGTAAGAAACAACCAGAGTGTCACAAACAAACAAAAAAACCCTACTTAAACATGGAAATTTAAACTAGAAGCAGCATACAAAAGCCCAAACATAAGCTCAGACCTGACTCTGACTGAACAAAACTGTTAGGAAACAAAATAACAGCAAAGCCAAGGAGATAACTACAAAAACTAAGAATGGAGAACTAATACACTAATAGAACAATGAATTAAACAAACCAGGTTCAGTGCAAAAAAAAAAAAAAAAAACAACAACAAAAAAACACAACAAAACAAAAAAAACTGAGAGAATGAAGCACAAGGAATAAAATCCATAAAATGATGCAGGCAAAAACAGGAACTGAACAGTCTCTTGACAAGGAAACACAGGTGAACAAACAGCTGATATCCCTGTAGCAAGCTGTGACAATGAAAGGGTTAAGGATGGCGTGATGTGCACTGCAGGGTGGTGGATGAGATACCATACACTGTAGCCACTAGGAGAGCGAAGCGTGACTTAGATGTTTCTCTGAGGTGCTCTCCACACAGTTATTACACACTTCAGAGACAGCAAGGCCTGCTGAGGTGAGTGGACTTATTTGACATAGCAGAGTGATAACATCTGATGACTGACAATAGGAAGCAAACATTAGTTAAAGTTTCTTCAAATCTGCATTCAAATTCTTGGTATATACTTTTGTTGTGGATGTGAGACTTTGTAACTGGTTTATGTGGGCACATATCCAAATCCTTTTTTTTGGTGCAATACAAAAGCTACACATCTAGGTTTACTGTAACTGTATCTGCCAAGTATTAGAGAATAGCTATGAGGGAGGCTGCTTTGCATTAATGGGTGAGTGCACTTCCTTCTCTCTTGTCTCTACTCTTCTCCAGGGCCCGACCACTAAGAAACATGAGAAGAGGAGACACGCCTCTATTAAAGCAGCAGTCAAGTCCTTGCTTGGGAAAAAGTGAGCTTCTTTACGTTCCCTCTCTCATTCTCCTGCTATCTCTCTCTGTAATGTGGTAAATGGCTTTCTCTAGTGTTGACGACCTCACTTAATGACAGTGAGTCAGCTGAAGGGCTCAGCCAATAACAGCTGTGAGTGTCTAAGCAAGAAAACAAGATAAAACCAGAGCATGGCAAGCTGGGCCTGAAATAGAGTTCTGAGTGGTCCAGTAAGGGCCTCAGTAAGGCTCCTATTGGAATCACACAATGAACTGCTGAATAATGATCCATAACTTCTCCACATTCAAACAGACTTAGAAACACAAATGTGCACACATCCACTTTAGGGCAGTAAAGGCTGAGCACCATTATACTCCTCACATTAATGTCTAATCATATTTTCAGCTACACCATGACCTTATTTCTCATTCACCTGATCTGATGTCTCTCAAACCAGATACTGATCAATAAGACAAGGGTTCTTGTAATGCTGAATAGTATTTATCTCCTGTGTGATAGGTGTGCTGGGTTGGTTAGTCCTCAGTATACAATAGGCTGAAATGTACTTTTATCATTTAAGGATTGACTCATTATATTTTCTCTGACATATTTTTTCATTACAAATATTGAGTCAATATCAGGATTATTAAAAGACCAATTCCTTATTGTGAAACTACAACAGTCTAAAGGAAATAAACATCACATGTGTTTATAACCATATCTTACAAAGGATAAAACAATAAATGAGCAGTACCTTTTGGCAGGTAAGTCAAGCATACAGCGATTCATCATGTGCTGTATCTGTTGACTCTGTGCCATATTCTTGTCAAACTTCAAGGAACCTGACCACTTGTACATCACAAGCAGATATAGGTATAATTGATGAAGCTTTGCAAATGCTCTAGATTTGATCATAAATCCAAATTTTCAATTATTTCACAATGAACACATTCATTAATTCTGAGAAAATCGGGGTAAACTGATGTAATAATAAATCCGTCACAGCTCTGACTTTGTTAAACGCTCTTTCACTACTTATCTGGGTCCAGGCTGTGGTAGGGGAAGGCTAACTACTACTAAGTAAGGCTGCTGGTTAATAAACAGCACCAGGACCATACAGTGTTATAAAAGAGTATTCTCACCATTAACATAAAGGATCAGACTGGTCACTTGCTTATAAATAGCTGGACAGTGACAGAGAATAAACATATACTGCAAATAAAAGCATGACGCAGCAGGCTATATACAGATTATTGGAGCCTTTTAAATGTATGTGCCCAGGGTCCTATTGTGGTTGCTGGGGCTGTTACATCAGCTGTTACAATAGAACTGTCTGAGTTGTATGTGAACAAAGTAAGCTATTTGTTTCATAAAAATGATATTAGCATGTATGATGTGAGGATGGCTAATAATTCATTAGTCTCCAGATCAATACAGCTTTATGAGCCTATCCTTTTCATGGTTTGCATGTAGAACCATAATGCTCCACAGGAGTGGTGATGCACACAGCTGTTGTCAAGACAGAGCTGTGTGTCCAGAATAATAAGCTTCCTGGAAGCATCCTGGTAAAATGGAAAACTGGCTTAGATGAGACCATGCATCATGGCCTTTCTCTACTGTTGCTTCAGCATTCAGATGCCCAGAATTACATCCTGTATCACTTAAGGATATCAGTAATGCACTGTCAGTTCACCCAGGTTAACATGTTGCAGAAATAGACAGTTCACCCATTTGACATGGCTGCTGTACTGTATTGTATTTTTCCAGCTGAATATCCTCAGAGCAGTGCAAAACATATTTGGCAGAAAAAAAATCTGTACAACCCCATCATTGTCAGATTTATTAAATAAAAACCTTAAATGTTAAATTTCAGATGTAGCCACTAGCCATCACTAAATGGGAAGCCAATTTTTTGTCATGCAATAATATTAAGATGTCATTGTGGTTGAGTGGTTTTGACAACTTACACTTACAATTTAGTGAGAATTGGCTTGTGCTTCACTGGGGATCTCGTTCATTCCGTATGGAAACTGGCTTTCCACTCACAGTGATGGTGATTGTGTTTGTTGCTTTCCACAATTTACAGCAATTTACTGCAGGGGGTTCCCTGCAGTAATCCAAAGTACCCCTAGGGGTAGTTGTACCCCTATTTGGGAAACACTCCTATAAAGGACAGACACTTCATAAAAAGAAAAACCAAAGAGCTACAATGAACAAAAGCAGCAAATAGGAAAACAGGATAAAAAAAAACTAACTGTGGACAGTAACTAAAATAAGTAATAAAGATTATAACATTAACAGTGTGAAATTAACTGGCAGTGGATGTCATTTGGCTTGCATTGCATGACTTCATCCACTCTTAATCCATTTTCCAAGGAGACAGAAAGCTACAGGGGTTTTATATTTTGTGTAATCAGGGAAGAAATTGTTTATAGCAGTGTTTTTGGTCCCTCCAATCTTCCTCAGACTACATATAATTTCTATTCATGCATAATACAGCGAAAGAACATTGGTGGCATTGCTCACACAAGAAGTACGGATTTCAGTTGAAGTTTGGAGAAAGAATAAAAAGTTCAAGATAGAATGTGAAGTATTTAAAAGTCTTCCTGCAGAACATAAACAACAGCAGCAGTTTAATGAACCAACAGGGACAATTCACACAGAGCACTCTAGGTGGTGATGCTGTGCAACAATTAGCTCTTGAATGTCCTGCCCCTAAACCCTTACACAGGTAGACTGGTTTGTTTACAAAACAGCATGAACTGAACAGAGCAAGTAAAGTAGCATAAGGGGAGGGAAGATCACCTTGGTGTCTTAGGATTAGATGTTGCTGTCATTTTACTGTAGATTCTGCCTTCTTGCAGACATGCCTCGTCAATTCCCAAAGGTAACGCTGAGTGAGGCAGAGGAGCAGACTCAGCTGCTAGCAGAGAAAGTATATGCAACAGCCCTAAAGGAAGAAGACAGCAAGGATGCTTTATCAGTGTTCACTGTGCTCGAGGACTGCCCGGTTGGCCTGCAGCAAGCCATGGAACATGAGCTGCTTAAGGAGCTGGCGGAGAACCAGTCAGAGGAGAGTACTAAGAGGTAGGCCCTGCTATCAGTCTGGCACAAAATCACAGAGGATGCTGTCATAAATCAGATCAGCGCCATAAAAAGTGAACTTGATATCAAATCCTGTTGCCAATTTAACAGGAAGAAAAGCTTGAAGATGATTCGCTCCCAGTCAATGTCCATGCAGTTTCCTATGAATACAGATTGGACACGGTCAGGTGGAGTTACTCCATTCATGTCCCCCAGCTCCACCTGCTCATCAGTGCCAGAAAACTGCCCTGATTACCAGAGGGTCACTATTACCGGTGATTATTGTGCTGGAGTAAGTACTGTATGATAAACAGGAGTATTAACCAGTGTCCAGAGAAATTATGTAATGCTTTCACAGCTTTACATACTGTATATTTACTAAGTGTTTTCCCATCTCATTATTGTCACAGAATGTTGAAAAGCATGGCATATTTGTACAATTATCAAGTAGCTTAGATAACACTTAATTTGATTCCACCCTCAGGTGACAGTGGATGACTTTGAGCAGGCAGCTAAAAGTCTGTTTAAGGCCCTGCTTATTCGTGAGAAGTACTCAAAACTAGCCTATCATAGATTCTGCAGAACTACAGCCCAGTTCCTCCGTAATGCGGAGAACGTGAGATGGAGCGAACAAGATGAGGTTCTACCAGGTATGAAGTGTTTGAACCTATACTCACTGATGTTTTATTCTGACTTATACAACAGTAACACTTCAGTGTTGTGACCTCCAGATATGTGCCCATGTCCAACACACGAGGAGGATCCCTACAGCATGGAGAACATCCCTGATAACCTGAATTATGAACTGAAGATGAAGGATGGGATAGTGTACGTATATGACAATGCAGAGGCTCTGAGAAGAAACCAGGCCCATGACCTTCCCTACCCAGACTTGGAGACCTTTGCCATAGACCTCAGTCATGTCCTGGCAATGATTGCAGATGGACCCACGTAAGCTGCCAAAACAAAAAAGATGCTGGTTGAAAAATCAGACCTGGATGTAAAAATCATTTATTTCAACTTATGCAGCAGCAAATAAACTAAGGTCCAGTCTAACTTTCAGGAAGACGTACTGTCACAGGCGACTCAATTTCTTGAGTTCGAAGTTCTACCTCCATGAGATGCTCAATGAGATGGCCGAGCTAAAGGAACTGAAAGGCGTGCCACATAGAGATTTCTACAATGTTAGAAAGGTCAGTAGTGTGTGTGTATAGGATGTCAATACACTTACACATATCCCTTCAATACATGCTGACACAGCGTCCTTAACTGAAAAACCTAAATGATAAAGAAAAGAAAACTCAGGTGTGTATGTTTAAAAACAACATGTCCAGTAGAATGAACATACTTACTTCTCTCTCTCTTAGGTCGACACACATATTCATGCTGCTGCCTGCATGTCTGAGAAACACCTGCTGACCTTCATCCAGAAAACATACAAGACCGATGCCGACCGTGTGGTGCTGGAAAAGGCCAGAGAAAAGATGACTCTCCAGCAGGTTTTCCACAGCCTCAATAAGAACCCCTATGACCTAACTGTGGACTCTCTGGACGTACATGCTGTAAGAAAAGAAGAGGCCAACATGCTGTAGAACTATGTTTTCATAAAATGCTTTGTTAATTATTTAATGTCTGGAAATTGGGAACAAAATATGAAGTTTATTATGTCACTGGGTTTACAGTTATGCTTTGTAATTTCTAAACTTTACAGGGGAGACAAACCTTCCATCGGTTCGATAAGTTCAATTCGAAGTATAACCCAGTGGGAGCCAATGAACTTCGAGAAATCTTCTTGAAAACAGACAACTTCATCAATGGAGAGTATTTTGCTCACATCATAAAGGTATCACATGTAATGCTACATTTTAAATCTGAACGGATGCAGTGACAGTTTAGCACACTCTCCTTCTTACCTTGAATAGGAAGTGGCCCATGACCTGGAGGAGAGTAAGTATCAGCATGCAGAGCCACGCCTGTCCATCTACGGACGCTGTCCAGAGGAGTGGGACAGCCTGTCTCAGTGGTTTATTAACCACAAAGTGCACTCTCCGAACATGAAGTGGGTCATTCAAGTGCCCAGAATATAGTGAGTGCTACAGCCTTGAGAAAAAATTCAAACTTCTAATTTAGAAGAATGTCATAAAATATGAAATCTTGAAATCTTCTCAGTAAATAAGACAATGTTTTAATGTTTTCCAGTGACATTTTCAAGTCAAAGAAGCTGGTGCCGAATTTTGCCAAGATGCTGGAGAACGTATTCCTCCCTTTATTTGAGGCCACTGTTAACCCACAGAAGCACAAAGAACTTCATGTTTTCCTCAAATATGTAAGATTGTTTAGGGTTCAGGTATTAGGAGCAACGTTGAAGTAAACTGTTGCATAAATGTCTAAGTCATGCCTTTAAATTATTAACCTGTGCTCTCAAAAATAATAAACAATTCACTGCTATTAATTTGGGGCTGGTGACACTTTAAAATAACCCCATTTTACATTCATGTCGTTAATAAATGCTTATAACTACATACTGCACTTTAATAAACAGTTAACATGCCTTTATATCTCATAACCATATGTGTGTTATAAACATTCATGTAATTTTATATTTAGCTGAAGGTGTATATTTAATGCTGAAGGTGCTACCTTTTAGGAAATAATTTTGTAATATGAAGGTAAAAAAATTATTCAAGGTAATAAATTATTAATTTTTATGTAGAAAGTGAACAATAATGTTAAGACTGATCAGTTAAGAAGTGACTAATATTAGTGACATCTTTAAGAAAGCTATTTTTCCTTGATACAGTACTTGTGAGGCTTAACAGAACCATCCCACTTGTTATTTTTCTTTTTTGCGTATGCAGGTGTCAGGCTTTGACAGCGTCGACGATGAGTCCAAACACAGCGACCACATGTTCTCTTTCAGGAGCCCAAAGCCAGAGCAGTGGACTTCAGATGACAACCCTCCCTACAGTTACTATATCTTCCACATGTATGCAAATATCATGGTCCTCAACAACCTCCGAAAGTAAGAGCCCAAGCCTCCTTCCTGTTACAAAACACACACCTAATTAAAGGAGAGTGCTTTGCTATAAGACTGACAGGAAAACCTTTGATTGTATGGCCTAGGACCTGTGCTGTACTGTGGGCCCAGCACTCAGTGGACTATTTACTTTGTAGAGCCCTCAGGGAAGAAGTGATTCATTAATCGTCGGAAAGTGAACACACATGGCTGATGAGAGAAACTTGAACATCTCAGTATACAATAGGCTATAGCTGCTATCCATAAATACTCTGTGTGACATGTTTATTATATCACTTTGTGTTCATTATAGGGAGCGTGGACTGAGCACCTTCCAGTTCCGTCCCCACTGCGGAGAAGCTGGATCTGTCACTCATTTGGTCTCCGCCTTTCTCACTGCTGACAACATCTCACATGGACTCAATTTGAAAAAGGTACTTTTGATCTACTGATTTTTAAATCCACTACTACAGTAATAAAAGTTTGAAGTTCAGATGGTGTCGAGAGTAATCTTTTGCAGAGCAAAAGAATGTCTTATCAATAAAAAGATAACATGGGGATGCTGCAGTATGGGCTTTAGACCAAAGGCATCATTATTCTGTTTTATGGACTTTGTTGGTTTGAGACCAATTTTTCTTTCGACTTGTATACAATATGTAGCACGTAATTAGCAGATGATAATGAGACATGATGATTGTTAAATCAGGAGAAAGCTTGGAACATGTGCATAAAACATCACAATATGTGCACACAATGCCAGAACAGTATTAATTATTTTAAACTTCATGCTTCCTCAGAGCCCTGTGCTGCAGTACCTATACTACTTGGCCCAGGTGCCAATTGCAATGTCTCCACTCAGCAACAACAGTCTATTCCTGGAATACTCCAAAAATCCTCTCAGAGAGTTCCTGCACAAAGGTCTGTGTGTGTCCCTGTCCACGGATGATCCCATGCAGTTCCACTACACCAAGGTAAACAGAAACAAAGGCTGCCATTAATATGTCAGAATCGTTGTGTAAATTAAACTTACTATGATAATTTGTATTAGATGGATTTAGATCTTCAGTATCCATTTATTGTCCATTGTTTGTGTGCCCTTATTCTAGGAGCCACTCATGGAGGAGTACGCTATAGCAGCTCAGCTGTGGAAGCTCAGCACCTGTGATGTGTGTGAAATAGCCAGGAACAGTGTGCTGCAAAGTGGACTATCTCACTGGGTACAGTGACACTTTCAATCCACAGATATGGCCAAATCTCCATCACATTTAATCAACATAAATTTCATTTATCCCCTAACAATTTACTGTTTATTTACAGGAAAAAAAGCACTTCTTAGGAGTAAACTATCTGAAAGATGGACCAGAAGGAAATGACATTCGTCGGACCAATGTCGCCCAGATCCGCATGGCCTACAGACATGAGACACTGTGCAATGAACTTAGCTTCATGGTCGATGCTGTGAAGTCTGACTACGAATTCCCAGTATGAATAAAATGCCCCTCACCTTAGACAGAATCTGAGTATGCTGAACTCTCTTATCATCATTCACCTTTTTCTCGGCACTGACCGACTACCATGATTAAAAAAAAGAAAGTAGATTCATGCTTAAAAAACTCACCATGTATTAGCAATTGTGCCTTACACCTTTTTTTAGCTGGGGGTATGTCAGAGAAACTATTTGAACCTTGACATTTTTCAGTTACTGTGTACACTCATCATCAGACTGTTTGGGACATTTCCTCCATTTCTGCCTTAAAAGGCTTATTTTAAAGAGGTTTGGAAAGATATCAAAACAATGGAAAATACCTATGTTTGTGATGGTACAGGCTTTTTAAAAAGTGCTTGCAATAGTTAAAACTGTTTCTTTTAGAGGTATGTTTATTGTCTGAAGCAACAAACACTGTATTAAAAGAATAAAAAGTTCTTAAAGAACACCACGATTGTACAGCAAATGTTGCGATCAAGTGGCTAAACTGCACTGTATAATACTATTAGATGAATGAACATAATAAACATGTTTAACATATGTAACAATAAATGTATTTAATATTCATTCTCTCACATTACATTCACAAAAATCATGGAATACACATCTTTATCCTTAAAAAGAACAGCTGTCCATGGTGTGTTTCTTCAAAATATCTAATCAAGAGAACTGTTTAACTTGCATCAACACCCACTTTTATTGTCTCATCTTCCTGAGCATCTTTCTTGGTTTCCTTTATATTCTTCACATGTTTCCACTCCTCTGTCTCAATGTCCTCTGGCTGCTTCTGCTTCATGTCAGCGTTCCAAGGGCAACGCCTCCTCCTTTGTACAGAGAGAATGAAGAAAAAAAATCAGACTATGCACTAATAGATATAATAATAACAAAAGAAATGTAATAGGCAATAACTTGACTTTAAATGAGAGAAATACATTTTGTCCTGTCAGTCTTCCAACAGCTCATTCAACTGCCAGTGTGGACATATTGTATCATATACAGTTGCTTGTTTGAGTAGTGTTATTGTACATAGAGCTCACAAACAATCCATTCATTCAAGTCCCTATTTAGAGATTATAAAGCACCATCTAGCCAACAACAAATCTGTTTTTAGCCCTCAGTATTATGTAGCTATTTCATTAAAAAAAACACTCACAATTTTAGGAATGCAAGGATGATTACTGCGACAAGCAGAATGGCACAGGCTGAGATGATGACTATAACTTTTACTTGAAAAATAAAACACAAAAGGAAAATGTCAGTCAAAGAAAACAAACATCGAATCCAAACACATGATAAAAAGGCTTTTCTTGTATTTATGACATATGTTTTTATTTATTAGTCTTGTTTCTGTGCAGTATGAGCTAAATATGACAAAAATGTCCTGTGCAGCTTTCATCTTGTTGTGAAAAAGATCTCATACCTCCAGGAGAGCCTTGAGCCCTGCTGACAGAGTGGGCTGGTTCAACCTCGCTGTCTGTGGTTGTAGGAGATGAGTAAGTAGGAGGAACAGAGGAGTAGGAGTAGGATGTAGAGTATGTGGTTAGGGTGGAGCTAGAGTATTCCCTGCTGCTCAAAGGGCTACTAGTTGTTGGATTCTCCACTTGTCTCACCGCACCTGTACATGTATATGAAGGCCAGGAGAAATTCAATAAGTTGTATATACTGTGCATGCCATTTAATAAACCTATGAATGAATGAATGACACTTTATTATAGACTCAAGGTCCAAGTTCAATAACAAAAAAATGTATGCTTGTACAGTTAGTTTTTTTTTTTTTAACTTTGCTGCCACAGGAAAATTGTATCTGCCCCTCATTAGCATCTCTGTGCTGTTAATGAAGTCCTTGTACAACTGTATTTACAAAGAATAGGAAAATATTACAGATGCATTTCTGAATGGGCTTCTGGCAGTAATGGCACATATTTAGTTTATGTATTTATTTTTTAATCCTGTAAAATAAATAGGAATTTACAGAATGTACTGTAGAACACACTTAAAATATAGCTAATTACAAATCTAAATTGTAAATTGACATTAACCTGAGTTAATACCTGCTGATCTGCTTTTAATCAGATTTATAGTTAAAGAATAAAAAGCCAGGGCTGTGCTAAGAACAGCATGCATGCTATCTGCAATTAACTGTTGACTCTTAATGTATAGTTGTATGAAAAATTTCATACCTGATTCATTGAAGCAAAACACATCAAACTTTTCATTCACAAGGACTCGCCAGGTTATCAAGCCTATGCGGTTTCTACCACAGTTAGAAGCTGCCTTGATGCGTGGAATGACTACAAAATGTTCATCAATCCAGCCAAACCTAGTCAAAACAAAACATGACATCAGGTACTTTTCAGTGAACTCCACTGAGATGACATTTCTACCATGGACTTACCTGCAAGTCTCTAAACCTCTGCGGAGGGCTTCCTCTACTTGAGCTTTTGAAGCAATGCTCATTCCAAGGGACAAGCAGAGCTGCCGAGCTTGAGAAGCATTGAAGGCATACTCAGGCTGATTGTTGTAATTTAGGTAGGTGACCTGGAATACTCCGGCAATGCTTTGGTTCAGTGCAGGGAAAACTAGAAACAACATAAAACTTTGTCAGATATAGTTTCACATATTTTTAGATTACTGATTGTTTGTACAGTAATAGAATAAAGCAATTTTGAATGAACCAATACATCAGAGAACATATTATAGTTATGCAGTTAACAAACATACAATATTTACAGTATATATACCTGCTGAAAATATACAAATGCTAATTACTTACCTTTAATCTGACTTGTGTTTATATTTTGACCAGAGATGACTGAAGTAACTGACACCAAGGTAATGCAAAGCCAGATCATACTTATGACTGGTCAGAGTAGAGGCAAATGAATGTAGGGGATGGCAAGTGTTGCAGGTTTTGTGTCTGTGAGCCAAATAACAGGGTTAAATAGGGGTGATTCTGTTCACCGGAGTGTGAGGGCAGTGTTACTGCCAGAAAGTAAAGGAAAAGGAAGAGGAAGTGCTGTGCACAGGTCAGATTAAGAGCCTCATCATATGTTCTCAGAGCAGGGCCCAGGAGAAAAATAAAAGATGAGACTACTATGGCAGCAAGAAACAAAGCTACAAATTAAAGTGTAAGGCAAAATTCAATACTAAATGTAATATGCAGTACAAGAATAAAATAAATAAATAGTAATAATGAGAGTAAGCAATTTGCACTGTTACTGGCATCTGACTCTGGGCACCCTCTCCAAATGATTTCCTCCCTTGGGACATTACTCAGTCATGAACATGCTTATGATCTTTGGTATCCTCTGATGGCTTCTGGCACATGACGACAGCCCATTTCCACAAAAACATCTCTCCAAAGCCCTGACGACAGCAAATGACGCAGAGTGTTGACAAACATGCAGCACACAGTGTTTTTCAAACTAGGACAATCCCACCCCTGGTGGGGCTTGTGTCTATGGAGTCATATTAAGGCCTTATAGGAGTAAAATACATTAATGGTTTCCTGAGTTACTTAAGCTACATAAATGAGAATATGTTGGAGTTCTGATGCTTTGGTAAATGATGGCTCGGTTCTTTTCAAGTTCTTAAAGGTTTAGTAAACCAGGACAGTGAGCCAGCAGGAACAATACTGAGACCCTGAAATAATAATTATATACATCTGTACTTTTCCTATTGTGACATAAAATCTTTAATGAAATCTGGATGACTGATCACATAATTTAGAGAACATTTGACATAAAAAAGTTTTTATACCACTTTCATGTTTGTAGACTAAACCTAAAGCTATATCAGGATAGCTTATCCTAGCTTAACATTAGCACAAAGACTGAAAACAGGAAGTTTTCAAGCAACCAAGACTCAAAATATTTTGCTGGTACTGTTTGTTTTTTGTTTTTTTCAGATAAACAAGTCACAACGTGTTAAGCTGTGGGTGTTATTGGCACTGCTGGGTGTTACCTTTTGGACAGGACCACACTGTTTCCTTCCGTGTCCAAGAATTTATGCTAAGCTAAGTATGTAGCTCCAGCTGTGTACTTATTGTACAAGCTTGAGAATAGTATCTTCTCATCCAACTTTTGAAAAACAAACAAACAAACACAAAAATCTCTAATTTTTCTTGTCCTCTGTATGTCCTTCATGTTAGAAGGACTATTGAGCTAATTTGCTTTTGCAGCACCTTATATTGTCACTGTGGAAATAACTACAGAATATTTTCAGGCACCTTTATTTAAAGGTGAAGTGGCAGAGAATAAAATCCACAAAGTACAAACAAACACATGTGCAAAGAAGATAAGGATTCATGCAATCTAAACAGTGCTCTCATACAAGAATAAAATCTCTCAGTGTTCTGAAGACACAATCCAAAATGGCACAAATGAGAACCATCAACTGCAAAATATTGCACTTTAAGGAACTACTTTGGAATGTGCTTATATGTTAAAGTCATTAAATACACATTATGGATATTAAACAACAAATAAAAGCAACCATTTCAATTCTATATATTTCAATATGAATTCAGAAACTCTCAGGGTTTTTATTATCTACTGTATTGGACCTGAGAGATTGTAGGCCTACTTCAGCATTAGAATGTAGATAAATATAAACTTTTTCTACTGTGGCACTTAATGGAAAGTGCCATATTCATCATCCAAAACACCAAAACCACAATGAATAATTATGTATGCATCTAATCCAAATATGTATATATATATATATATATGTATATGTATATATATATATAAGTTACCACACTATAAAATTGGTCCCTAAACAGAAATGGAACTTTTTCTTGCTGCAGCAAACAATTTGTTGACTTTTTGAACCAATTAAAATAATTTTGCAATGTTGTTTACTATAACAACATCAAAATTATCTATAAAGCCTCCCAAAAAACCTTCAACCCTCACGAGTCAGGGTCATAATTTCAAGTGAGTCCATGTGTGATGATATGGTAAATCAGCAGAGACTGAGAATGCCTGAAGTCTCTGGGTTTCTTTGGTTGTGCTACTACACTCAGCCCAAAGATGTTAATCCTGTTTCATACCAAGTCCTTTTCTCCTTATGTGTCCTCACGTCTGTTGTAGTAGTCACTGAAGAATGTAAAAATACTGATAACCAGACACATCATCACAAACAGTGTCAGGGCGGTCCAGAGAAGTCGCCTACTTAAAGAAATATGGGGACAAAACCGACCAAGAAGAACCAAGACCTCCTCCAGCCTCCTGTGAAGATAAAGACCTCATACATTATATAGTATATTTCCATTGTTGTCTGCATTTTAACCACAGTTTTAAATGTTTTTACATTTCTGGTTGGTCCAAAATAACTTGGAAAGTACCACCTCGGAGGGTTCTTAAAGATACTGATGTGAATTTCTACCTATCTACATTTGTTCAGCCAAACTTGTCCTGTTAGAAGAGGCTCTACTTTAACCATTTAAATGTTGGAAAAGGAAGTTTTGAATGTGCAGACTTTTGTGGTTTCACTCCCATGAATGAAATTGCTAGTTTCCAACTACTGTATGTCTCCTACTTTAATGTACAGGGTGGGACACGGAAAAGTAGCTCGCCTCCGGCATTCCAATAGATAGAGAATAGGTATTGGAGGCAGGCTACTTTTCCGTGGCCCACACTGTATTTTGAAAGTAACTTGCGGATTGGACATTACTTTCAAAGAAAAACACACAATTCATGTTGTATATTTCTGTGTTACGATTTAATTTGGGGAGAATGCTCATTTGCTTTCTTGAAAAGAGTTGGAGCATTATTGATTCCAATCTCATGTCTGTACAGCAAATATTAAGTTATAGCCAGGAGACACTGGGGGAAGTTCTGTATGTGCCGGACAATTTCTTGGACTATAAGATTGCAGTTTTTGAATAGATTAAACCAACAAAACATAGCATATTTTTTTAGTGATCTTTAACCAAGCTGGTAGGTAGGTTTTACAACATTTGGGTAAAGCCGGGCTAGCTGTTTTCCCCTGTTTGCAGCCATTATACCAAGCTAACTTGCTGCAGGCTGTTGCTTCATATTTAACAGGCAGTCACGAGAGCAGTATGAATCTTTTCATCTAGTTCAAGACAAGAAAGGGAATAAGCATATTATTGCAGGCTGTTTCATTTTACCTTCTCATCTCTATCTTCCTTCCACTCTCTTCATCCTTATCCTTTGATTCCAGCAATAAATCAGCAGCGGTTTCTTCTTCCTGGACTGCTTTGCTTTGTTTCAGTCCCTCTTGGTAGCTGGATTTAAAATATTCACATTTACTGTATATGAATGGATGTGCTATTATCTGCCACAGTTGCTATATTCTGTGCTAATTGTATGCATAACATTAAATATTGCAACATTATATACATGAGAAGATTCACTTGTACCATAAAAGTGATGAATTAGGATAACAAACAACAATGCTATCATACAGACAGCATGAGAAAAGGCCTCACCCTTTATTGTACGCCTCCTCCTCGATCTTTGCCTTGATCTCATCTAAGTTGACTGAAGGCTTGGCTGGCTCATTTTT
>NW_018127884.1:5408998-5446576 GCF_001952655.1 Monopterus albus
TGGACATTCTCACAGCAGGCATTATAAAACTGAGAGCAGCGTACATTTAGATTTTATCACGACACCATGGCCTTTCTTATAATGGACAAACTGGAGCACTGGCTGTGTGGTATTATGCATTAGTGACACCATCACAGGCATGGCAAATACAAACAGATAAAAATGGAGCTAGCACTTTACACGGTTGCTATTGCTATTCTCATCTCATCACAGAACATCTAGCTCAGACACTTGAGAGCTCTACTCAGGCTCACTTTATATAACTAGGATATTATTGGAACCTAGAGTCTGGACTTTGTCAAACTATTGCACAAATGTTTAGATTACAACCCCGGACAGCATATCCATCAGCTGCAGCAGGGTTTGGCTATCTTTTCATGCTTTCAGGGTTGTGGCCACCACACTGGGGCATTCTCTGCACTGTAAAAACAAACCCTAAAGGTCGCACAAACAAGCCAAAGGTCTGACAACAGAATATGCTTTTGATAAGAATGATTAGTAGTTCTGGACATTCCATGGCCCATTGTTTCAAGGACAGTAAAGTGACCTTGAGAATCAAGCAATGGTACTGACCGCGTAGTGTGATGTGTGTGTCAGCAAAACATACCATTCAGCTGCTGATTGTGTCACACTGCTTTTGGCATCATTCACTTCACACTAAAGAGGCGAGAGTTGAAGAATATTATTGCCTTTGAACAATGACACACAATTAACAGGCATGATACCTATATTCATATCCTTTCATGTCTATCCTATTACCTAGGTATTATTAGCTAAATGCACCTATAATGTATGTACATGTAGCAAAACTAATCAAGAATATGGTCGCTGTGAGTGCTATCATATTATATATGGCATTATTAGGTTAAGCAGCATTTTATTGTTGCAGCTTGTCAAGGTAGAACATGTACAGTCGGGTAGTTTTGTCCATTGACTCCCAACCTAGAACTCAGGTCCTTCCAAAGATAAATCTGAGGGAGTGTTAGATTCTTAGTTTGGTAGGAAAGACAAAAAAACCCTCCTGCTGTATGTAGTTCTTGTCATTTACTGGCAATTAATAAAGCTGTATGACTTGGAGTAGAATTAAGTACTTGTAATCGGTAAATATACAATATGAAACAGAGGACTTACATTTCAAAACACTATTTATTAATTTTAAAAAGCAAGAAATAATTCTGTCCTTAAAAAGATGTCATCTATATGTCAATAGGCTAAGATAACTCCTAAATTTGTTTCCGAATTATTCTACTTATAATTCCATGGTCCATCTGACAGAGTGAGTGTCACTTCATTAAATGTCATTTCCTATAATTTCCTGTAGGACAGGAAGACCTACCACGACAGGAAGAGCAGCCCCAGGGGTGGGTCCTGCGTTGGGGCTTGTGCCAGCTGTGACTGGGGTCTGACCTGGGATGTTCAGGAGGTTAAACTTAGGCACCACCGCTACACTCACCCTGCGTCTGGGCAGAGCCTAGCCAGGACACAACATGCAGCAGTGTCAGTGGTAAGAATAGAAAATCGGGGATGTTACATTTCTGGACATTAACATCTACAACGGCATGATGAGACCACCTAAACAAGAGACAGACACATAGAAGAGCATCAAAAACAGTTGATGACCATAAGGACATCTGTAGCCACACTAGTGGCATAGCTGCACGGATGGTAATGTTGGTTTGTTGGTCAGTCCACCACTTTGGTCCAGAATGAATTAGCTCAGCAACTGCTGGATGGGTAGACAGAGTCATGAAATTTTGTACAGACATTCATGATTTCCAAAGTATGAATCCTAATGACTTTGTTAACCCGTTGACCTTTTCCTCTAGCAACATCGTGAGCTTGTAGATTTGAGTGAAATATCTCAGAAGGTTTTGGATGAATTACTGTGGAACTTGTTAAACATATTCATGCTCCCTTCAGAAAGAAATGCAGTAACATAGCTTTGGTGATCACAACTTTTGCTCTAGTGCCACTGTCACTTTAAAATTTGAAAACTAATGAAATATCCATCAGCAACCACTGCACTTTGTGCTGCGTTAACCACAACTTTTATTATTTTAGTACTGATTGACTGAATAACTGATTATCTTTGTTGTTTTTTACCTATTATAACTAAGACCTTATTGCTTACCTTTCCAAGTGTTAGGGACATGGATCGTGACGGCCGTGGAACTCCATCATCTTTACAAAGAAAAACAAAACACAGATTTACACAATATTATTACAGCATTCATAAGCTCAGGTAAATGATTGTTTTCATGCTGGCATTGTCCCCAAAGCTGCAGTGAAACTGCTCAGTGACACAGCATTCTAGCCACAGTAGCTAGTAGGGTGCATGCTTTAACACACCTTTGCTTGAATAAATGTAAAAATACTTCCTATTTACAAGCATGAAACCCTTTGCAGAAGAAAAAATGTAATGTCAGGTTGATTGAGTTCAGATTGATTGAGAGTCCCTGTTCTCCTGCACCCGATCTGAATGTGCAGTCTTACCTCCAGTATCTACAGACCCTCCATAACAGCGATTGGAGTTCTGGTTGGCCAGCTTCTTAAACTCCATCAGCTCTGCATGGTCCTTTTCATATGTCCTCTTCAGATTTTCAACATATTGCATCATGACCTCAGTGGCTTTGTTCATACGTTTCTCCTGTCGCATAATGAAGAAGTCAGTCAATACAAGTCTGCGTTACAATGTAGGAGCACATAAACAGCATCTTCTGGTGAGAAAACCTGAGTTTGACCAATTGGCTTTTGGCAGATTTCTTGCAAGAGTTCTGAAATTAATTTTTAAACAACCAAAGATTTCTTAGAGTGATGGAGGATCTCAGTAAACTCATGGCTGTCTGACATCTGAGTTCTGACACTCACCAGCTCACTGATTTTTTAAAGTTACTATAAACATGTCATTTCAGGCTGAATCAATTGATTTTTGGCCACTAGGGGACAGAGGAGATCCTCCACAGGCTGACAGACACAACCCCAACCTCTGTTTGAAACCCAAAAAATATAAGTCCAATTTTATTTAAAGAAAAAAAATTTAATGGCATGTTCTCCCCCAACTTATGAGAAAAATATCTAGCTACGTTTGTTCTTTTTCTAATATTTGCTTTGTTTGCACAACGTCAGCCATAAAATGTTTCAATTTGCCAAACAGGAATTTCTGTGACCCCGAGATAACCTGAAATAGACCGCATTCAAACAATAAGATGTTTTTTATATTTACACTAAACCGCCCTGCTCTAGGTTTGCACTGTCACTTGCATGTGTTTGTGTAAGTCCACCTGTCGAACTGCCCCAACGACCTCTGCTCTGCTGGAGAGTCGTGTGGCCAGGCGGTGCAGCACTGCCACTGTCTCTACCAGCCGCTGGTAGGCTTCACGCTGCTCCATGCTCTGCCACTGTGGTGCAGTCACCTGCAAGAAACACAATTTTGTTACAATTCTCTCAGGAAAACAAAATGTGCATCAATATGCCTTTGGTATCAGGTTTTGGACTCAAACTAGATATTAACTGAGGGGCACCTCCAGGAAACAGTAAGCACATGAATGAGCACTAAAAAGCCAAAGGGAATTCTTCCTTCAGCTGAGTAATGAAATATCAGGTGCTGTTTTCGAGGACCAACCTTAAGTGCTCCTTTGAACTCTTCTAGTTCTTTCTCAGTGTTTTCCTCAGTCAGGTTCCTCTCCCGCTCTGCCTGTTTGAGCCGTGTCTCCAGAGTGTAATTGTCATTACGAAATGCCAGTGACAGCTGGACAAATGCATTCTGCGGGTAGGAAGTTACCACAATATAACACCCGGAAAAGCACATCAAACAACACATTAAACACAGATGAGCTGTGATGCCGGCAACATAACATAACTGGTAAGCAATAACATAATAAATCTGAAAAAAAAAAACTCTCCCACAGTACAGCACACGCACGTACAGAGGCTAAATGAGAGGCAGGTGGTTGTTTAGGTAATACTAATATACATTCTTTTTGGTTAATGTCAAGGAGACTCAAGCAGCCCTGACATGAGCCTGGGGAACAAGCAGTGAGTCTAACTCTGACATCCTGATGTTTTGCTATGTTGATCAAAGCCAGTCTGCACAGATTTACAACATGCACGCGCCATGGCTGAGAGGAAACAAATGACCTCTGGCTGTCCTGAGCCAGATGCATCCCTGAGGGAGCAGCGAGAGAGGCGACAGCCTGAGCCTGACAGCGTCACCAATGTTTGAATTTTCTCCACAGGAAGTCACTCTGAATCTCTTTCTTCTGATTAGGAACAGAAAACATTTTCCTGTTGACAGAACTTCACTAAATCCAGGCAGCCAATTTTTACGTCTATGTAATTAAGTGCTCTGGTAACAAAGCAGGTTATTATAAACATGGAACTGCACATGGCAAATGTTCAGTACTGAGTGGAACAATACATCCACCTCCACTGTTTGAACAACTTTTGAACTCAATTTACTGCTCAAAGCAAACAGAATACTGCTGGCAGCCCAGTGGCCGACGTACAGCATTATGGCTGAAGTACACATTTAATCACTGTGGATCAACTTGAAGGCAGAAATGAGTATATTAAATTGACATAAATCTTAGTTTTTATTTGCTACTTAACAGTTTAAGTACAATAGTAAGTAAATGCTTTTGCTAGCCTGCCTTTCCAAAGACAACTAAATCTGCCTACTAGCACTCTCTAATTAACACACCACATCTCCTGAAAATGAAAACAAGCAATGGGAGTTATGTGTATAAGCAACATGTTAATTAGTGCCCTGGTTTTCACAAGACTGGATCACTGTAATAGCCTCTTGTCCAGTCTGTTGAGAAATTTACTTGCACACCTACAAAGGGTAAAGAGTAATGGTTGCAAGAATTGTAACCTGGACTGAGAGGAGAGACCACACCCCTACAGTTCTTGTCTCTGCACTGGCTACCTGTGCCTTAGATTTTAAGGTGCTTCTTTTAGTCTTTAAATGTCTCCATGGCCCCTCCCCCTGTTTACCTCAGTACTTTGTTCAAAAGATACTGTATGTTCCAACCAGATCGCTCAAATAATCCCATAATGATTTATTAGCTATCCCTACAATTCAATCCAAATCTGGAGAATTGGCTTTCAGTTACTATGGTCCCAAATAGTGGAACTGACTTCCTGATAGTTTTAGAGCAACAGATAAACTTTTAAGAGGAATCTTAAAATGCACTTGTTTAATTTGGCTTTTAATTAAATCCAGTAAAATTCTAATTTTATTGCTTGTTTTATTATTATGTTATACTTTTTGTAATAATCATAAAATAATCATTTTATTATTTTACTGTGTTAGTCTCAACCATGTTCCTTTATCTTGTGAAGTATCTGTTGACGGGTGTGACTGACTGACTGAATTAAAGGTGCTGGCTGGTGGCTTTTTCACCTTCAGACAGAGACAGGCTTTCCCCTTATTTTCAGCCTTTATGCTAAGATAAGCTAGCATGCTCCATACAGTGGCACCAAACTTCTCATGTAACTCTTGGCAAGAAAGCAAATAAAAGTAACTTCCCAAAATATCAAACAACAGAGAGCATAAGCAAAGCACCACACAGGAAAACAAAGTTACAGATCAAAGAAACTGACTGTCTGCAGCATGCATGGATCAAGTACATAATCATGAATGGGAGTAATTCAGATGGTTTTATGACTGCATATCTTCATTTTCAGCCAAAACATAGTGTGAAAATCACTCAACAACGTCTACAGATCCAATACCAACCTCAACTTCTTTTTCAGTGAGTGGGAGTGCACTGGAATGACATCAGAGATGAACTGTTAGTAAGGTAAGTAATGTACATATTCATACACAATGTAAGCGAGGTGTGTTATTAGCTATTAGTTAAAAGCTAAATGTTAATGCAGCAGTTGGTTTGTCGCACACCAGCCTGGCAGACCCCGGTGAAGTTTGAGCTTTCTCAGCATCACATCTGAAATATTCGGCATGGTATCCGAATTCTCCTTGGCCTCCTCACTGCTGGTTGAGTTCCGAGAGGGCTGAGCACCTGCAGACACATTGCTGCATAAATAAGACCTCGAGAAAATTACACAGTCTCTTTCCAGATACCTGTGTGAGTCAAATCTCAAGTAATATGAGAAAGTTTTAAAGTCATGTCTCAAGTCCTTTTGTGCTAGTAAACTTGCATGGCTTTAAAATGAGACTCTTCTTCAACAACAGCCACTGTGTTACTGAAACAATGAACTTATTCAGTAAGGTCCGTTACTCAAAGTTAGTTCAAACTCTCAAGTCCTAATTTTGGTGACTTAAGTCAATTCTATAGCTCTGTCTCTTTTCCAAAATATAGAAATACATGAAATCCTTTCCTCATTTCATTAGATAGACTTTGGGTCACATGCTTTAACAATCATGCCATCTGCTGATAAAAAAGGAAATCAGCATTTCTTTCTTTGCTACAAGGTTGCCAGTGAATGGGTGGTACAGAGGAAGCAACACAAGAAGAGATCATCATCATTTTCTGAGAGGAACACATTTTCTCTGGGATTCAGGAAGTGTACACCCTTGACGAAATTGCTGAATGCACTGCAGAAAAGTACTTTATGTCTGGAGGTCAAACAAAGACTTATTACCTTTTTCCTGTTCAGCAGCTTCACTCAAGTCTGGTAACTTGGATCCCACTATGCTCTGGTTACGCATCAACTTGTGCTCCTATATACACAAACACACATAAGAGCAAAGCGTTATGTTTCCAAAAGAACAATTCAAAATAAAAAGAGTGAATGCTGGCAGTAGCTTTACCTCTCTGAGTTTAGACAACTTCTGTACACTCCCCGGCTGGACAGGGAGGTCCTTGTACCCCGAGGCTTTAAAGACAGCATCCCTGGGCTTGTCTGAGAAAGTGTCCTCCGCTGTAGGAGGGAAACTTGGGACACCATTTCTAGAATTAAGGTTGCCTACAGCATCCCAGGAAACAGCTCTCATTAGCGGAGGGAAGGCACCGATCATCTTGATCTCTGCTGTACAGGGGGCCTGTTGTGTAGGGGGTCGGGGGACTGGTTTGGCCACTCCTGTGGCTGGGGTCTGGTTGGGGTTTCGGCCTGAACCAGCTCCCTCATCTGTTTTACTGACTGCTGGAGGACTCTTAGGTACAGCAGGATCACAGATCTCCTTCTGAACAGCAAAGCGGGGCGTTAGATTCCCAGAGGACACTTTCCTTTTGTCTGTGGGCTTCCAGTCCACCAGCGACCTGCCCTGAGGTTAGTAAGATAATGACTAATAATAATAGGTTCACTGCAGTATTCCTGATGTGTTAACAAGCCTGTAGCATGAGAATTACAGATGCGTATCAACAGAAAAATGTAGTGAACTCCCGCACACTGCCAACGCCTTCATCAGACATTAAAATCTGGAGCTAGAGGAAAAGTCAGGGGGATCAAAGCAACTGGAATTCATCCACTGGGTGGCATGAATGTGTGCACTATATTTCAAGGTAATAGTTGTGCAGCATTTATATGTTTTATGTGTCATATTGTTGTTGCGCATTAGACAACAATATGGTTGTCAATAAAATGCAAAGTGAGCGTGTTAATCTGACCTCTTGGTCTTGGGCTGTTACATCAGGTTGTTCTCGCATTGAAGGAACATCCAGATACTACAAGACGACAAAATATAGCAAATTTGCTTGATCAAATAGACCAGAAAGTATTGAGTAATTAATTACATTAAAATCAGGTAGGACTAATTTGTAATAGTTAAGGCAAGACAGTGATTTACATAAGGCAACAACCCAGAGCAACATTTAAAAACACAATGAATGAATGAAAAATGAACATTGCTATTTACAGTTTTAATACTTTTAAATGATTATCAACATTATACCTCATGTCACAGTGTAGTTTTTTTTTTTTTACCAACAATAATTTCTTTACCTGACTAACAGACTGTGAACTGACATGGGTTGACTCTGAGGGTCCTGCAGCTGAAAGAGTAGAAAACAACCAACAAAATTATTCTCTCAAAGTCCACATGGGCTAAAAGTCAGAAAAAAGAGGGTGAAAAATTGATAAAGAGTAAATCATTTAACGGGGGCCACAGTGAGCTGCTACTAGATGAACAAGGTGAGGATGTTGGAGGTGGAGAAAGACCTGTGCAGAAAAACATCTGTAAATTTTATTCCTCATTTAGATCAGTGATAATAGTGATAGTGATAATCTTTATCAAATAAAGTTATGAGTTCACCACAAACACTCAAATGGAATGATTTAAGTGAATACATCCTTAGACAACATGTGATCTCTCACCATTCAACACCAACAATACTTAAGATATCATGTGTTATGTCCAGGGCTGTCTGTGTGTGCACGTGTGTTTGTGCCTGAACCACCTGCGGGCGAGTCGGTGAGGCTGCTGGTGCTGCGGCGGCCACGGCGTGTCAGGAAGCGGTCGCTGACTTTCTTGGCCTGTTCCAGCAGCTCCAGGTTCTTCTGTCTGTCCTCCTCAGAGAGCTGCAGCTCCGGCAGCTGATCTTTCACCAGGTCGATCACATTGCCTGTGCTGTCTGTAAAAGACAATAGACACATGTACACACACAATCCCCACCAACCCATGTGATACACACATATACATACACACACGTACCAATTCATTATTTTCCTACACTACTACATTTCGCTGTCAAGATACAAGCAAACAAAATGCATTTATAGACAAATAGCAATGTTAATTAGTAGGTGTTTGCTGATAAATACATCAGCTTTTTGTCTGTCATGGTTCACGGACTAGCTTCCTGTTTAAAACAAAAAAAAAAAAAAACAGGAAGCAAGTCCATGAACCATGACAGTGTCTGCTTCTGTTTCTGTGTTTCATGATGCAAGGATATTTAAGAGAGATTCCTTTGTCTAAAATCTCATGACAAGCAATAATTCACAGGTGGTTAGCCAATACATCAGGTGGTGAGGGTTGGCCAAGTCACAATTGTTTTCATCTCTTCTTTTCCTCAGAAAAGGGAAAGCAGCTAAACATTAAAAGCAATCAAAGCTGCAAAAATATATCAGGCATGTGGGCATTTACCCACCGACTGTGGTGAGGGGACCTCCCCAAGAGTTTCTGGCCAGGCGAGACCTGGGACTGTGCGGCCTGAGAATGGAAACAGTAATGGTTCAGTCACATTGTCTAAATGCAAGAAAACAATTTTAGTGTTTGAGATGGTGGATGATTACCTGCTCTGCTCCAGATGATGTCCATCATGCTGGACAACAGTGGCCTGTTGTGGGTAGACAATGCTGGGGGCGGTCATGATAACAGCTTGGCTTTCACCTGGCACAGACTGTGCCAAAAAACACACACACACACACACACACACACACACACACACAAAACATGAGCGTCAGAGTTAAAACAAAGTTACACTGACACTTCATTTATTCACCTTTCATTTACCTGATATGGATATAATGAAGCTGAAGAACATTTGCAGAAGGCAGGGCTGGATTAACACACTGTGGGGCCTTGATTGACCACTGGTTCCTCTCGCTCTGTGCATTTTACACTGTATGCCCTATGCTGCATTTAATTACTCATTAAACACAATACACATACCATTGTGGTAATATGACACAGCCTTTTTTTAAGAAAATGAGCCATAATTGTAATATAAATGACATAATAAAGGTATTTACACTAGATTGTGACACAAGGCCCCTCAGCATGGCCACAAGGTTGGGTAAAAATGTAATTTACTGTGTATGTTGCTGCAGTGGTACATATTGTCAAATAAATTAGCAATTAATAAAATGATCACAAACAGTGAACGTGGGGCCTTCAGGGTCTGGGATGCTGGGGGAAGTTGCAGCTTTGTCCAGCCTTGACAACAGACACTCTGTACACAGAATATTTGCATCCACCAGGATGATGACTTCAACTTTTGTTGTAAATAATGTGTGGTTCAACAGACACTACAATACTGAGGTTAGGATTACGGAAGTCTGGTTATAATAAAAATGTGGTAAATAGGGGTACCATATGCTCACTTAAACAAGAGTCTCCTCTAAGTATTTTCTGATAAAAAACAGGCATGTAGTTTGTTCAGGCAGGCCCCTAGAGTGAGTTTTTCAGCAGCAAAGTTTCGCTATACATTGTCAAGTTCTCAAGCACCAAGGATCAGACATTTATTAGAACTGTGACCTCAGGGGTAAGGGGTTTAAGATGCAGGTCATGAACTACTTGACTCTGGCTGGAGATCTAAATTCCTCCCAGTCTCAGTCTCAGTCTCAAATCAAGGCACTAAATAACTCCCAAATACCTAAAGACATCTAGAGACTTAAGAAAGTGTACAAATGACCTTAAAACAAAAGTAATTAGAATAAATCAGCACTGAGATAAATTACATTTAATATAACCCAAAGTTTGTGTATAGTCCACAGCTTCTGGAGTAAAAGTCCATTCAATTTAAATTTTGTCTATTAAAGGTAAATATGCAGGTAAACGCAGCCTGGGATCAAGCACTAATTCCTTAAGAGCTCCTCTCAGAGCTTATCTCTGCACTACAGTTCTTATAAAAGGAATCCTTCTGACGGTAACACTGCAGACAGGCTGCAGAAAGACTACAGCTGTACTGCAGTAAATGGGGATACTTTTATAGTGTTGGCATATGCCCTGAAGATTAGATTACACAGCTTCATTACATTGTGCACAGATGTCTTATCTCGGCTGTGTGTGTATGCAGTGGAAGACAATGTTCTCCAAGGACTGAGACCGATGACTGTTTAAAACTGCAGGACATTTTATGAATCAAATTCTGAATATGTCCACTTCAAGTATATGCTCTTCATATTGTTCATAAAACCTCTAACAATGTTGATATTCAGATTTAATTTCACCCAAATCACAAACATTTGTGCAAATTTCCATTCACTCTTACTGGTATCTAGTCCTACAGATAGTTTTGGTTTTGAGATAGTCACCTCTAATATTTCTACTGCCTCCCCGGTGCAATGTGGGTGAGTGGAATCTGTAGAATCTAAAAAGTCAATCCAACCATTAGCTACACTGCTTATCCTATACTGGGTTGTTGTGGGGCTGGAACCAATCTCAACTGACATTGGATGAGAGGCAGGGTTCACAAGCTGCCAGTCTAATACAGGGTTGGCACAAAGAAACAAACAACCATTCGCAGCTATGACCAGTTTAGAGTCACCAATCAACCTAACCTAACTGGGAGGAAGCCAGAGTAAACCCAAACAGGCATGGGGAGAACACGCAAACATACAAAGGCCCCAGGAGTTCAGAGTGGCAGATTCAAACCCAGAATCTTCAATCTATGAGGTGACACTGCTAACCACTGCGCCATCATGCCACACCCTGTCTAAAAATAAGTCGATAAAATCTAACTTTCTAGAAACAACGTCATGAACATTCTGGACCTCGCTGTGAACAAATTTTACTGGAATCACTGTTACAGGAAATGTAACTTTTGGAAAGCTGAGGTCAGTGAGGTTTATGGCCACTGTTTACAAAATGTCATGTTTCTGTTGAGGTTTACAGTGCTCTGACGAGCAGACACAAACACTATCTGCAAAAACACACATGAGAAAAAGTTTAGTATATTTTGGTAAACTGACCAATGGGGTACTTGCTCACGCTAAGGTTTCCCATGTTCCCTGATGCTGACCCATCTGTTCATCAAGCAATAAAGCCTTTTTAATATCCTGAAGTCAAGTCATTTTCTAGTTATTTATATGGCCTAGAAAGAAAACTGTTTTATCCCCAAATCAAAAAACACACATTTGCCTTTTATAGAAACAAGACCTCCATGATGAGAGGGTAGTCTATACCCTGAACTGATTTTGGTGAAATCTACTGAAAATGATTCCTTTTAAAGGTCTCGGTGGTGGTTTTGCTATAGTTGTTTTATCAAGAAAAGTGACCTTCAAGGACTCATGAAACACTCACAAATCACCAGAATTGCAGATTCATTCCTAACCATTCTGTAGGAAACCACAAAAAAACTTGATGCACTAAATCAAATGCTAATATGATAATTAGAATTTGTACCATTAGTAACTTTTTCCCTCTCCGCACACAGCTCAGCCTCAGTTTGCCTAAGCAACAGGAAAACAAGTGTGTGACTTAAAAAAGAAGCATTTTGAAGGTAAAGGGGACGCAGTTTTTGAGAGTTGTCATCAAAAGCAACATTTCCTCACAGGGGCCAAATGAATGATTCAGTGTCACCTTTTATGGACTTGCCTTCTTTTGCCAAAACCAAAATGCTTCAGAAACTGACAGCGTGTGCACTCACTGTACTGGGTGAACTGGAGGAGCTGTCCAGCTCCTCGCCCGAGTCCTCCTCTTCCTCGGGAAGTGTGGGCATGGTGGGGGGCAGTGAGGGGCGGGAGCGGGTGCGGGGGAAAACAAAAGGTCTACCAGCAGCGCAGGGGCCGTCAAAGGACTCGGCGGAGTTGTGGTCACTTTGATCAGCAGGAGACGCCGGCAGAAAATGTCTCTCTTCTTTCTGAAGCTGCAAGATCATAAACACACACAAATGCATTAGATGTTGAGGGAAACTTGTTTTTAACTGCAGGTAGATATCAAACACTAAGCAACTCATCTTTTTTTCTAAACAAATTACACATGAATGGTGATATTCAGAAGAACGTCCTTTATGGCTAACCACAGATAAAAAAAGATATGCTGGAACTAACACAACTGTGACACCATAAATAAATCCTAAAGTAGCTTCATTCTCCACTGTCCTGAAACAGCAGCATTAATAAATTGTTCCAACAGGCTCCGACTGTTACTGATTCATCAGAAACAAGAGTACAAGGGTAACAGTGCAGTCATTTTCAGTAAGAATATAAGGTAGACCTTACATACCTTACTACTACATGACAGACTACATCATGCAGCCAACACAAACCAGGATTTTATTTCAGCTGAATAAAATAACAAATCATTATATGTCTCATAAGCAGCAACAGTGAATGTCTCACCTCGAGTGTCCACAAACAGCCCTGCTTTGTTTCACATCATTCCACTGATCTACAGGTGACGGTACAGTGCCACACCAAGGGACGTGGCGATGTGCCGACAACCAGCTTTGAAAGTGTTTAATGAGGGAAAAAATGCATTCATCAAATTTATTAGACCTGAAGGACACACAGCGTGTACTGGTGAGAAACACTGAATGTCAACATAACTCCAGTTTGTTTACAAGAAATACCATATGGCGCCTTTAAGTTAGTCAGTATGTTTACTTAATGCTCCTTCATTTGGAAAAATGAAGAATAACAGATAAATTAAAAGTCTCAGATTATGGTGTTTTGATACTTTGAGAGATGTGAATGGAGAAATAAACAAAAACAGCAACACTCACTGAGTGACTGAAAACACAAATAAATACCATTCATGACTGACACAGTTAACATTTTGACCAGACATGGATCAAACTGACTGGGGTGCACTGGGCTGTTATAAATCTTTGGTACCGGACATTCAGTGTAACTCGCCCTTACGGTCTGGCTGAGGCAAAGAGATCCCGAGGGATTGTGAAAAAGTCAGAGGGGTTTGTAGAACACACATACGGTATGAGTACATGCCATTTGGAACAAGCATGGATGAAAACTGAAAGGACAAATCAACAGCCTGCACTGAATGCTTTTGTTATTTAAAGCTAAAGGCTCTATACTATTATAAAGCCTCGTCCGGTTCTTTCAAACCAGGAACTCAGAGGGACGACTCAGACCACTTGGATATATAAAAAAATATAACCGTGCTGGTTTATTCAAAGAGTCACAGGCCAGAATTAACATTACATTTCCAGAGATCTTCCAACCCCCAGGCTGCCCAAGCAGCCCGGAAGCAGATCAGACCCCGAACCAAGAATTGCTATACAATATCATCACTTAGTTGGCTCGCCCCCTCCTCCACAGAAACGTCAACCGAGACGTCTCTCTCTCTCACCAGATTTTGCAGCTGGCTATAACGTTAGCCAAAACATGAGGAAAAGTCAAGGTGTGTGGCTGTTGTTTTCGTGGTGTGTATCTAAAACAATTTGACATAACACTACACATTAAGACAAATATTAAGACTAGCATTACAGTTGACACTAACAGCTCTTTGCCTGTAACCTTGACCTGCTTGCAGTCTGCACTGCAGGCACATTACTGAACAGTTAACAGCCTGAGCTAGTCAATCTGTCTCCACTAACATTTCTAGACAACAAATCTCTGAATATCTATCTAACTAGGAAATAACCTAACAAAGCCAATCAAGTGGAAAGAAGACAGCAAACAAAATAATGCAGCATTTAGCTATGGCAAGAAACAGAGAAAATTACTGTAATTTGAGTCAAAAGCTGCGTTTCCACTATTGGGACCTAACGATATAACCCATACTTCCCTTAACCATTACCAAGCACAGCCTCTGGGGTTGATGCGGACCGTCCTGCTTTATTTTTTCACTGTATTTTCTCTTTGTCGGTCTCTGTTTAGAGGAGGCAGGGGTTGCACTTCTCTAACATAAGCAGTCAGCTGTGTGTTTACACACAGTGCTTGTAATGCTAATGACTGAGGTGTGAAGACAGGGACATTTAACCAATCACTGGCGACTGCTCTGCATGTATACAACCCCTCCCCAATTGCAGCCCTTTCCCACCCCCCTTGTTCCTAGCACTTGATTTTAGTACTACCTCTTGAGGGATGCTGAAATTTAGCTCCTGGACCTTACCTCCAAAACACAGAACCCATGACCAGCATTACTCAGCACGACACATTTTGGTAGGTTCCTCTAATGGAAAAGCCCCTGAAGTCTGGATAGTGGATACGACACATGTTGATAGGAATGTTATAAAGCAGAAGAATATTTTGTGCATCAAAAACACACATTGTCTACCCAATAATCCAAAACCCCAAAGACAGCCATTTTACTGTTCACATTTGAGAAACTGGAAATAGTGAGTTTTTATTGTCTTTGCTTAAAAATAATTAAACAATTACTAAACTAGCAAAACTGTTGTTAATCAACTGACGAATAAACAAAGTGACTGTCTGTTTCAGCTGATGTTTGTCATCAATTCTGCAGCAGTTAACTGGCTCAATAAAGAGAAACAGGACTGAATTTAGTTAATTATTACATGTGTTTGAACCTTTGTTTGAATTCACAGCTATCCTCCTTTTAGTAACAAATTTATGCAAATCTAAGTGCACAGCTAATTTAACCCTTTGAAGGAGCACAGTGCAGAAATTATTGTCCGCGTGGGGGCAGTACTGGATGGTACTGTACCCTCCCATTTCTTTGGTTTCACTAAACAAAAAAGATTTATATGACCAGCACTGATGTGGCTATGCTTTTTGTTCTGCCAGTGCTTCCAGTCATATTAGCCAGGTGAGTGAAAGCTGTGAGGAATAATTAGTTATGTCAGAAGCATGGCACGCACTCTACGCAGGTCAGTGAATTCTGAACCAGAATTTACAAAGTGCTGCTCAGT
This sequence comes from Monopterus albus, assembly GCF_001952655.1. Lineage (NCBI taxonomy): Eukaryota > Metazoa > Chordata > Actinopteri > Synbranchiformes > Synbranchidae > Monopterus > Monopterus albus. The sequence goes on from NW_018127884.1 coordinate 5,424,460, forward strand.
GTCATCACAAACATGACATGTTCTTGGGAACATATAGGGACACAAAGGCTGTGAGTCACTGAAAAGGAAATGGGTTGTTTAACTGTCTCTCAGAGAGCTGTGAGGATATGTCCTGTCTACAGGAACAATGTTATACAGAAGTAAATTTACTTCTCGTTCTTGGTCTGCAGTAGCATTTCAGACTATTTAATACTTTAAAAAGCAGTTTCACTACAACACTGCTGAGTTTAAGATGGTGAATACAGACAGGTGACATGTGAAAGAAAAAACCTGGACAAATAAGTGATCTCTTCCCAAATGTCAGTGCCCCCATCCACAGGGCACAAGGGGTCACCGAATGGTTTGATGAGTATGAAAATGATGTGAATGACTTGTTATGGCCTTCGCAGTCACCAGATCTCAACCCAGTTCAACACATACGGGAGATTTTGCATCGATGTGTTAGACAGCGACTCCACCACCATCATCAAAACACCAAATGGGGGAATATCTTTAGGAAGAATGGCATTCATCCCTCCAGCAGAGTTCAGAGACTTGTAGAATCAGTGCCAAAGTGCACTGAAGTTGTTCTACTAAGACACTTTATGTTGGTTTTTCCTTTCATTTGTCACCTGTCTGCATGTTGCTACTGAGAAGAGCAAGAACATGAATCTTTTGCTGAACAGTTTTACTGCACATCTTAAATATGAGAGTGAGTCACTGAATATTTCCAGAATAGTTATTTAATTTCCTCTGGACTACAGCACAGCTTTGGTAGCAAACACCTGCATTTTTTACAACTGACTAAACCCAAGAATCTTAATTTCATTTTGCATAATCAATTGTTTTATCCCTACAGGAATATTCTACTTCTTCCACAGCTGGAACAGCTGTTTAATTTTTCAAAGGGAAGCAATTATACAAAAAAAGGAGAACAACATGATTTGAGAATACTGCCATGTTTGTTTTAGTTCAATTTTAAGAAAAACGTCTTGCTAAGGAAGCCAAAAAACTTGTTGCAGCTCAACAAGCTTAAATGTCTTATGATAACAGAATCTTGCAAAGTAATAAATATTGAACCAGACCACGAGACAGTGTTTACAGAGGCAGAAGAACCTGTCGCCACTTTAAAATTACTCAGCAAAAGATGCTAGCTTGTACAGCAGGAGGTTTCCCCACCAGGCCATGAGATAAACACTGCAGAGAAATTGAATCACTCAGATTATTTCCTGTGGGGGGAACAGGACAAAACATACAAGCCTCAGCAGACAGTCCCTACACCACAACTGCTTAAAGACAAAAATCTTGCTCTTAAAGTACACACTACCCTTCTTAAAGAAAACATATTTGTCCATCAGAACCATCAGTCAGATTCAACTCCCCACTGCAGTCAGGCCTCACCGCCTCTATCCTCAGAGGGAGACAATGGGACCGGCAGCCTCCTCCCCTCCTCTGTTACATAAGAATGCTCTCTCTTGCCAAATTTGTTTAAAATTTGGTTGTGTGAAACACAGAGTACATGGCCTCAGAGGAAGTGGTTGCTACAGAACTGCAATTTGAGGTAACAGGAAAGTGTGAGAAAGAAAAACAGCAGGATGGCCAGAGAGACACATAGTCAGGTAAGGAAGCAGCTAAATCCACTGATGTGATCATAACCAAGGAAAAAGAAACATGATGCAGAGTTTCACTTCCAGAGAAGCACTAGATACAGTAACGTAATCTCACCCCAGCTATTATAAAGTCAGACTGACAACTGTTATAAAGTCCAAAAACACATCCTCTTCTCCTAGTTACTGATGGCGCTAGACTTGCAACTCCTGAGTCTGCATGTATGCACCCAAAATTATCACCCAGTAAGACCCTACAGCTCCTTGCAGCCAACCTCCCAAACCTGTCCAAAGAGGGCACGGACATTACCTGAGTCCACCGCTGTAGTGCTGTGGAGAAACACACACGCTGCTGCTGAGCCCTCCAACTCAGACCGACTTCCCACAGTCAAACTGTCACTCTCAGCCTTTTCCTCTATCCTCAGGGCTTCTCCTTCCTTCTCCCGTCCCTTCTGATCCCTGTCTTTTTTCAGCAACAGCCTCTCTTTCACTCCTGGGAGCTTTGACCATTTAAGGAGAAGGACTCAGTATGCCTCTTTGAGCTGCTGTGGAGTGTGTGTGTGCATCTATAAGTGTGTGTGTTCTCCGCTGATCATCCCTCAACTAAACCTGAAGAAAGTCAGAAAAGTATGTTATTTTGTTTTGCAGGGTTTGTTGTGTTTCTCTAATCATAGCGTGGGAGCAGTAGGAGACTAGTTTGTGTGTTGTTGTTTGTGAAAGATAGACAGATTCTGTCCGTCCAATCTGTGTTTACCCTGGAGCCTAAGAGGAATCTACGCATCCACTTCCGAGCTCTTGAAGATCATTAACGCTTGGTGAACTGTGCTTCTAAACCTTGCACCAATTATGTGGCTTTAAAATGGTGAGAGATTTGGGTTTTAAGTTCAGCAGTCATCTTGAATTTTGTGGAAAAAAGACCCGAGCAGTCACGTTGTTTGGAAGAGCATAGTGAACATTCACAGCAGACTACAACATCACAAGTTCAACATACAAGTAAAAGTCCTGCATTTGAAATTTTAGGTACGTGAAAGTGAAATATTGTGATATGTTAAAGAAGCAAAAGTAAAATAACTTGGGATGGGACAATATGACCTTTTCTCAATGTGACATAGTGCATGATATGGTGTGTACGATGCGATTCAATCACCATACAATAAAAATTTATTGACAACAATGGCTGACTAGCTGTGGAATATTACTTTATTCCTCTTCACCCTCTTTTTTTTTTTACCACTGGTTTGATTACAAAAAGAACAACCAGATATATTGCCTTATGTTCTGTTAGGCTTATCTTATGAAGTCGTTGGTGTATGGAAACCACATGATATATGCCCTTATATCTGGTTGTAACTGCAGTATAGTGTGTTTTAAACCATTTATTAATCACTTCTTATATATGCTAAATAGGTAACTATTTATTTTAATGGGATAAAAGTACCCACTTTTCCTACATATTATATATTACAAAAATCTACTTAAGAACAGCACAGTTGAGTAACTGTACTAAGTTACTTTCTGCAGTTGAAAGCACAAAGTCAAAAAGATCACTTGGACTTGTAACATGTAATCTGTATAGTGTCCTCTGCAAAAATAATATTCCCAACAAGTCAGTTTAAAAAATATGAGATACACACACACACAACATATCCCACATGCAGTATTTCACAGTAATAAAGCAGGAGAGCATCTCACCTTGCTGCAGCTGCCTCGTCCTGTGCCACCTGCCAGAGCACAGACAGAAATCAGTTGATTTGCATTTAACAGGAAACCATGTGCAATGCAAATGTCATGATGGTTAAAACAAAAGAGAGAGAGAGAGAGAGAGAGCTGTGTCAGTGGGTGTTTCTAGGACAAGAGAAAACAAATAGGGGAGAAATAAATAGTTTCCTGTCCTGAGTATCCTGTCAGGCAGATGCTGGCAGCGTGATATTCATCTGATTGGTAGAACTACTCTAACTCTTGTTTCAGGAAGTGTCACACCCCCTCCACCTCTATAACTATGGGCAACAATAACCTGGCAACCATCATGAGTATATGAGAGCTTGAGCCATCGGTTGAAAGCTGCTGGCCCGAGTAAAGGCTATTGTGTTAGTTGGTATTATTGTGACACCAGCAATTGACAAACATTTTTCTAGAGCACAACTGTAGCTGAACAGCAATATGTCACTTAAAAAGCAACCGAAGAGGGAATGACTTCAAATTAACCAATATTATTCACATATGAGAATATACAAATAAAAAAAAACAACACTTGGCTGCCTTTATGTTTCTTCTGTGGCAACACATCCAAGAATTTTAACATATCAGACTCTGAACTACCTGTTTAATACAACATTTCACTGCCAGACTTTACTTCATAAATCAATGCACAAATCAGTATGAAGCAGCACATGGCATGACGGGGGTGAAGCCAAAAGCAGATGCTTGTAGGCAGGTGTGTTAACTTAATCATTTTTGTCCACATTTAACCTAATGTTTTCACTTGTTTCCCTCCGTAGATCAGTCTCTCTTGCTCTGGAAGCCATCAGCCTAACCACAACTTAATTCACATTCCAGCTGCAGAGATTTTGGTATTTGCACTTTTTCAAATTTTTATATTTGCCATTAAAGCGATGCTTCTCTAACTTACTTACAGTACATTCAGTTTGACTGTGTCTTCTTTTAAACAGCAACATAAAACCTACACGTTTTATTCCTTTGTAATGTTACAGGGATTTGCCTTAATAGCTTTAATGGAAGGACTGTACTGTTGACAGCATTGCAGCTCAGGATCTACAGCCCTGTGCCTTAAGGACCACTGTTATGGGGTGGAAAGAACTTTAATCCTAAAAGTTACCGTGGCTTTTCTAAGTTCTATCACACACACACACACACACGCTAAAATTTCCAAACTCCAAATAAGATTAAGCCTGGGTTGTATTATACACACGCCACATCTTGAGGGACCCAAGCTGTTTTGAGCTGCAACCTGGCAGTGCACATATCAGGTTTTATGACAGTAATATCTGACAAAAAAATGTTTATCCCGCTGCAGATTCATTTGCTAAGCAATAAAGTGTCTACCTCAATATGGCACTGGACAAGGTAAGCTTTAGAAAGTTACAAAATAAACAAACATGTATAGAGATGACTACCGTCTCTTCATTTACAATGTCATTTCCCCTGTGAGGCTGCTCACTAGCTCTCAATAGGCTCCAAACTCCCCTCTACATCACAAATAGACAAATATAGGACTTGGTCATCTGAGTCATCAATGGACTCCTTCTTGGGGAAGGAAAATGTGGAAATATTTGCCATGACCTTTCCTGAAGGGTTGGAAGACAAACATATTTATTGCAACATGAATAATATTGGAAAATATGTGATGAAATGGCAAAATGATCAGTGCACATGCAGCAGCTTTCAGGAATGTCAGCATATTAAAGCCTCAGTAACAGTTTGCAACAGGAATACGTTTGTGTTTTCCCTCTTTTGCTGTGCTGTGGCTCACGAGGTAGGGCAGTCATCTCCTGACCAGCAAGTTGGTGGTTCAACTCCCGGTCTCCCCGCATGCCTAAGTGTCCCTGAGCAAGACACTGAACCCTGAATTGCTCCCGGTGGCTTGACTAGCGCCATTGTGTGGCAGCCTGTCATCATGGGTGTGTGAATGGTGTATCATTTCCTGTAAAGTGCTTTGGCCAGTGCAACACACTGTGGAAAAATGCGCTATATAAATACAGTCCATTTACTATTTACTCTTTTTGTAGCAAGAAGTAATAAAACAAAAGTCAATGTTTATTTCCGACCTTTCCGGGGTATAGTCTGCCTCTTGCCCAATGTCAGCCCCCATGCTTAGGATGAGCAGTATAGATAACGGATAGATGGATGTTTATTTCTTACAGGAAAGCCACATTTGATCTTAAACATATATTCAAACACTTTCTGGTTGAGACATGAGAAGATCATTACCACTCATGGCTCTTTACAGCCTGGTTAGCTTAGCTTAGCATAAAGACTGGAAACAGGGGGAAACAACTAGCCTGACGGTAACAACCAGCACTAAAGTATTTTCTATATATAACCAAAGAAATACTCAAAAAAGTCATTGTTCCAAGAAATAGTCCAGCTCATATCACCTGTTCATTTATACACTAAATATTAAACAAACAAGATATAACATACTATGTGACCCTTCAAGGTGCTGGTAGGTGGATCTGAGCCGTCTGTAGCTTCATACTGGCGGTTTAGCTATGAGAGTGACAGCAATCTTCTAAACAAACTCTCAGCAAGGAAGTGAATAACAGTTTCATAAAACGAACTATTTATTTAATGGCAGTCACTATAAATGTGCTAAAAGCCTTGTCTTTTCTTTTGAAGAGTGTTTATTCTTTTATTCACATTACAATTGTTCTGCTTTTGTTAAAAGCTAAAAGCCTGCATTGTGTACTCTGTGAGCTACAGACCTTAGATTTCTCGCCGTCTTCATATAAACATGCTCAAAGCTCTTCAGAACAGATCAAACATAAAATGTAAAAGGGGTTAAATTACCCCTGATCTGTCAGTGTATAAAAGTCCTGTCAATTAAAATGGAATGTAGACAAAAAAAATACCTGACCCTTCTGACCTCTTCTAATTTTCCCCCTGGACCCTTTTGATAAATAACTTACACTCCCTAAGAGCTTATTCTCTCTTCCTCCTTGCCATACCAACTGTTGTGTGTGCAATGTAAATATCTGCACAGTATCTTTTCAGACATCCTCAGGGATTACCATTAGAAAAGGAAGTAGTTTTAATTCATCTGTGTCATAGTGTACCCCACAACCACAATAACACTGAAGGTGTATTTCTGTAATGCGGCCATCATACCATTCACAGGCAGCTGTGGAGGACTCTCCATTTTGTCTTTGTCTTCAGGCTCCACATCACATTCAACCCTAAAGCCTGTGGCATCTGGTCTAGGACCAGCTGGCAGACTGCAACCTGGAGGCTTCAAAAAATACAGAGAGAAAAAACAGATATTAGTACCTTACACACCGTATGATATAGGAGAGTCTGACTTCAATGTTATGTAAAAAAAAATACAGTCAAAGGATCATCAGTTGATTCAAAGGAGTCATGACATTGGTACCATCTCAGGAAATAAAAAAATCAGAAGTAGGAAACATGGAAATAAGGAAATTTGAATCCTGCTACACAGGATTATGTTTATGTTTTGGCATTTTTTTGCTATATGCTGCATAGTTTTAGCTCTTCAGGCCTCTACTAATAACACACATAAACAGCCTGATAAGGAAAATGAGGCAGCTCACAACTCAGAAATATACATCCTATGATGAGGAGTGTAAAGTAGACATTACATCTTGTTAAATCTCTTCCCCCTAAGTTTATAGTAATGTGACTTTTTGAAGGACTTTGTGTTTCACAAAGGCAATATTGATTAATTCATGATGTCAAAAAGATTTGTAAGTGAAAAATCTATCGTATACAAGCATTCTTTTTTTCAGGTTTTGCAGCTCAGAAACCACATTTTTATATTTTTGTTACAAGAAAGTAACAAATGTGATAATCTCAACTTAAAACAATTGATATCAGTATGATTTACTTTAGCAGTTTTTGTTCCCATTAGAGTAGCATGAGCTCTACATGAGCTGAGTTTAAATTTGAAATGTCAATTCCTGGTATTCATGTTTTCAAATGCAGACTGGACTGGACAATGAAAATAATACATTAGATTTTAAATGATATGGTTTTATAATTTGATGGTAGTTTTTCTCACATTGTTCTATATGGGTTCTAGTTTAATAAAGGCCTAATCTAATGAGCATCTTTGCTATATATGAACCTACTTGACAGGGACAGTGACCTTTCAAAATCAAGAGTATTAATAAACTTTTTTTTCACTCTTACTCTAATGTAAAGCACACAAAGACTTCTAGCACAGACAAACCTGAGCTGGAGCTTTTTTTGTGATCCTGGTCTCCAGGACATTCAACTGCTTGTCTGCACTGGCTGCTCGACCCAGAGCCTCCTCCACCCTCTGGGTGATGCTCTCCATCCTCAGTCTCACTCGGCTCACCCTCTGCTCGCTCTCTCTCACCAGCTCGGCCGTCCCCAGGGCGCTGTTGACCATCGCCTCCATTCTTCTGAGGGTCACCAGAAGTCCATCTACAGTCACCTGAAGCTGTGTTTGTTCCTGCTCTGAGGTTGCTCCACCTGCAGTCTCTGTGGCCACCGCTGCATCCCGTTGATCCTTCACCACCTTCCTCACCGTTCCATCTGATTCTTCTCTCTCAGTGTTGGTCCCCGTTTCAATATGATCAACTCTACTACTGTTTTTTTGCTCAGTGACACACTGCTGTGCAGATCTTAGAGAGGGTGACAGGTGGCAGGCCTGCCCCCTCATATCAGAGATCACCTGCTCTGCTGGCTGGAGCTTTGCTTGAGTCTCAGAAAGATCCTGGATTGACCGGGTTTCTTTTTTCTGAGCCTGAGCCCTCTCCACACTGAGGGCTTTCCACCAGTTCACCACAGCCACCTTTTTGGCCTCCTGGATCTGAGTCTGGCTTTGCTTTTGCTCCTTCTCGCACGCTCTCCACCGTTCCTCCACCTTTTCGCCTGCCTCCTCCCACACACACTTGTGCAGCTCCAGCTCCTGCAGCCTGAAATCGCCACCACAGCTTTATAAACATCTCTTTTACACACTGTCATGTCTTTAGTTACCAGGGGGTACTAAAACTGCATTTATCCCTGATAGAGTTTTACACAGACAACACGGGGACTCCTATGAGCTGTATAATGTAGATGCCCATAAATACACTGTCAAATCGAGGCAGCCATTTTATTAGCTGGAGAAAACTTCTAAGAACAAAGACTAACATTGACCAAATCCAGTCTGTTACCATAACAGGACAAAGAGAGGTTAAAAAAACCCTCACATACACATTGACAAGCTGCTGCTTGATGCTTGCCTGTTGCTGCTGGCAGTGAGGAAAAAGCCTCTCCTGTGTTTCTACAGGAGCAGATTCCTGTGTATGAGAGAGAGAGAGAGACATGACAGAATTATACATGTACATGTTACTGCATGTAATGATCATTTTGTTCTTTTGTGTGTATACTTCCTCCTCACCCTCTCAGGATAGTTACTGTGCACAAAATTAGCTATTTCTGCACTCTTGATCCTCTGGATGATGCTCTGAATATCATCGCTGTGTGGGTGAAGTGATGGGAGGCTAATGTCGCCCAGAGCTCTGTGATGCTGCTGCACAGAAAGAAGGCAGAGCAATAACATGGTCAACACAAAACAGCTTAAAAGACAACCTGTGGACAGCAAGCATTTCCTACCTGCTGCATATCCTGTATCTCGCTCTGCAGAGAGCAGTGGTTTGGGGGATCTCGACTGTAGAGACTCTGAGGACTGACACAGTATCTGTCATACCTGTCAGACACCAGCAGAGGAAATCAGACTTCAGAACTTTAAATTATTTGTGCAGTTCATTCACAGGTTTGTTCAGGTAAATGATAGTTACTTCTCACATTAACTTGCAGCTCTTTGTTTTTAAATAGCCCAAAAAACTTCTTTCAAATATTAAACTTTCTTGTAAAATTATGACAGCTGACACATCCCTCCACCAGATTTGACATCAAAAATATTTTTAACAAACCCTGTACTATAAAACTGGAGGTGCATGGTTTGAAACAATAGGAGGCGAATGTAGGATCCAGTGTTTTTAAAGTTTGATCCATACTAATGTCAGGATATCAATGCTGCTTTTTTAACCTGTCTTGTGAGTCCCTCAACATTATGGAAGTACAACATTAAATTGCTGAAGGAGCATTTAAATAAACAATTTTGTCAAAAAACTGATTCGAATTTAAACATTTTTATTTGCATTTGTTCATTTGGTCAACACCTTTTTTAAAAGTGGTGTGCAAATTAGGTAGAATCCAAACCACAGTAGATCAAGCCTTCTAAGAATAATCATACCACCATCATCGGACTAAAGTGCCACTTAAAATTATTAAATTATTGTTAATAATACCTCAAAAGAACTTGGTGTGAATGTTCCTGTAACTTCATTAGCTCAGACTGCAGACCCTACAACACCAGAACAGAGTTAATGTGCAGCCAAAATGTACATTTAGAACCACTGAATGCAATTTACCCTTAAACACATGCAAGACATAATTAAAATCATCAGTCTTCTTGTTACATATTCTGAAATGACGAGACTGATTCCTGTGCCTGATATGTGTTGCCATACACTGAATTTGAAACTTTCTTTTCATACTTTAACATGATGTAATGTGGCCATACTTGCTTTCGCATGACCTTATATGAGATATAATGGCATCCTACCAAAGCTTCCTTCCCTGACACTGTGTCAAACATACCTCAATCATGTTGTGATTCTCCACATGAGAGTTCTTCATCTTATCCATAAGAATGTCTTTCTGTACAGGAACATTTGTAAGTGAAGTTAAAAGACAAAATAAAAATGCGACCTGACAGTTTTCCTCATGAACATATAGACCAACCTTTGTGATCGCTTCATCTCTCAGTGTCAGCAAAACCAGGGTTTCCTGAAGTTCGGCCTGTGAACGTTTAAATGTTTAACCACCAATTCAAAGTCATAACACAGACAAATACAAAAGCGGTTTACTGATCTGTTCCTACCTTCAGCTCAGCATTAACCTTCCTGAGTTTGGTGATGCTCTCTTCAGAACATGTCCTTTGAAAGACGAGCTTTTCATTCTGTGCAAGCACAAGAACATTTTATTACATAACGAGCTTTAGTTTTGTAAAAGAAAGTGCATGCATTTATATCTACACTACCTTGTCTTCAAGCCTCCTAATGTGCACCTTCAGGCATTCAACCTCATTGCTCTGAGGACCAATAAAGATTTACATGTAAACAGGATTCCATAACAAATAAATCAAACTTAAAAGGTATAGCTTCATTGAGAGTCCATTCAGTGTGTGATGTACCAGTTTGGTGAAGCTGCTCTGGGAGTGACTGGCTCTCTCCTGGGCCTCTTTAAATGCCCGGCGGGTCTCCTCCAGGTCTTCTGTCAGAGATCTGGCTCTCATTGCTGACTGTTCAGCACTGCGCACACCAAACAAATTTAAAAACCATAACAGCTTTCTCATTTATTCAACAGGTCCCACCTCTACTCATATCCAAAATGGAGAAAGAGTAAGAACAGAGATTTTATTCAATGACTATTGTCTAATGGAAAAGAGATGGTAAAGTCCCATTACCTGAGTTTTCTGTACAAAGAAAATCTTCTCTACATTGTACTCATAGTATTCTTTTGGTCTGACTCTTAAAAAAATATTGATTGGAAGGAAGTACGAGTCAGGTCAGGAATGAATGTTACCAATGAATAAATAATAATAATACTTAATAATAATGTTTATTACGTGACTGATATTTAAGTTAAAAAACTCCAGAGCTATGCACACAAAACACATTTCTGTATTTAATTTGCACCTTCATGTATGAATTGCTGAATGGGACTCCTGAGCATAGGCCCAGGGGGCCGAAAGGCCATGGGGCCCCTGGTCCAGAGCCTCCAACTGTTAATATTATTTGAAAGTCACAGAGCTCATTTAAAAGACATACAAATACCACAAAAAAAGGAAAACTAACACAAAGAGACCATATAGGCCACTTTAAATCAAGGGGTCCTATAGAGGAGAGGTGGGGGCCTTTTGCTTGTTTGAGCCCAGGGGCCCATTTTCTCATAATCTGTCCTAGACACATTAATTTACTATGTCTTTAAATACGGACACAAATGGTGCAACAACCAGGCAAAGACACTGGTTTAAGTGTTCAGTATTGAATTTGTGATGTTAAAAGTGGCCATATTAATAGTAGAAAAATCTTATTTAATTTATTTCATACTAATTCTGCTGGTAGCTAGGTGTGATAACTTCAGCTGGTGAAGTTTAATGATCTTTGAAGACACATTTCTTGGTGAGCTTAAACACAATTTTCACACTCAACTTTTATTTTAATCAGCTACTTTGGAGAATGCCTTTTCATTCTTTTAATCCTTCACCTTGCCAGCTTTGCTTGCAGCTCGGTGATCTCCAGAGTGAGCTGCAGGTTTATGTCTTCACACTGAACCACCGTCCTGAGCAGGCTGCTGTTCTGCTCACTCAGCATGCGGTGAGCGTGCTTCAGTTCAGCCACTGTGCCTAACAGGTCTTTTCCATCACTAAAGCCAAACAAACAGTTGGTGAAGTGTGACAACAAACTGATTAAAGGAGCTAAACACATGCAGAGACCAAAGGAGTGAAATAACTAACCAGGAGCACTGGTGGCTTTCTGAAGAAGCTGCTTTGCTTTGAGAACATGAGAGATCTAGCCCTGAAAGGAACTCAGGTTTAATGAATTGCTGCTTATGTGATTCAAACATTTCTCAGAAGTCTGAACAGAACAGTGACAACCTACCATTTACAGCCACTTTAGAAGCGTCTGGCCAAGATACATGACTGCCATCCACATCAGCGCTGAAACAGAAAGAGTCAGTGAGTACTGTCATACACAGCTCATTGAAAAGGCGGGTTAATAAAAGGAGTGAGATTCCTCTAGTACAGGGTTTTTCCACCTGTCCTGGCTGCACTGGGCAATCCACTCTTTCATGGTGGCGTGGAAAGTGTCTCTGCTCACATAGGGGTCCTCAGAGTCAGGGTCAAACAGCCGCTGCAGGGAAGCTAGTTGGTCCTGCTCTGGACTCTGAGCAGTCATGGTCTGCAGATACTGCATGAGAGTGGAGGCCAACACTGCTCCTGAAGACAAGAGCGAAGCAGGAATAAGTGATTAAACATTATCTATGATTCTTTTTATCTTGTTAAATACAACAGAAGCTCTGTACCTGAGTTTGAGGTATGACATGCATTATACATGATATCAAGGAGTTCATGTTCAGAAAATCCACTGGTGTCTTTATTGTCCTCAAGCACGTCCCTCGTCCCACAACCTGGTGATTCCCAAACTTCACATGAAGAGATGAACAAAAGTTACAAGCACATTCACATACAGGAAGGATACATGTAAAACAAATGAATATTTATTTGATGTGTTGATAAAATAACAAAGCAACTGCAAATCTTACCATCGTGGCTGTCAGACATTGTGCTCGTTTCTCCTGAATCCCTGGAGAGTCTCAATCCTACATGACCTGATATTTTAAAGAGAAACAAATAAATTCTTTCTTCTCAGTCCTGGACAGTTCTTCTGAAAAGAAAACAGTGTCATCAAGTGTTACATTAGGAGCTTCATTATCATTAGTATTTTTCTTGTCCTCCTCTGATTTTCTGTGATGTGAGCACAAGAAGTCTTCAAGATGCTCTTATGCTTGTTTTCACTGATTCACATCAAAACCAGCTGACATCCTCCAGCTCTCTCTCCTCACCCCTCCTTTCACATCACCCTCCACCTCATCCCACTTCTGCCAAAATGCTGCCCCGCAGAGGTCTGTGACAATGATGCAGTTAATGGATTTCAATTTAAAATTCACCAGTTTAACATATCAAATGCACAGTCTGTCAAGCATTTCTTTGAATTTAGCAAATGAAGGGAGTAAATGCCCTGTGGCAGTCAGTGTGTGGCAAAGGAAATTATTCTCACTGCCTTAAAGATGCTACTGTAAGTCTGCTAGAGAAAATTGTATCTATCAGTGTCTAAATATTATTATACTTTACTGCACATTTGTTTGCCACTGGCTTTACAAGATTTAGAGTTTTGCAGATAAAATGCAAAATGTGCTTATAAAATATGATAAATGTTCGTTATAAATCGGACTAACCCACAGCGTTTAGTCGTATACTGATTAGTTGACTGCCAAAATTAATCAGCAACCATTTTCTTGTTTACTCAAAACTGCCTAAAATACCATGATTTCAGCTACCTGGCTTTTTAACCTTTTAAATCATTTTCAGGTATTCTTAACAATTTGGCTTAATCGGCGTGAGGGAGTCACACTGGGCTCTAGGTGACTGTAATGGGTAGTTCTCTTAGTCTTCTGATCTTATGCTGTAAACAGTTGATTAATTAAGAAAACAATCTGCAGATTTATCATTAAATTGCAGTCTCATTTATAGTTAAAAATTAGCTCAGTCAATATGACGGTAAAATGCGGCTTCCACATTAAATCATGAGTGATAATAATCTATGCTCGCACAACAGTGACAAAGCAATTTTTCTGCCTTGCACACTTTTAATACTTACACATCTACCTTAAGTAACGTTACTTAAGCAGGGCTTGAATTTGGAGTATACTGGGGTATTTTTTACATATTAGTACTTTACGTATTTTTTATTTTTTTAATTGAACATCATATTTACAAACATACAAGGCAAGTAAGTAAAATTGTCTACAGAACCCATTAAGAATTGAGCAATAAATCACACACCTTAATAACGGAACAGAACAAAGTAATAAATTGAAGAGAGAGAGAGAGAGAGAACAAAAAATAATAATAAAATAAAATAAATTAATTAAAACATAAAACCAGGGGCTTATAATAAATCAAATCGTCCAATTGCAGACAATTGAGTACTTTACGTAGTGCTACTAGTAAAGGACCTGAGCACTTCCTCCACAGCTTCTGTGTTCAACTTCGTTTCCTTCGCGCGTTCAAGGAGGAGGAACCTAAGTGTAGAGCGTTCATTAATGTGACCGGACATAATTTATGTGGCACAGTCCGTTTTTTTGTTTCCTACCGGAAGTACAGACGGCGGACTTGAGATTTTGTATGCTTTCTAAATCGCTAACTTTAGGTGGATTTACCCCCAATCAAAATGTCTCGGGGCTCTATCGAGATCCCTTTACGGGACACAGATGAGGTAAAACTTGTTTCATGTGCAAACTTAATATTTTTGGGGATGTTTCACTATCTGAGCTCCGCTGTTCTACTAGCCGTTTATGCTAACATAAGATAGCATTAGCCAATGATCTGTACATCACAGCGGCATATTTTGTTATTTAGATATTTGCAGGTCGACCCAAAACTGCATGCCAGCAATGCCTGGATCAGTATGTCCAGAACAATATGAGCTCTGGTGGAAGTTAGTAGGTCAGTTATTGTAATGTTTGCGCTCATTGCCGTCAATCAATCCTTAATAACCCCAGCCGATATAGAGATCTCTTTATAAAATCATATCTAACATTATATTATTTTAAGCTACAAGAGCATTGGTTACAGATTTATTTAAAGTTAAAACTGTATCACACACATTTAAACAGTTTAACGTTATTTATTAATAGCAGTTTTTGAGGTGAATAAAATCTCTGCCACAGTATATTTAGTACCCTGCAAAAGATTTAGGTACTAAAAGTAAAGTGAGGATGCTTTCAAAAACAATGCCATGTATGTTTTGGGCTATTATCCCACTGCAGAATGAATTTGGGAGAAGAATCCTCCCTGATTAGGTTGTGTGATGGCTAAAAATTCTGATCATCTGAAGTACCTAAAACCATTGCACAGTACTGTATAATGTCATCATAATATTAGTAAACTCACCTCCCAGGCTGTAGTTTTTCATGCTGTTGAGTTGTATTGTTTTACTGATATACTATAAACAGTGTGGCCAGAATATTAGAAACATCTCTCAGCGTAACACAACACAATTCAGTAACACTACAGCCTCTAAAATGACTATAAAATTGAATAAACCAAACAGCTGCAGTAAACACTGAGGTAAGGTACTGTAGGATTTGTTGTACCAGGGCTGAGGTATTAGACTGCATAATAAGTTGAGTGTACCTAATTAACTAGTAGTTGAGTGTATAAATGTATGTTTTTTGTGAGATCAATGGAGAACAGTTACTGGATTTAAAAAAAGAGACAGGATTATGTCCATTTTGGCTAATCCAGTAAATTAAGTACTTGACAAAGCAAGGCACTTTTATTGTGCTGATGCAGAAGCCATTTAAAACTAGTGCAATAACACAGTTGTGCACATTGATTTGCCACACATAATGGCCTAAGAGAGAGAGCTATGACAGTTTAAATGGTAAAAACTGTGACAGTTTACAAATTGATATTGTCTCAGAGAATGCATTATTATATTGCCTAACCTTCATTCATAATGCCCTCATATGATACAGAGATTATGGATTGTAAGACATTGTTGCTGAATGACTTTGCATCTTTCAGGTTATTGAGCTTGACTTTGACCAGCTGCCAGAGGGAGATGAGGTCATCAGTATCCTGAAGCAGGAACATACACAGCTGCACATATGGATCGCTTTGGCGGTGAGAAAGTGGTGCTCTACTGACTGTTGTTACATTTATTATTGTAATGTAGAATGTTAGCTTGATGAAAAGTTGAACACAACCCAGATATCAAACTTGATTTATGTAAAGAGATGTTAAATTTCACCCACATGTCCCATTGTAACAGTTTGCACTCTGTCTTTATCAGTTGGAGTACTACAAGCAGGGCAAAACAGAAGATTTTGTCAAGCTTTTAGAGGCAGCTCGTATTGACGGAAACCTTGACTACAGAGACCACGAGAAGGACCAAATGACCTGTCTGGATACACTGGCAGCTTACTATGTCCAGCAAGCACGTAAAGAGAAAAACAAAGATGCCAAGAAAGAGCTCATCACACAGGCCACTTTGCTCTATACTATGGCAGACAAAATCATCATGTATGATCAGGTAAGAAAATGTCTTTCAGAAACAGCTGTGGCTCCAGTAATTTTACATTTTAAGTAAATGTATCATGCTGCTGTGTCAATCAGAACCATTTGTTGGGAAGAGCCTGTTTCTGCCTGCTGGAAGGTGACAAAATGGACCAGGCCGACGCTCAGTTCCACTTTGTTCTCAACCAGTCCACCAATAACATCCCTGCTTTGCTTGGCAAGTTGGATAAGGAAGAAACTACGATTCATCTTGCGCTTTGGGATTGATTTAACTAATCACACCATTGTTGTTAAACAGGTAAGGCTTGCATCTCCTTCAATAAAAAGGATTACAGAGGAGCACTGGCTTACTACAAAAAGGCTCTACGTACCAACCCTGGCTGCCCAGGTAAACAAGTTACAGTACATGTATTGCCTTGAAAACACATGCCTGTGTCACTACTACTGCTACGGTGATGAATACTACTGCTGCTACTACCAGTGCCTGGTCAATACAAGATTTTGGGCTGACATCAAACATTAAAAAATAATCATTTATAGTTGTTTTAACCAAAACACAACATAAACAATTTCAACAAAGCTCAGATTTGGATATAAAGAGATGTCAAAGATTTCTATGTAGGTCATAATATTTTACAGTTGAGCAATAATGTTTACTTAAAGTTAGAAGTAATTTATGAGCAGTAAAGTTAGCTGTAAATTAAATTTAATTATTGTAATATCCGCAGTTATTTAACTCAAATGAAATAAAGGTATAAATGTTTGACTACAGGTAAAAACAATTTTCATTACTGGTCAGTCTGTTTAATTTTTTAGAATTTAGTCTATAAAATTTCAGAAAAGGTGGAAAAACTGACCAGCAAATGTTTTCAGTTTGATATTCACTTCCTCAAATAACCAACGTAACAATTTTACAGAGTAAATGGAGAAAAGCAGCAAATCAGTCAAAAATAATTAAGTTAGTTTGCTGTTGATCGGATAATAGTTTAGCTACTTCACCTTTGAATTGATCATTTATGTACCAACATTGGTGTTGACACCCAAATATCTATGAGAAGTAAATATTGGCTGACATATCGGTTGGGCTGTGTTTGCAGCTACAGTTAATATAGCATTGTTTCTACAAAGAGATGTTACAGGTAATTCCTCGTGTCTTCTATCTTGTGCTCCTGTCTGATCAGCTGAGGTAAGGCTGGGGATGGGCCACTGTTTTGTCAAGCTCAACAAATTGGAGAAGGCTCGTCTGGCTTTCGGTCGAGCCCTTGAGCTTAATTCAAAGTGCGTGGGAGCCCTTGTAGGTTTGGCTGTTTTAGAGCTCAATAACAAAGAGGCAGACTCCATCAAGAATGGCGTGCAGCTCCTGTCCAGGGCCTACACCATCGACCCCAGCAACCCCATGGTGCTCAACCACTTAGCCAACCACTTCTTCTTCAAAAAGGTAATCGTTCATCTGTTGTCCTTTGAAATACTGACACAAGTCTAAACCGGTGTGTCATCTCACTGTTATTCATGCCTTTATATTTTCTTTTTATGATCAGGATTACAGCAAAGTGCAGCATCTTGCCCTCCATGCTTTCCATAACACAGAAGTCGAGGCCATGCAGGCTGAGAGCTGCTACCAATTAGCTCGCTCATTTCACGTGCAGGTAAGATCCAAACCAACCCTTTCTTAGCTTTTACTGTGCTATCAGTCTATGTCCTGATATGTCTGCTCTGTGTTTTCATCAGGAGGACTACGACCAAGCTTTTCAGTATTACTACCAGGCCACTCAGTTTGCCTCGTCCACCTTTGTGTTGCCCTTCTTTGGGTTGGGACAGATGTACGTGTATCGACGAGACAAGGAGAATGCAGCACAGTGCTTTGAAAAGGTTTTAAAGGCCTACCCCAACAACTATGAAACTATGAAAATCTTGGGGTCTCTCTACGCAACATCTGATGATCAGGAAAAGAGGGACATTGCCAAAGTACATATCCTGTGCATCCTCATCTCACCCATCACGTCGCAGAAAATCGTGTTGGAATATGTTCAGTGGGCATTTTAGAGATGTCACTGTTCTTGTTCCTTAGGGTCATTTGAAGAAGGTAACAGAGCAGTATCCAGATGATGTGGAGGCCTGGATCGAGCTGGCTCAGATATTGGAGCAGACTGACATCCAAGGAGCGCTGTCTGCTTATGGCACTGCAACACGCATCCTGCAGGAGAAGGTGCAGGCCGACGTTCCCCCCGAGATCCTCAACAACCTGGGAGCTCTGCACTTCAGACTGGGCAACCTGGGAGAGGCCAAGGTAGCTACTGTGGCCTGATGTCCTAAAATATCTACGTTTAGCAGCAAATTCATGCACTAATATCAAACATAATGTGGAATGGTAACTGATTAGACAGCACAATAACATGTTTTCTGCACTGTGATTATGTAATGATCTTGAAGTGGGCAGAATGCCATATGTTAACATGAACAATAGTACAATTTCAAGGTCGGTGTTTTCATGTCTTCTCTCCTAAAGAAATATTTTCTAGCATCTCTGGACCGAGCCAAAGCTGAGGGAGAGCACGACGAGCATTACTACAATGCCATTTCTGTGACCACCTCATACAATCTGGCCCGTCTGTATGAGGCCATGTGTGAATTCCACGAAGCTGAGAAACTCTACAAAAACATCCTCCGAGAGCATCCTAATTATGTGGACTGTAAGCATTCTGCATGCATAATGTACAGTGTGAGCCCACAGAGAAACTAGTTTGTTTTTAATTTACATTTTGTGACCCACAGGCTATTTGCGTCTTGGAGCGATGGCTCGTGATAAAGGAAACTTCTACGAAGCCTCTGACTGGTTCAAAGAAGCTCTGCAGATTAATCAGGTACTTTGTCACCTGCTGTTCACTCAATATTACAACATCGATATGTAAAGTCTGATTCAAAACTTCAACATTATCCGATGTTTGGTACAGGATCACCCAGACGCCTGGTCCTTGATAGGAAATCTTCACTTGGCCAAACAAGAATGGGGGCCGGGTCAAAAGAAGTTTGAGCGTATCCTGAAGCAGCCATCCACACAGAATGACACCTACTCCATGCTGGCTCTGGGAAACGTGTGGCTGCAGACTCTGCACCAGCCCACCAGAGACCGGGAAAAGGTTCAGACAGCTGTTTGTTTTTATGTTAATGATTAATAACTATTTAGGCTTGTGTCAACAAACTAGCATGTGTTTTTGTTAATTTGACATGATTACCAACTCTAAGATGTTTGAAGCCTGTAGATGTATTGCATGTTATCTGCCTGATTAAAAATCAAGATTCAACCTGAGTCTGAAGTGTGTAAACAGAAATTGTCAGTGTGGGCAAAGCTTTAACTCCCTAACTGGTCAGTGCAGGTGGTATGAACTTGAAGTTAACTACAGCTAAGAGGCTGACTCTGTTGTTTTTTGTTTATGTGATTGGAAACCATAAATTAGTGTTTCTGTCCTCACAGGAAAAGAGACACCAGGACCGAGCCCTGGCGATTTACAAGCAAGTCCTGAGAAATGACTCCAAGAACCTCTACGCTGCCAATGGCATCGGTCTGTTGCGCTTTACTCTTATGTATTTTAATTGTTTCATTCATTCTGCTGTATGTGTATGTCATATTAAGCATAGAGTGGTTTTATCCAGGTGCTGTCCTTGCCCATAAGGGCTACTTCAGGGAGGCTCGTGATGTGTTTGCACAAGTGAGGGAGGCCACAGCAGACATCAGTGACGTCTGGCTAAATCTGGCTCACATCTATGTTGAACAGAAGCAGTACATCAGCGCTGTGCAGATGGTAAGGGTCTTACTTGTGATAATCTTTTGAAAGTTCTTGACTTTGGTCACATTTTGGTGTGTGCAGCGAGTTATTTTGATCTTCTCCATAGTATGAAAACTGCCTGAAGAAATTTTACAAATACCAGAACACTGAGGTGCTGCTGTACCTCGCAAGGGCGCTCTTCAAATGTGGGAAGCTCCAAGAGTGCAAGCAGATGCTACTGAAGGTAAAATGCAAAACGAAACCAAGGCTTTAATGTATTCTAAAATATGATGAGAGTACAACTTTGTCTTTCTGACCTGTGTCCAAAAAGGCCCGTCACGTGGCACCAAGCGACACGGTGCTGATGTTCAATGTAGCCCTGGTGCTCCAGAGACTGGCCACTCTTGTGCTGAAAGATGAGAAGAGCAACTTGAAGGCTGTGCTCAGCGCTGTCAAAGAGCTTGAACTGGCTCACAGGTAATTGCATTAGATTCTCTCCTTCCAGTCTGATCCGCACAATCCTGCAATTTTACCTCTCTCTCACCCTCCACCTCTTCCTCACACAGGTATTTCAGCTACCTCAGCAAGGCTGGAGACAAGATGAGGTTTGACCTTGCTCTAGCTGCTTCTGAGGCCAGGTCAGTCTGAATTTATCCTCATACTGCATGCTTAAGGTTTGAGTGCTTTCAAGGACAGATATAAGAATTTATAACCAGTTATTGCACTTGTCTAACACTTTAACAATGATTGGTCTCAAAGATAAACCAGCACTGGCTTCAATAGTAGTTGTATTTTTAAGTTAATATCAACAGATATGAATGAATTTTGGTCCATTACAGTGTTTTTCATGGGATTGTTCTGGCGCTGTGTTCATGGCATGGGCTGTAATCTAATGCTGGGGGGGTTGTGGGTGCGTTGTGGGATTGCAGGCAATGCAATGACCTGCTGAGTCAGGCTCAGTACCACGTAGCCAGAGCCAGAAAGCAGGACGAGGAGGAGAAGGAGCTCCGGGCCAAACAAGAACAGGAGAGGGACCTCCTACGCCAGCAGATGTTAAAAGAACAGGTACTTCTGGTGCTACCATTTAAAAATGTAAACCTTTTTGGTAATAGCTCATCATCACATTTGATTTTGAGCTGTAATAAATTGATTCTTGGCAAATCACCCTCAAACCTCATTAGGAGGAAAAGCGAAACAGAGAGGCTGAGGAACAAAAGAAGCTCCTGGAGCAGAGAACTCTGTTTGTGGAGAAGACCAAGAACCTGCTCATGTTCGCAGAAGGTTCGAAGGAAATGCCCAAAGAAAAGAAGAAGGGAGGCAACAGTGGAGGACGTGTGAGTGTTAGCACTGATAGAAAATTCATCAAACTCTGAATTGCACTGAATCCAACATGCATAACATACTTCCTTTCTTATCCCCAAGCGTAAAAAAGGCGGTGACATGGATGAGTTTGTCAACGACGACTCTGATGAGGACTTGCCAGTGAAGAAGAAGAAGAGAAAGGGTGGAAGTGGTAGCGAGCAGGAGGAGATTGAGGATGGAGAGAAGAAGAAGAAAAGGAGGAGGTGAATGTGCTGCAGCAAACGATAAATGTGGTTTACTTTGACTGTAGAGCAAGAAATGTAGATCCTAAAAGAAAACCGTCTTGTGTTTCAGACCTGCTAGGGGAGATGATAGTGATGAAGAGGAAGGAGCTTCCCGACCCAACAAGCGCAGACCCAAAGACCGCAAGAAGATGGAAAAGGTCTTTGTTCTGCTTTTGTGTCATGATTCATGGTCTTGGAATCTTTTTAAAATGTATTTTCAGGCCTTCTTTCATGAATTTTAACATCTTCCTCATTTTCAGTTCCAGCCTGAGCGTCTGCCACCTTCTCTCAAAGGAAAGATCAAGTCTAAGGCCATTATCTCCTCTTCTGAATCCTCTTCAGATGAGGATGGACTGAAAATAGCTGAAGACAGGTAAAGCGAAGACTTTATGCATATGTAGACTAACACAATTGTCACAAACTTAGTAAATCAACAGAATATTGATTAGAACACTTTCTCCCATACAGACAAGAAAGAGATGGTGGTTCTGGATCTGAGGATGAGGGCAGCCACATGAAGCGCATTGCATCTGACAGTGATTC
>NW_018127884.1:5446884-5454313 GCF_001952655.1 Monopterus albus
GATCGTAAGATGAGTCACGGCCCGGTTCGCCCATCGCAGCGTCAGACCGAGGCTCGGACAGGGGATCTGAGGTGGGATCAGGCAATGAGAGCTCCCCACGCCGCTCAGCCAATGGTTCTGGACCAGAAGGCTCCAACAATGACAGTGATTAAATCTTCAGACTGTCTCATGTGATGGTGAAGTTGCATTTATATTTCCCATTAAAACAGACTTGTTCATATATTTTGGTAAGGAGGTAGAAAACTTTTTTTTTTTTGGCATTACAATGTATTGTGTTAAAGATAGATCAAGTGCTCTGAAGTTAAAGTTGCAGGCATCTATTTTCTATCAAATTGAAGCGGCAAAGCCAAAGCAGAGAAGATGCTTCAATGAAAACTGTCAGTTATATTAAACATTGACCCACTAGCTACTGTCAAGCAACATTCTAGTTTTACATCCTTAAACTTTAGCACTGTGAATAAACTGAAAAAGTGAAAATATGAATTTGTATGAGTCATTTCAAACCATGATTAAAAAAAAAAATCAGAGGTGAGGGAGCCCCTCTGGAAAACCATTCATGTTTTCCCAGACACCTGCCAGTACTTTGAAGTTTTACCGGTCAGTTTGTACTCATGGGATGTTGAGCAGTGTTGACGAAGTTGTTGCAGATGTCCAAAAGCTTATACATCTTAAGAGAACCATGGTCCACCAAAACCACCTCAAAAACAAAACTAGCAAGTTTTAAAAAAGGTGCAAACTGGTTGTGCAATATCTAAAATCAAAAGCACTCATGATTTAACCAAAGCAGGCTGAGACTAGTGTTCAGGACAACAAAAGGAACCAACTTTATTCAAGGTCTGTAGTTGCACAACATTACAGTGATACTCCAATAAAAAGGTACAAGTGTATACGCACAGTACACTAGTATTTCTTGAAGATTAAAAAACCCCATTTAGAAACTTTACAAATACAGCAAAGACTTAAAACTACCATACATGGTGATGAACCAACTGTAGCACAGAAAACTAAGCTTTGGCTGTCTGTTACAACAAAGGCATTCAAGTATAGCCCGGGATACATTAGAGGTATATCCATATGATCTGATAAATTAAAAATCAAAGGCCACAGATTTAATTTCTAACAGCAAACCGTTTAATACATAAAAAGTTCTTGATTCTTAAGATGCAACTGAAATCACTTGCAAAAAACAGCAGGCTGTTAAATATCACATCCAGGTTAAGAATTTTTAAACAGAAAGCTCTGCTTCACTGCAGCAGATGACCACTAACTCAGGAATCTTTTAACAAATTACAGAAAGTGTATTTTACTATTGCAACGTCTCATGATGTTAAGCAAAGTGCATCTAAAAATGATTATACTTGTTCTATCTGCATTTATTAGTCTCTTTGAAACCTTAGAACTTCTGTCTTTTGTAAACTGTTTTCAGTAAATCATTATGGCAGTTCTTGGTGACTCCTACCAGATGTAATAAGGTGATAAAATTTGTCAGGTTTTGGTTTCTTTTCCTGCCTACTGTTAAATATTGTGTTGAAATATATAAAATATTTGCTGCAAGACAAAACTAACAGTTGCTGAAAAATATAAACCAGAAGAGGGGGGGGGAGAGAAAAAAAAAATCACTTGTTGCACCCTGATAACACATGGCTTTGAGCGGTTCCTTAATAATCTTCATCCTCAGACTCCTCGTTTTCAGCAGTCTCCAACCAGGTCAGCCACTGGTTCACCTGCAATTAAAACAACATTAGGCCAATGTCCAGAGATGATGCGTGTCGGTGCGGACCGACACATTAGATAGACTGGAAGACTCTGTGCAGACCTGCAAATAAATGTGATGACAGCATCGGCGATTGTTACGTCTGTCCACTATTTTTACAGCGAGAGCACCGTTTGTGCATAAGGTGTTTATTTTGTGGTCGCACCAAGTGTGACCTTTTGCGGGGGGGAGTCACATCGCACCCTAAATAAATTTGATCACAAAATGTGACTGATCAGACTGGAGCCCCGAGATTCATTAGTAATATACTATATATTACTATTTATGAATCGTCTTGTGTGCTCTTTGTCCTTTTATGTGGGAGCAATTACTGAGATAAATTCCTAATATGAATATGCTCCATTCTTGGCAAGTCAAAAAAGAGAGTGATTGATTACCTGAAATAATGCTTTTCCCTTCCCTGGATACTCCTCAGTGACATCTTCTTTCCATGAAAGAAAGGCTTCTTCTTCAATGATTTCCATGTCATACAAGTTCACAAAGTAACGCAGTAGCATGCCTGGAAGAGAGTAACAATTACACTTCTGGAAGCTTCGATACCCAAGTTAAACAACTTTGGTCTTAAGCTGCTGCATATGTCCACGTACCTTTGGGGAAACCCTTGGCACTGCAGTGGACCTGCAGGGCATACAGCACACTGACTTGCAGGTCAATGTGCTCGTGTAGGAACTTTTGCATCACCGGCTTGAAAGACAGCAGCTGCTGCTTCTCCTCATCCAGCTGCTCCTTACTAGGTGCTGAAAGTTGCTCTTCATCATCACCAGGGTTGATCTCATAAGAAATGTACTGTAAGAGGCTGGCAGACAAGAAAAGTCAATATACTTTAAAACTTGAAGAGCAAAACAAACTGTTTGGTGGTTATCAGACAAAGACGCTGTTCCACTGCTGCACCTGGTCATGAGGATGTTGACAAAGCCTTTGTCAGTGTGGAGTTTAGGAGAGATGTTGTCCTTGATCCATTTGTAGATTGACTGTGGAGAGGGGTCTACTCTGATCTGCTTCAGCAGCTCCTTCTCCAGTTTCATCAGTGGGAACAAAAAGCTGAGGCCTTTGCCCTCCAAAATCTCCAACATTCTGTCCTTGTTCTGGTCAATTTCTATAGGAATATTAAAAATAAGCCTTATGTAGAAATGAAAGTCACATGATTCACCTGTATTTTCAGTGAACTGCACCACTGACAAATGAAAAATGCTTCTAATACAAAGTGTACCAAAAGGCCAGTTAACCGACACTGGGTAGAAATGTTTGGTCAGTGCGAATCTGGACATACCAGGTAGCATCTTCTGCATGTTGATTTTACTCTGCTGGAAAAGGTCGGCCAGCCACTCACGGCCCTTCAGTTTGACCAGCTGCTGCAGGCAGAGCAGGAAGAGTGGGAAATGTGCACCGTTCTCCAGCTGATGGGCCAAATCTGCAATGTTGACCAGATCAGCAATAATCGCTCGTGCTGCAAACTGCGCCAGGTAAGACTTCAGCAGTGGAACTTCTTTCTCAATCTTGGGACACTGGTCCAGAATACTGAAAGAGGCCTATTAAAAAAAAAGAACAAAAAGTATGGTTGGGTACTGAATAATGGCTTAATATTCAGATAGTAAAAACAGAATATTGTGTAATATTTTATACTTGAGGGTTACAATTACAACACTGACCTGCATCAGGTTTTCACCAGTGACAAGGCCCTCAGAGCAGAGCGCATGGATCAGAGCACTTGCATGTTCCTTATCCTCATCAGACCGATCAAGGGAATAAACTATGATCTTGTTCAGCATCTCAGACAAAAAGTGCTTGGGAGCCTTCATCTCCCTCATAGTGCTCAGTGCCTCATCGATGTCCTTGCTGTTCAGGTAGTCTGCCACTAGTGTCTCCTAAAGCAAAAAAATCCATCAGATGTATTATGCATGATATACAATACATTGTGAAGTAAGAAGAGAACTGTGGGGAACTTACAGTCATTTTGCTTAACTCCTCCTTTGTAGGAGGAGCTTTTTTAGTAGGCTTTGCAGGTTTTTCCTGAATTGGAGGAGGACTGGTCTTCAGGCCAAGCTGCGGAGTCTACACAACGAGAGTTAAATGAGTTCAGGTTTCTTGAAACTGCCAAGTACCATCATTTCAACACTTCTTTCACAAGTAAAAAAAAAAAAGCAAAACAAACAAACAAAAAAAAACTGCTACCTGTCCCAGGAAGGAACCTTGGGCACTTGGAGGAATCAGAGTCACCTGTGGCTGCAGCTTTGGCACTTGTTTCTTATTCAAGATGAAGGACTGTGCTGGCCTCAGACTGATCTAGAAGGACCAAGTGGTTGGGTTAAACAATAGACTTCACATATTTCAGGGAGTCTGAAGTACTTCCAACATTTTCTTTTAAAGGCCAGAACAAAAGATTCAAAAATGATTTTTGTTCATCATTGTACCTCTTCAGCATTGAGTTTCCCTTTCTTGCTGAATCGGGGAGCCATATCCTTTGACTGCATCTGCCCTGAGTGATTCTGTTTATGGTTGAAAACCAGTAAACTCTGCCCCTTTGAAGGAATTTTCACAGAATGAGCATTAGTAAGAACTGCAAAGATCCATCACACCAAACAAAAACTGAACTATAACAGGGCATGTACCTGGTTGGGTTTCAAGAAAGGTTTGCTTCCTGCTTCAAACTGAGGCTGGTGTGAACCGTTACCGTTTCCAGCATGGCCATTGAAGAGGTTTGTACGGTGACGCCCCATGGTGGGGGAATAGTGGTCCTGAATGACTCCTGGACCCGTGCCAATGCCACCTCCTACACAAACATTAAAAACACTGCTAAAAAGGATCACTCCATTTTAAATGTGTCAAGAAAGTAACAACTCCTTTCACTGCTGAAGAGAAAAAAGGCAGACATACCAGGCATTTGTCCAAACATGTCAGCCAGCCCACCAACAGTTTCCCTGTCAAACTTTATCCTTGTTGGCAGGAAGGAGGAGCCGTCCATGAAGAAGTTGTTCCTCATTCCATCGGTTGGAGGGGGAATAAAAACACCCAGGTCCTGCAAAAAAAAAAAAATCAGAACCCAGTAAGAATCTGAGGGTACAGGCTGTGTCTACTAGACTAGTACACAGACATTACTGAGCATTACTCAATATCATGAATATTCTTAAACAGGCCATGATAAATGGACAGTTAATTCCCAAGTAGAGGTGGCAGACTAACCTTTACTGCATCCTGACGAACTTGCTTGATCGTCTTTGGTCCATTGTCAGTGTAAGCCTTACGAGGCAACCAGTTGTTGTCTCGCAGCTCCACTGTGTTCTGCAGCAGGAAACGAATCCTGGCTGGCAGTTCCTTGTTGTGTGTTAAGGATCGCATGCGGCCAAAGTACTGATCTATCAAAGACTGAAAGGAGAATTTCTGTGTCATTAAAAAGAGCAAAGGGATTTTAAGACAAGACTACAATGTGGTTGTGCCACATACTGACCTTAGCCTTCTCATGATCAAGTTTAGGTCCCACTGTTTTCATTATCTGACAGAGGCATTCCAAATCTTCACCCATATCCTTAAGTTGGACTCTCTTCTTCTTCTCCAAGAGCTTAAAGAGAAATAAGTAAGATTTAATAACATCATTTCAAATATTTTCCAGAACCCTTGATGTGACCTGGGACATCAAGATGCCAGGATGCTTTCACACTGGCAGTTTAATCTGATCTTGCAATCACACAAGTTAATACAAGTAAGATTTACAGTCCTACCTAACCATGCAAATGTTATTCACCAGAACTTACTGTTTTGATGCACTTATGAAGGATAGATTCGTGGATGAGGCTGAGTTTGCCAAGTTCACCGATAAATTTGATGTTGCCCAGCATCTTGAATTTTGCAACAGCACGCTCCTCCTCCTCCTCAGAGGACAGTGGGCTGTCCTGTTTCTCAAACTCTGGGGAGGGGGATAAGGAACAATTCAGACAAGACCACATTTATTTATTTATTTATTTTAAAACCACATTTTATTTTCTAACTGACCACATGTATCAGATGCAATTCACTTACTTTCAACATTTTGGGCACGGTTCTCAAACTCATCTTGAAGCTTAGAAATCAGAAGCCGTCTGAAGGTCTGTAAAAAGAATTTGTTCAAATTCCAGACAGCAAATACCAGAGAGTGGTAAAGGGTTAATGTTTGTTAAGCCTTACAGTATTCTGCTTTTGTGTTGCTTGACTTTCTGTCGATGGACCTTCAAAGTTTGGTGCATCCTCTGCCAAGCGTAGACATAGCTGAGCATATAACTGGCTATATTTGGGCTCTTCAAGGGCTTTGTCAACAATCTAAAGAGAAAGGAAAACATTAAGTGGCCATTTTAATAGGTTATAGATCTATGAGAATAGAATAATAGAGTACACCTGAAGTCAGCACTCACCAACAAGATGATTCCTTTTAAGACAAGCTTTGAATCGACACCGACATTGAGGAGCTCCAGGCATAGTTTGTCAAACTTCTCAGGAGTCAGCTTATTAAGTATGCTAAAGAAGAGGAGGAAGGACAAAATGCTCAAAACCTTATACTTATAAATACAGTCTATTTAAATGATACTGTGAAAAAATGTACAAGATGTGTGTAACCGAAGTAAATGCGTATCAAACAGAAATTTACCCTCTCACTTTCCTGAAGACTGCATCATTTTGCCCTTTATCGCTGGTGGAGTTAGCATCTCGTCTAGTGCTTCGAGAAGGTACCCATCTCTGAACGCTAGAACCTGGGGTTTTCCCCAGGAACTCGCTGTATGGAATAAGAAAAAAAAAAAAACAATACAGAAATATGAGTATAAGCAACTGTATCTCACATCTGATCTGATCCACAGAAGTAAAGTTGCAGTACAAAGGCCCCATTGCACCATACAGAGACGTTACTAAAACCTGATTTGATTACCAAACAAAAGTTACTGAAAGAGAAGTGACCAGAGACTGGAGACAAATTTCCACAATGTGACGCCATCAGTTTTTCTACCATTTCATAATCATTCAAATGTAATGAATTGCCCTGAGTAAGTTTGGTTTCACCAACAAGATGCATTTTAGAATCTGTGGTAATCAGTCTTTTGGCCCTGATTATTTTACAAACTGATAGAGTATCCATGTGTCTCAGCCAGTAATTCCAAATAAGCTGTACACACAGAGGTGGTACCAAAAATAACACCAGGTATTATCCCCAACATTTGACTGATGGAAACATAATTAAGGCGAGGCGATGGAAAAGGGGCAATAAAGAATAATAAGTGGGAATATAATTTAAAGTTTCAAAGCCAGTAGAAAGGTTTTGTAGTAAAGATTAGTGACCA
Organism: Monopterus albus; assembly: GCF_001952655.1. Lineage (NCBI taxonomy): Eukaryota > Metazoa > Chordata > Actinopteri > Synbranchiformes > Synbranchidae > Monopterus > Monopterus albus. The sequence continues at coordinate 5,453,959 of NW_018127884.1, forward strand.
AGTGTTCCATGTAAAAGAACACTTGGGTGGGGAACCAATAAAATTAAATCACCTGTTGCCGACAGACTTGGGACAGTGCTGAGGTGCACCCCCACCTCCTCCCCCTACACTGTGATAAAAGAAAAAAAAAAGTTAAAACTTGGCATAAGGAAATGCAAGTCTGGCTTTTATGTTAACTGTTGAGTAGGTTTCCACTATAAAGGGTCAAAGTGTGACAGAGTCATGTTTAATACCTGAAACGAGAAGGAACCCCTGGTGCAACCACACTCTCCACTTTGGCGGCTTGACAAAGAATATCTGGAAAGAATCAAGTTCTGGGAGTGGGGCAGGAAAGAGGGGCCTGGGAGTGGAGGCA
>NW_018127884.1:5454547-5481885 GCF_001952655.1 Monopterus albus
GAAAGAGTGACCTGGAAGTGGAGTAACAGAGTTAGCTGATGGCTGTAAAATAAAAACACACATGCAACAGTTTCTGCAGCGTTCCTAAACTTCAAACAATATAAATTCTGTGTATAAGGCAATTTAACACCCCTTTTCATGGTTACACCAACTATAAAACACATCACTGAAAAAGACAGTAAGCCCTCAAATAAATCAGCAAATGCAGTCATTTTTGCCACTCCTTTCAACTGTACACAGTAATAACTCCTAATATCAATCTTTTAACACACCCTGGGCAAGCAGCTGAATGATGAATGGAAGAAAATGAAAAACCTTTATTGTAACATACTTCCTTACACTGCTTTGGAGGTTTTACATAAGATCAAACATCTAGAACAATTGCACTGAGGTTGTTCAGCCAGTTTTTGTTAAATGCACAAAACATTACTACAGTAACATCACTACCTAAGACAGACTTGAAATAACATTAAGACTTCAGTAAATGCATTTATTGCTAAATACCTTTAAATTACTTTATGAAGCAACTGAAAAATCTTTGTGTCTAAAGACTTTAAATCCTACAGACCTGAGGATTATTAAGAGATCACATCTAACAGGAAGTTTCATTTTTATGAATTGTTAAGCTGATTGCAGACAAACTGACGAGTACATGAGGGCTAACACGTGTCGTCCGAGTGAATGTGAAACTGGGACAATGCTAGCCTAGCTCATGCTAATGGTTATGTGTCGACGCTTTGCCTTTCTCGTTTCGGATAACACCACCCTGAAGACTAAACAGTCGCCTTCAAACACGCCCTGCTATAATTTATTGTTGACCCCTAGTTACCCGGGCTGACTTAGTCTTACCCAACGCTTACCGAAACGATTAAAAGCAGTGGCACAGGAAGGAAACGCCTCTACGGGAGGAAAAACTGCTTAATTCCTACACAGGACGTGGATTACACGTGCTTTGTCGAAATAATCCAGATCCAACGGAAGGGCAAATTTAACCCGATCCATCTAGGATCATTTCGAATTATATAACATTTCTGTATTTACTGACTATTATTATACCGATATCCTATCGTAAATCGATCATTTCAATAACACTCAAAAACCTTGGTATATGCCATTTTATATATTTTCTATAATCCAATGAAATGTCAATGACCCCAGATATCAAATAACTTCGATGTAAAACAAGAAGAAACAGCTGATTTCACGAGGTCTTTGTTCACACACCGGATGTCCATACAGCGATATCCTGACGGGCTTTTTGTTCAATAGGCCCCCGGTAAGCTAACCGCTAACAAGCTGTAAACAACTCGCGAACAAACCAGTTCAGGTTTCCCTGAACACGAAACCATTACGAGACAGCTTTTCTATGTAAAGGAGGTCAGCCAATACTAAACCTGAATATCCAGATTCGTTTTTTTATTGCCTGGTAAATGAACATCAACCCTAAAAACGAACTTCCTAAAAGACCGGTTAACTAACAGGGAAGGAAAACACCGACATATCTTACCTTTACGAAAGGACCGTCAGTGTAATTGTCGTCTTGTAGACTATGAAGTAAAAGGCAAATTGGAAAAGAAAACGCTTGGAATCGCGTTAAAACCTACAAGGTCTTCTTTTAAAACGACAGGAAACCAAGTGTTGAGACGCAGACGCTATTCTCGACAAGGGAGAAAGATCACTGACTGGTCGTCAACGTCACGTGTACGACGTTCATTTTATAGGCTCGGTCTCATACGTCATCATCCCACCCTGCTCACATCACGAGCTCGTGAACCTTTCGCAATACGGGGACTTAATACGTGTAGTGCTGGAACAATATGCCATGTTGTTTTATATCTGTGGTTACATTTTAGATATCCATGGAATTTCTACTAGAATTGTATTCTCACTAGTTAGAATGGTAGCGTAATGAAATATACTTAAATATATAAACTATAGCATTCTTACTAGGCTAGGGGAAATGTGTGTGTATTTTAAAGATATGTACAATATAGATTTTACTAGTCATAACTAAATTTAAGATATCTAAAACGTTTTAAAGTATAGCCTATAAGTGGCTGTTTTAACATTTAATTGCTAGACTTTCCAGATGCCATTCCAGATATATATATATGATAAACTGCGTTTAGTCATACTATGAACTGTGGATATCCATAATGACATTTTTGCTAGTCAAAATGTATTACAAATATTCAAATTTACATTATAGATAGCTGCAATGGGTTTTCATACTGGATATCTGAAATTAAAATTATGACTAGTAACAGGAGGATTGTAGATACCTGAAGAATATTACTGCAGATATCCAGAATGAACATTCTGGATATCAAAAATAATGCTGTGGACATCAGAAATTGAAATTGAAATTCATAATTAAAATATAGTAAGTCAAAATTATAGTGTGTCATAATTTTGACTTACTTTCTCATACTAGTGAAATAGTTGGTCAAATCTGTATTATCCCATGATTATGACTTTTCACCTCATAATGCTGAGTTACCATATGGATTTTTAATTTTAATTTTTTCTCATGCCTATAACATTTTATCAATTTCATTATTTTCCACAGGGCAACTCAGTGTTTTTGCCTTCCTCTAAAACTATGTTGAGGCACAGGGTTAGCCAAAGAGCATCAGCTCAGGAGTCAGAAGAGATTCAGTGTTTTCCTTGAGGATGCCACAGGAGGAGTGCAAACCCTCCACCAGAGAAAGGACACTCCCACTCTTATGCCCAGCTGGTATATGAGCCAGCTACAGGTTGTGTTCTAAATCTGTTCACACTTATCCCTCCTATTTTTTTCTTAGTGTGGAGATGCAAAGAGTAAGATATTTCAACATGTACCTGCCATATTTTCATATAGTTGTCACAGATATTAATAGTCCCCAGAGGATTCTTGGTGATTTTGGAGACCACCTGATCGTTCCAAAACTTATCAAAAAATGTTCATAAAACATTCAGTGGGTATTCATAGGCCCCACAGGATTAAAAGTAATGCTTACTGTGGCCACCTGACCTTTCCTGTAGCACCACCATTAGGACAAAATGTCAACCCGTTCCCCTTCGTTCATTGCAGGTTTATATTGACTTTTCAGGCTTTGTGTTCGGTGGGGACCATAAGAATCTGATGTGGTCTGCACTTTATTTCATGACCTCATTTTATTTTTCTCAAAGTGGAGTAGTAGATGAAGGGTATAACTGTTTCTTAAAAACTTGTGGCACTTTGCACCTCTGTTATTGTAGATATTGACTTGACATGATGAGTCACATCTTCCATCTGCTCGTAAATGACTACAGAGCGAGACCAGACTGGTAACTCCTCTGTGTTGCTCAGGTTACACTGTGCCACCCATTATGAAGAATAAGGGATGTTGAAAACTTTGCTGTCATTATGAATAGCATTATCCAGATAAGACATAGTGAAGTGTTGTGTGCAGTAGTTAATAGCTTGAAAATCTTACGTAGGTACATTTCCACTGTCTTGTGATGTGGTTAGACCTGCCTATCCAGGCTGTCTGCACACTGTGCCGACATTGTATTTGTGGCAAATTACCCACATGTCTAATACAAACCAGACTCTGATGTGAAATACACAATAGTCCAAAGGAAGTTGCTTTTTACCTTTAGTCTCACCCATTTCACTTGTGGCCCTTTATAGCAAAACAGTATCTACTTGTGATCCCCCCCATGGTCATATTTCACATTAAAAAGGGAAAACCTAAATGCAAATCAGAAAAGTAAACATGCCTATACATAAATCACTTGTTGATGAAGATGCAGCTAAAAGATCTGAAACAACTAAGTGAACCTGGAGCTGAATTACTTCACGCATACTGTATTTACTCATAAGACAGAGATCTGTTTTTTCTTATTCATTTATAATCTTTTTAATCATCTCACAAATCCTTAATTTAGGTTGACTGCCTTCAATCTTAGTACATCTTTACATTTCTTTAAACTCTCAAATCCATGCTGACATCTGCTTCTGGATCTTATGACTATATCAGAATGGAAGCTAAAGACCAGAAGAAAACCACAATGACGCAACATGTTTGAGAAATTCTTGTTTATTCATCTATGTTATCTGATCACTGAGTAAATGATTAAAGGTTCCTCCCAACACACAGACAGATACAGATATACTTAATCCCATCATTTTAAAAGATGTTTGCTTCTTCATGTTAATTTTATCATTTTCCCTGTTAGTCAAGGGAGTGTCGGACCTTTTTCTGTGCCTGTGCTTGTTTGCTGATTCACTCCTGAGGGGCATCAATCATTCATCAAAAGCAAAATGAAGCCAGTTGTCTGACAGTAAACACTCAGCCTCAAGCTAATTAAGCCCAGTGTGCCAGTAAAGTCAGCAAAGGCTACTAGCTAAAAACAGTTCCAGTTGGAGGTGATGTGAAGCTGGTTGTCACTGCAGTGGTTTGTTATGTTTCTCTTTTGATGGGGGCTTACTGATGTTATTTAAACCTTGTTTAAAATTTTAAATAGAAAAATACTGACCACAAATTATACTTTGAAACATCTTTATAATAATACCATCTTATATTAGACCCCAAAATTTGTTGTGTGAATTGGTAACATAAAAAACTAAATTTATTTTTGTGCTGTAATGCTGATGCAATATTTAGCACTTTACATTTCATGTTGGACGCTCTCCTCTACATTTCACCCAACCCAACTATTTTGGAGCAGTAGGCATCTACGGTACTTTGCCTTTGTGACTTTAAATCAAGGGAAATTCAGGACTATTCCTAAAATGTAACACATCTTTGCAACGAAATGAAACCAACAAGAACTTGGGGAAAACATGCATGGAGATGTGACACTGAATGTCTGAGTGTCTATTTGCATTTCTTACCCATGAATGAAAAATTAAAGCTAGAAACTAGAACATATTTACATTAATAAGCAATCAACTCCTCTGCTGCGACACCTCAAAGTCACTGAATGTGCATGCAAATTCCTGTGGGTGAAACATCCTTTTAACTTGACTGAGCATCACTCTTTCACCTGAGTGGATGTGAACAAAAGAGATATGCCCGCATTGTGTCATGAAAGCCCAAACTATGCATTGATACCCCGATATCTGCTGAACTCATTTCAAAGACAGACATATGAGAAGTCTTTGATGTGGTGAGATGTGTATTATAATGATTTAAGTTAAAATGAGCCATTACTGATTAAGGGAGCTCTGTGGGCTGCATAATTAAGGAATAATGAATTATGGAGCAGTTCAGAGTTAGTTACTTAAACAGTACTGATCTGGGAGCAAGTGGCAGAAGAACAAAATGACTTGCCACAAGGTCAACACCATGGGCACTAAGTGATTAAACTGTGTTCTTGTGACCAGCCTGAGGAAGAAAAAGCTCAGAGATAAGTCTGGAATCTCCAAAGAGGTAAAAGACATTGATGAGCTAGAAAAAGTAAAATGAACTCTTCAGCTGTAAGACAAAGTGCTCTGAAGCATTACAGCATTGATCTTGTACCAGCTTTACTTTCAAGCATCATGGCCAGAGTGTGGTGCTGCGAGGATGCTTTTTGCTAGCAGGAACAGAACATTTATATGTAGAGGAAACAATGGGTGAAGCCAAATCCAGGGAAAGTCTGCAGCAAAATCTCCCCTCAGACCAGCAAATATGGGTCAATGATATGTATATGATGCCTGCAGCAAGATATGAAAATCCTTAAGAATCTACCCAAAGCCTCCACTACAATAACATAAAAGGGGAATGAGTTTAGTACTTTTGAACTCATGCTACACTATATTCTATCTTTTCCCCAGATTTGTTCAGTGAAAGTTGAAAAATGATCTGAAGGTTAAGACAATATAGCACTCATATGGCTTAACATGAGACAATTTGTTATCGGTAAATGAAGTTAATTAAAGTTGGTTTCTCAGAAAAATGCTGACAGTAATATGTTTCTATTTTTCAAGCATAAGCAGAGAAGATGAAGGACTCAAAGAGCTGAAAATGAAAAACAAATTAGGATATGTGCATTTTTAAATGTCTGATAAATGTTGAAGCCAGCAGATGGTGCTACAGTGCTTCCTGAGATTTTTTTTCTGTTGCTCAAATGTAAGGCATCATTTGTGTTCATACCACCCAGCATAAACGTTATTGAAAACTACACAAAGTATGTTCAGAGTTTGTTTGTGATGAACATATTGGTGGGCAATAGTCTGCAATGCTTGTGAAAGGAATGCATGATTTATTTATTTATTGTCAAACTGACATAAGCAAATATAAACTGCAAAATTACTGAATATCTTGTTAACAAATACTACAAAAAATCAACAAACAGTAAATGATCAATCAATCAACTTTTATGCAGTTCAGTTTACTTTATAGAGGAATGACAATCAGGCAGAATAACGCCATTAGATGAAAATGAATAATACATTTTTTTCAAAAAAAAAAAATCATTAAAATTCAATTAGAACTAGATAAAATAAATTGAATATAACAGCAAATCAAATATATATGCATAAATAATACATAATAATGAACCATTCTAATCAAAATTCAAACCAAAAAGGAAGGTTTTAAGTACATTCAAACACTTTCAGCTGCTCTCAGCTCCTCTGGTAGAAGGGGGGCCCTGCACTTTGGAGCAATTAAAAGCCACATGCAGGGTGTAGCTGTTCATACACTGGAAACAGAAGTGGGATGATGCAAGACCATGAAGTGCTTTAAAAACCAATAAGAGAATTTTTAATCATTACAAAAAACTGACAGGCATTCAGTGCACTGACTATAAAACAAATGCAAAAAAATGATTGTTTTAGTCAATTAGGTTGCTGAATTGGTCATGTGTGCATTTAAAGGTCTCACTCATTCTACAGGAGTGGTACCTTTAAATGTAAAAACATCTCTCAAACATTTTGACATCTAACACACTGTGCAGCACAGGCATTAATTCATAACATTAATAATGGCTCAGTCCCAGCATTCACAGTGGTGGGACCTTTAAATCTGCACACCTGAATTAGCCGTAGTCATTATTGTTTCTGACCTGTTTGACACAACAAAATGTCTGCTGGGAGAAAGGTCTAATGTATTTTAAATGCTTAATTTTGTCTCCATGTTTGATTTAGATGTCCCGGCTAATATCCCAAAATATGTTTTATTTTAAATCTTTTTATTTATGTATGATAAGCATGACTATACTACTAAGTGAGACCTAAACATTGGAGTAGTACTGAAGTGAACCTATAATATCTGTTGACTGTTGTGTGGTATGGTTAAACCACATACTATTCAAGTGCAATGTCCCTGGTTCAGTTCTGGCTATGGTCCTTTATTACACATCATACCCTTTTTGTCTACATTTTCAGTCTGTATCTCTAAAGTAACTGTAAAATAAAAGCACAAGCAAAAAGCTAACAGTATAGTATGTCATGTTATTTATTAAATGTTGTCATATGACAATTATGATCATGCATAAGTTCTACTATGGTAAACATCATCTGTAATTCAGCCCAACCACAATAATGACTTTCCTTTTTTGGACCAGCTTAGTTTTGTTTAATTGCTTCTGGGTCTTGCTGTGAAACTGATTGAGACAAAAAAAAAAAAATCACACACATATGCAAACAGATGTGTGTGAATGTATGAACTCTGGCTACAAATCCATCTGAAACAAACAAAAAAACATAAATGTGCCCATTTGCTTGTAGCACAGTATGTTTGTTAACCTTGTGTATTTACAATATCTTTATTCTTGATCTAAGGGGCGTAAAAGCACGTCAGAGCTCTATGCCAACAGCGGTAAATAGCTCAACATGTTTAGAAATCATCCATTAAGAAATCAGGAAAAAGGGGAGAAATTCCCTTTGGAATGTAAATTTAACTGACTGAACTATTGGCATACAAAACATGGATCACATTAAGAACAACCATAGCTGGACTGAATAATTCATACATACTGGTCTACTGAATCCCCTCTCCCAGGCTCCTCAATCCTCTAGCATAGTATAGGTGATGTCAGAAACTTCTAGCAGTTCCCTGACCTGCTCCTGCTATCGCTGTTTCCATCACAGAGGTGTATCCGGGGCTTGCCTTTCATTTATTACGAGGGCGTCCATACTTGCCATCTAACTGGCTCTTATTTAGTGCTGATGGGGTAGTTCACACATGGCAGAAAGGGCGTGTAGCCTCAGATATCATTGCAAATTAACAAACAGGACTGCCAAACTTGTATGTGCTGATTGTGTTTTTAATATTCTTAGCACACACTGCATGAATATGCTGAGGTAGAGCAATGGTAGCTGCCCTGCGTGCCAGATTGTGTTGGGCTTGAGGGACTGTGAGTCATCAGTGACAAACCCTGTCTCTGATTCCAGCTATGCTTACACTCTAGCTGGGCTCTACCTGGGGGCCTGATGGTATTAACATGAGATTTATTTGAGAAGAGAGCACTCCCTGGGGAGAAGATAAATTGTTTTCTCAATGACAAGCCAAAAGTGGAAAAGAGACCAAATACCGAATATCAAATCCTGTCAGTCACAAAGGCATTTTTGTGCCATGAAAACCTTTTTTTTGTTTAATTTATGAGTCCAGCTCTATTGCTACTGTGCAGTTTAAGTATGTTTTCTGTTTCTGTTGCGCTTTTTAACAAACCTATATTTATTAACACATATAAGTGGTGTAAATGCTATTTTGCTTAACCACGGTAGCAGCATGACTCTAGGGATCGCAGTCCAAACCGAAAAACCTCAATAACTGTTGGATGGATTGACATGAAATTCTGTGTGGACGTGTGGTCTCCAAAGGATGAACTGGCTCCCTATATAAAATTACTCTCTGTGCCATTTTTGCCAGCGGGTTATTGCATTACGTGTTATTATTTGGCAACTTCTACTGAGTGTAATTAAAACATGAGCAATGGGATAAGTTAGGTGAGACAGGACTTTCCCCAAGGCAAGCAGTGTTCAGTTCCAGTTTGTAAAGTGTGTTTTTATCTGACCAAGGAGTTTTTTTTCCCTAAACCAAACCAAATAGTTTGGCTAGTATCCTCTGGTAAAAACAACTCTGTATGTAAAACAGTGAATAAAGTTTTCAAAGCATCACAAACTCCACACAATGTCTTTTTTTAATCAAAATTTGATCCACTGGGTCCAGAATCATTTTGAAAGTCTAGCTGAGCTGTAGGATATTTTTATTTTATCTCTTTATGTGTGCAAGGAGTCAACCAAAAGTCTACTGGTTCAGTCTGTGGGAGTCTCAGCTCGAAGCATGTCTGCATGCTCTATGGACCTAAAAATGTGGAAGCGTGTGGAACATCTGGGTAATTTTTATGGCCAAAATCCAGAAGCATGAAGAGTATGTGCCACTGAGCAATTTTCAAAAGAAGGAATAGGTGCCATCTTGTAATCCATATCCAGTTCCCCTTTATACATTCTTCATTGTACCGGTCTGTTTACGACTGTTTACATGACAACTAAACTCCATAAAGCTTGTTGGTTCGTTGTATCTTGTTGGTTGAGTTCTTGCAAATCCCCCTGCCAAGATAGGAGTGGTATTTCAGGAGATGTTCCTTCCCTCTTGTACGACCCACTGGGACAAACATCCATATGGGTCGTGCAGGCTGTGGGACTTGTCAACTTCTAACACCACAGTGAGGTTTGACATTTGTGGTTTTTATTGAAAAATATTGAAAAACAGTGTTTGGACTGCCATAATGCTGGTACAGATATTCATGGTCCCATTGGTATGAATTTTAATAACTGGTGATGAAACTGTTGACATTTACATCAACCACAGCTGTAAACTACTACTTCAAGCCAAACCAGGTTCCTTCCCTAAACTTAACCCAATGGTTTTTGTGCCAAAACCAAAGCAAAGCTTATAACCTTTTCACATCATAAAGCTCATACAGAATAATGATATCATCCCGCTGATAGGGGCATCAGATCAGAAAATGCTTATAATATAATCACCTTTATTTGGCCAAGCATGTTGCACACAGACAAGGAATTTGTGCCATCTGTGGCACCAACGGCTCTAACCATCAGGGGGTTCAGTGTCTTTCCCAAGGACACTTCAACATGTGGACCAAACCATGTGGATTCAAACCTCCAACCTTCCAGTTGGGAGACAACTGCTCTACCCACTGAATCACAGTCACCCCAAAGGCCTATTCCCATACCAGGAGTTGAACCTGGACAAAAACCAGGAATCCTAACCGCTAACCATATGGGAACGCTTCCAATGCTTCTTTTTGTCATTTTATTGGGACTAGGCAGACAGAGTATAGTCAGTTAATTTGGACCTGTTCGTATAATGTGAGCAGAAATGTTAATTTTACTATACTTCTAATTGTAACAGCTCCTTGGCTAGCAGATCAAACACCAGAGAATCTCCCCATACAGGAAGGTTTCATGTACAATGTGACTGGGATTCAGTGTCAGACACCACAAGAGTCCTGCACATATTGAGTAGGATGAACTCTGGCTGCCATGTGTGCTCCACCTGCGTCCTTGTTTGGGTCAGTGTCCTTACCCTTCAAATCATTCTGCAGCCAGAAGGTGCACCAAGTGCTCGTTCCCAAAATAACCTAGTCCACTAATCCAAGTGACAGTGCACTCTAAAAAGCCCCAGAATAGTGAGACAGACAATTTTCTTGGGCCTATAGAAAACAGAGGAGGTGCTTCTTTTCCTGTATGAAACCAGTCAGTATAATATACTGTCTGCCTTGGGTGAAGTCTGCTGGCATCAATCTGTTAAGGACAAAGAACTAATGCACTGGGCAGCAGAAAAACATCTTCGCTCACCATCCAAACAACTAATAAAGTCATTTATCAAAATCGCTCTGTGGCAGTAACAGTGAAGCCCAATGCTCTGGTCCAAACGAAAGGCAGCCAAAAAGAGGTTTATTGGTTTTTCAGTGAGAACATATTGATGCCTTCATATGAAGGTTTATCAAACTAACAAAGGCACAATGCACATGAAGATCTACACTTAGGAGTCTTAACAAATGTGATATATTTTCACACCATGACTTACTACTTCTAGCAAATTTAGTGTGGCTAACCATTGTTGGTACAGGCAATTCTGCATTTTCTTTAATGAAAATGTGAATGTATCCAGCCTTCAAGTTTCTGTAAGTGTGAGATACACAGTATAATGACGTATGGTAGCATGTACCAAGAATTAGAAGGAGCACAGAATTTACAGCCTGTTTTGTAAATGTGTTTAAAAAGTGACAGCCTTTCATGTATTTTTGCTGTTCCTGTGTACTCTGTCAGTATTGTTTTCTTTATTTTAATTTATAAAAGAACAAACTGGATTCCATAGGGTGTTAATAATAGATCAGGAAATAAAGTCATGTATTCAAGGATTGAAATAACCATACAAAGGACTGTCATACAACAAAGGCCATATGTATCCTTGAAAAAATCCTATTAACTCTTAATAAAAAAAAAAGAACAGAAAATAGGAAAACTGGCTCTGGGCAGTGCCATTTCCTTACTTACAACCTTGAAAGCTATTGCATGACTGCACTAAATAAATAAATACATAAATGAAGGGACTTTATGGGTTTCACTTAGACACCTACAGGGAGTTATCAGTCATGCATGCCTTAATGAGTTAATATGTACAACATGGAGAAGCTTATAGACTTTTTAGTACTCTGTGGGATTTGACATTCATATTATTGCCTGTTTTGGCCTATTTGTGACTTTCTGTTGAACAGGACCAGGTGTTTCTCTTTATCAGCAGATTTTAAAGTAGTGCAAATAAATACATATGTGGAAAAACTGTTTGGATACTGTTCTGTGTTTTCCACTTTTATCCTTTGACTAGAAAGGCAGTGCACATGACTGTACTGCAAGGCTGGACATGCTTCACTCATATAACTAGTGATTAGATGCATCAGCGTTTCTTCAGTCTTGCCGTGACAGGCTATAGGAGCCACTCAACATTATGTAATAAAGTGAACCAGTCAGAAGTTTTTGAAAAACTGCTGAGATTTCAGTCTACTGAAAGGGTCAGACCGTCACTCCATCACTCGCTGCCCTCTGTCAGAAGGTGTTTTCTTCAAATTGCTGAATATTCATTATCCATACAGTGGAGCCATCAATATTCCTGAAGCTGGTTTATGGCAGAATAGAAATAGCACTGGATTTAGACATTACTAAACTGATGCTACATTACGCACCATTTCCATTTCAGACCACTTTTGGAAAATTATTATGGAAATTTACAGTAGCTGTGCTTGATAACACTGCTTATTGTACATTTGATCAGTATGTTAATCTGAATCAAATTATGCAAATTATGGTCCTTGTCTAAGAACATTAAACACATATAACCATATAATTGATTCAATTTCTCATTTTCATTGAGATTATGATTATGGGATTTATTGTATTTTTTCTGAAGTAAAGAATGAATAAATTACCTGAATAAATGTCTGACAATTTACAGTTTTTTTTTAAATGCTTTTCTCCCTTTTTTCCTATCAACCCCAGTGCAGGTTGAGAGGTATTGGCACTGATAGATAACTCCCACATGGCACAGGCTTTAGTTTTGTTCCTGGAGTGCGTTACACATGTTGACAGATGTCTCCCTGCACAGATTCAGACAGGGATAGATCCCAGTAGAGCAGAATGACAGGGAGACAAAGTCTATTCAGGCTGAGGTAATGTGACCAGGTCTAAGACCGTCTGCTCAGCACAGGGAGAGCTCTGAGCTCCGAGCTCCTGTCTCAATCTCTCTGTCTGTCTGTCTGTCTGTCTGTCAAGGTGCTCAAATCTGCTCTGGGAAGCACTGAAGTCTTGTCTGCAGTTTCAGCCTGTCAGCACACATGAGAGTGTTTGTAGTCATGCCTGAAATTTACCTGTAGCCTCTGTGATTTATCTCAGCAGCCCATGCTGAGAGTACCATCACCAGGAGGGAATCTAAATGTACCTTTTGTTACTGCCCAACAAATACCCAACCTGTTCTACAGCTGTTCCAAATACATTGTTATGAATGGGCATTCGGGTTTACATTCACAAATGACAATGGGAAAACAAGCTTAACCCAGTTTATATAATTGGGTGCTGAATTCCGACTGCAAAGGTATAAGGTTGGCAATCACTGTTGTACAGTAAAACATAGAATAACCAGCTTCCAGCTTCATATGAAATGATCTTCTGTCATCACTGATCAAGGCCAGGCTTGTTGTCACACAGGCAATAATCATTATCACATATTCAAGGAGAACCTGGCAATCAATTCCACATTTAGCTTAGATGATCAATGTTTTCACTCTCATTCAATATTATGGGAAGACAATTATTTTCCTATGAAATGAGGAGTCAACATGAGTCATCATCAAATTTGTTTACTCTGAAGGCTTCAGTTCCAGGGAGAATTATAACTTGAGTGAATTTGGCATTTATTTTGACCAGCCATTTTACATGTATCACTGTTAATTTCTGCATCAGATGTTGTACATCTGAGAAGAATTACATTTATTGTAAACTCAAAACCTTGACGTAATGGGTGACAATTCCTGTTTTCGAAAATTGCATTTCAGACCAAAACAAAATTTATGCAAAAAAGGTATCTGCCTGTATATAACAATAGTCAGTGATGGAAATATGTGTGTAGAATGCAAAAGAAAGCTGTAAACAAATGACTGCATTGTTCAATATTTGAAAAAAAATTCTAAGCAACAGCTTCTCTTACAGCCACAGTTGGATGCTAAAAAAGATATTATTAAGCCAATAAACTAATCCTATTTTTTAAAATCCAGATATGTAATCTTTCATTTGACAAGTCAGTGACATCTCAAGTCATTAAATATCATTGTTGATGTATTTAGCATTTCTAAATAGTGGCAATTACAGTGGCAACATTTTGCTTGATGGAGGTAAGAGCTGCTGAAAGGATCCCCATGTTGTGTGAAGTAACTATTTCTGTGTGCTGGTTTCACAGTGACATGGGCAAAATGTGTATCACTTTTGATAAGTATCAAGCAAATGCTCCAGACTCTGCCTTACTCATCCTTTTGGGTTATGTTAGCAACAACATTGTGTGTGACAGGATGTGAAGTTGCTCTCAGGCCCTTTGTTATACTGTCAGTGTGGCATGGCACCGACATGTCAAACCACTTGTGGTCTGGTTTTGTGGATGTTCCCTGCCTGCAGACATTCATGCAGTTTAGCAAGAAGAAAAGGAAGACTGCTGTTTGTATTTTATGTCTGTATCTAACCAAAAACTTCTTCTGTGATAATCGGGGGATAAACACTTGGAGGGACGTGCTTTGTTGCAGCTTTTAACAATGCACTACTGAGCCATAGAAAATAAATATTGCATGGTTGTGTGATCAGTACAGACCACTGCCTGTACCACTCGGTACACAACCCATAACCACAACTTTGTAGGCCTAATGGACCACCATGTTGCTGTTTAGAAACAACAATAGATGAAACTGGGTTATGTTTAAATTGGACAGGACAATGGACAAATTTATACAGTCTCTTTATGTTTCTTTATATTTGCTGACCATGTACAGTAAAAGGTTTGCTGACATACAGATAACAAATCTGGTTGCTGCCAAGAAACTAAGTGCATTTCTTAGGGAAATCTTGTTCTTGGAGCTATAAGAGATAAACTCCTATCACAGTATATCTGATTCCCTCTGGTAGTGCTGAAGCTTGTTTTTCAGGTGGGTGGGTGGGTGGGGGATAAATCTACTGGCTCATGGATACTCACACCTATGTTACGGCACTGTGAAACTAATGTAACTGGAACATTAGAGCTCAAATGTGCCTCACATTTGGACACGACACTGTAGTAGAAATGACTACAATTTATGAATTTTTAATTTTAATAACACCTCGTTAGATTAGGGCACCAAGCTTTGTGACATAAGCTACACAATGTCCAGAAATCATTTGTCAGCTTTACTAAAACATCTCTAAACTTCTCTTTAGACATTTCACACAATGTTTGGTTAACATAATTTCACATTTAAGTCCACTATAACAATTTCATTTGTTATAAGAGAGAAAGAGGAACATTAGATGAGGAATTTGTGGCAGTCCTAAAAGGAGAGATAGGATTCTCTTCACATTCCCAAGTGTCCTGTTGTGGCTAAAGAGGTTAGATAAAGGAAGTAGATGGCTCTTGTCGCTGAGTTCTCCTGAGAAAGAAGCACATAAGGAGACCAAATGTCTTGGGTTTGCTTGAGTTAATTCAAACTCTAGTGCTTTTGAGGTTAGGGTGCAAAGTCCAAGATGTGTATTTGAAGGTGTGAATCAAGTCAAAGTGGAGGTGGAGTTTTGGTCTCTGGAGACTGGGCTCTACTTCTGATAAGAAGAGGAGACTACATTAGCATGCAAAGGGCCTGGCAGTTGAGCAAAGCCAGGGTGAATATTGTGTTTGTAAGGAGGGCAGGGAGCGATGTCTTTCTACTTCTCACTGCCTGGGAAATCAAAGTTAGTTTATTAATTGTTCTTCTGAGTTCCTCAGAATAAAGAAAGTCATTTCAAGATGTTTCTGGCCTTGTGAACACAACAACACCCACCTGTCTTGGTGAAGGATGGTCTGAATAAATGTCTTTGTTCTTTTTCATTTTCTTCCTTTGACATAACTGTAAGACATGACGCCAGCACTCCTGTCAGTTTTACTTTTTCTTAACACCTCCTTGCTGCTCTGTAGTTTTCTTTTCTTGTCGTGATGTGATATTTTTCTTGAGCTCAGCAGTGTTGAACATTTTGGTAATGAGAGTTTATACAATAAGCCTGAGACACAGATGGTTGAGTGATAATGATATCAATGAATACTTGTTGTATGATCCCTTTCAGGATTCATGTGCACATCCTAACACGGTTAGCTCCATCAAACCAGGCAGCTCTAAACATCTTGTGAAAATTGTTGCTTGTGATTTAAACAGGACCGTTATTTTATACTTAGTTTGCAGAAACAGTGTTGTTATGTAACCATATATTCTATAAACATTTATTAAATGTACAAAATTAACTAGCTTGGAGACATTTTACATCATTTCTCTTTATTTTGCAACAAACTACCAATTTTTTACCACCTTGTGTCAAAAGAAATCCTCATTATTTGCTCAATTTACTTATGTATATTCACTTAACTGTAGATCACAAACATAGCCAGAAGAAAAATCCATAAATGTATTCATCACTGTAATAAAAGCATATTTATGAAGGACCCTACTAAATTTCTTCCATATAGTTAGAACATAACACAAACATTGTCTGACAAGTGGGTATTACAAATCTCACCAAAACATTGCTATTTTATTTTCATTGAAATAAGTTTAACTGTAACCCTCCACTGAGCTAATGTGTGATTTGTTAGGTGTTCAGCATTGCTCAGTAGTTTTGCTGTTGTGTCTGAATCAGCCTCCTTTGACTAGGCTCTCACAGGTCTCCAAGAGTCTGTTTTGCGACATTAAATATCTAATGGTCCCCCTCTAATTAAGACTCTAATATCACTGTCAAAAACAGATGTTTATCTGCATGATATCAGACAGAGAGAGTGGAAATTAGCAGCTCATTTCTCACCAAAAGCAACAATAGGCATGGAGTCATAATGAAAAGGAGACAATATACCTCATTATTCCTGCACTATGTTTCTCTTTTTATTTGTCTGAGTTAGCATGTTACCGTGCAATTATCATTGGTGGACAGTAACTAAGTACTCCAGTACTGTTACCTGCCTGGATCTTAGTTGCTTGTACTCTCTGGGGAGCGGTTCTACCCCGCAGCCACCACTGAGGGACAAGAAGAACAAAGTGTATCTTTTTCTAAGATGACAAGGCCATGTATGTATTTCAGTCTGGGGAGACACAGAAGAAGCAGTTCAGAATTGTTTAAATGTTTATTGCCTTAAAGTGCACGAACAGAGAATGAAGAATTTGGCACCTAGACTCCATTGAGCAGACAGCTTAAAAAGTTAGAGGGCCACCAGAGTCTAGACACTGGTGGTGATGGAGGACAAAGATGGATGATGATGAGGATGGAGAGGGTGAGAGAGGACAGGAGACTAATGAGCCAGTCAAGAACCACGAGAAGGATGCGACATGAGGAGCCATTATGAGGAGCCGGCGTGTGATGATAGTGAAGGACCCGTGATGGAGGTGAGCAGTGATGCTGAAGAAGACGTTGGAGCAGGAATCTGGCAAACCTGATGCTGGACCCCTGGAACACTGATCTGATGGACTGGAGATGAATGGGGTGGAGGAGGGTTGCAAGCATTAGTGCTGAAATGCCAACTGACAGCAGGGAGATAGTTTTAAAATTAGACAGGTTAAGCGACGTCTGGCTCACCTAGGCCGTGGCAGAAATGGATTGGTTAATCAGTGAAACGCCTACAGCCAGCTGACAGAAATTGAAGTGAAGAGGGAGAAAGACAATGTGTGTACACAGTAGAGAGTCTGCCTGCTTGAACTTTTGTATTAGCTTCATTAGTCTGGAAAAAAAACCCTCATCCATCTCTCATAAGTGACTCAAACCTGCCTTCTCCGTAGAAACTATTTCTAATCAGCCCATTCATGACACAAAGCTGCAGACTAGACAATCTGCATCATCCTATACTACCTGGCTCCATGTTTTACTGTTGTAATTCAGTTATATTCAAAGTCATGAAGCGCACTTAAAACACTTAAGATATAAGTGTCTCAGATAATAAATATTAAGGTAAAGGTAAGGTAAAGTGTTCATGCACCTCTACATTACAATACAAAATCAATCTTTTATATTTTAGATACTCTCACCTGTGAACATGGGGTATCACAGACTATTTTATTTTACTTTGTAAAATATCATTGAAAAATTAGCTGTTTCTTAAATCCCAGTGCGATGTCTTGTTGCCCAAACCCTCCATTTATTCAAGTTATTATAATTTTATGACAAATGATTCAAAATTCAAATTCTCACATTTAAGAAGTGGGAATCATCAAATATTTAACATTTCTCTTTGCAAAATAGCTGCTGATTTGTGTGTGTGTGTGTTTCCCTAGTCAAATAATCAACTAATCATCGTAACTCTCCTCATTTGAACAGGCTTATATACAGTTAGTAACTTTACAACAATGCATCATTTTTATAAGTTTGAAAATAAAATCTCAGTCTGTAAAATAAGCATATACATCTGTCAAATATCGCAGGAAAAAGTACATACTTCCTTATGCAATGCATTGAAGTAGAAGCATAAAGTATCATGAAATGGAAACAGTCAAGTACAAGTACTTCTTGTTTGTAACCTTCTACCACTGGTTTTCAGATGAATTTATGAATTTAAATTGTGGTGCAGTCAGTAAATGTTGAATATTGTTGGGCTGAGCCACAAAAAAAAGTTGCACTATATATCCATTTTCTAGCCATTTATACATTTCAGGGCTACAGTGACGTGAGGACAACTGTCAGATTTTGTCCCTACAGCATGTGGTGACTGAATCGGCCTTGGAGTGTCCTTCCGCCAGGGAGTGTTCTTATTTGGAGCTCACTTCACCTGGTTTATCTCAGTGTGGAAGAACACTGGCTGGGTGCCAAGGTCCCCTGAAATTGCAAATTTCTCATCCTGTCACTCAGAATATGACCAGTTCTCTCTCAGCGGCATCTCATTTGAGGCGCTTGTATGGTTGTAAGGAGGGTCTGTGAGTAAATCAAGAGCTGTGATTTGTGGTTTAAGAATTTCTCGACTACCAAGGTCTGATACCAAGGTATGTGATGCTCAAGCTGCAAAACTGTCATATATCCCAGCTACCAATCACACAATACTTCTTTCCCTGGGTGACCCCTTTAGCTGTGCAGACACAGCTCAAATGAACAATTTTACCTGTGCGTCAAGAATGGGGCTCCATGGCAGTGTTTATTGTGCACAACCCTGATCTCTGGAGTTGCTCCAGGGTCACAGCAACGAAGACAACACTGACCATTTACCATGTGACAATTGCTCAACCTGTTTGCATGCACACTCAACATATGCTCATGGGTGTTATTTGTGAACCCATCATGTACTTTTGCTGACAGCTCATTAACATTTCAAACAAGTTCCATCCATCCATTTTCCTCCACTTATCCGGGACCGGGTCGCGGGGGCAGCAGTCTAAGCAAAGATGCCCAGACTTCCCTCTCCAGACACTTCCTCCAGCTCCTCCAGGGGAATGCTGAGGTACAAGTTCAGCATCTATAAATCTGTCACATCTCCTCTTTCAGGAAAACAAGTGCAAAGTGGCTCACCCCCGTGTCTCATGCCGCTCAGGTCATTTGTTTTCATTGAGGATGGCAGAGTGAGAAGCATATTAAAGAAATGATTGTTAGCGGACTATTGAGTTCTCCCAAATGGCTTGCTGGCCAGAGAGCCATCCAGTGTGAGTACATTTGCTTTCTGGATAATGATCAGTCTGTGCACACCCCTCTTCTTTTTGCAACTGGCATTCTGAAAATCTTTTGTCTGTATTCGACTTTGTAATAAAATTTTACAAGCGGTTGATAATTGGCATTGGAAATGCAGTTTTTTTCTTATTTGCCAAAGGCAGGAAGCTCCATCTGCATTAAATATTGACTGTGTTTGATTTTTGATGCTGCTATACTGTGACTGTTGGCAAAGCCTGTTTAAAAACATACCAAAATAACATATTTAACTACTTCAGCTTCATCATCTAATCTGTTGACAAGCGCTGATCTGTGTATGAACCCTGCGGCTGTACATGCTGCACTCTTGTCCTCCTTTTTTTTTCATACATGCATGATGTGCTGATGAAGGTGTTCTTGACCTATCTCCATTTACGTTCCAGCTGACACTAACCTTAGCTCAGCTGTGTGAAAGCATCGACTGAGCTGACCTGCTCTTCCTCCTAAGTGAACCTGATTTCCCCTCACTGAGAAACCTGTCATACTCTTGCCTCCCCACTTGTTACAGTCACTGACTTAGACACATCAGTCATCACCTGTTCACTCCTCTGGTAGCTTTTATGTTCACAAATTAGCTTCTTCCCTTTAGAGAGTTAGATGAGACGATCGATGCCACCCTCATACTTGTTTGTAAAGCAAATTTATGCTAACTTAGTTTAGCATAATGGGAGGCAGCTAGCTGGACTCTGTCCAAAGATAAACAAATCTGCCTGCCTGGAAATGTATGGTAACATTTTATAATGATTTATAGAATAATTTTGTTAAGTGAATAAAGTATTACAAAAATACTGATTGGTTCCAACTGATACTGTAAAAACATACTGTACACTTTAGAGGACAGGACCTTGAGGAAAGTTACAGCTAACACACCTTATTCTTATTGTTATATTAAGTTGAAATTTATTTCTTCTTTCAACTAAAATGCCCACTTGTAAGGCTACTCCCTCATTTGCCATAGCCTTGCTTTCTTCTATTTTTCTAAATAAATGTAAGAACCAGTTGGAATTGGTCTATATTTTATTATCTCTCAAAACAAATGTAGCTTCTGTTCTGTCAGTAAATTTGTGAAACTGAAAATTTATTTTAAAAGTATCATCTATGAGACAGGTGGTCCGGAGTTATTGTTTCCTGATTACATTGTGGAGTGAAGTGAGAGGTAGTTCAGAAACTAAATATAACTAAACTGATGCTATTTCTCACTTTCAATTTTGCAAACAACCTGTTTTCTGAGGCTAATTGAGTTGTATAAGGACATTCAGTAATAGGCTATTGATGGATTTTCTCCTTCAGTATGCTGAGGATTATAGCTTATTGTGTTGTTTGTACTTGTCATAAGCTCAGAGCCAGGTGACTGCAGAAATGAGCTGCTCTCCTAAAGCATATACCATTAAATTACTATTTCCCATCCACTTGACAGATGCTGTTTGTAGGAAAAGATTAATTTTTCATCTGGATCAGCATGTTTGTTCAGAGCTTCAAACATCAATCACAGAATAACATGAAAATGACATTCAAAAGAGATTAAAATGAAAGCTATGAAGGATTTTGCCCTAATTGAGGTAACATTTCACATCAAATGCAGGACTGCTCCTTATCTGAAGCTGTGTTACACATTTGTCTGGTTTTTCAGGCTCATCTCATGCAGCCAGTTCCTTTTTAATGAAATGGATATCAGCGTGTTTTGAACCCATAACATCCAAAGGTGTTACTCAACATGACGTGTATATTCCCCAAGGAGATGCAACTTCCAGTTTAACATTAATGTAGAGGTTAATATATGGGTAATGACAGGGCTGCAACTCATGATTACTTTCATTATATATTACTTTTTTCAATTCATTGTTTAATTCTATAAAATGTAAATGTAAATCATTCCCAGAAAAATCCCAAAGCCCAAGATTTGATCTTCAGCATAAATGTTGTTTTTATTAAGTATGTCTGAAAAGGAACTAGTAACTGTGGCTGTGAAATACATGTAGTAAAGTAAAAAGTACTATAAAGTATAAAGCAGTAAAACTACCTGAAATCTCTATAGGGTGAAATAGAAACAAAGTGAGGGCTCTACTGTCCTAGAATGGGAAGCAGGGGCAAACACACGTCGAAACTCCAGGCCACATTACTTATGCATGTGCCCAGTATTGTTTTTTGCAATTTTGGTGACCGCTGGAATTGACACATATTGGCCACAGCCAGGCGCAAGATGGAAGAGAGGCTGAATGCATTATTAGTGGGAGGAATACTTAATGACCCAGGCTTTAGTAATCAAGTAAAGTCAAGTTAAGTCAAACTTCATCTCTACAGCACGTTGACCAAAGCGCTTCACAGTTAAAATAAATAAATAATAAAATATAAAAGATAACAACAGAAATGACAATACTTTAGTAATGGCCAATCAAACCAGCTCTTCTCATCCCCTTTAAAAGCACTGTGGGAAACCTGATTGTGATCGATGTCACTGATGTCATCATGGCTGATCTGGAGAAGCTCCATCAAACAGAGTTTTCACATGAGGAAACTAATATACAGTACTCGTCCATGAGGTGCAGAGTTGTCACGACTGCATCTGCAGTAAGCTGACACATATCATCAATCATCTCTTCAGAGGTGCAGCTTTTGCCTGCATTCGTCCTCTGACATGGAAATATATGAGTTTTGTGATAAGAAAAATATTTATTGTACAGGTATTGCACATAAATGTCCACTCAGTAGTCTGCTTATATGACTTACCAGCTTATGAAGTCCTTAATGTCAAGGGATTTTTCCCTGGATAAATAAAGGTTAAATAAAACAATAAATAAAGATAAATAAAGACTCTTGTCCTGTAACCAGCAGCAGTTATATGGCGTTATATACTCACAGATTATAGACAGATGGTCTGCCATGGCCATATTCCTATCTTCGCTGTTCTCATGCTCTCCAGCCTAGACTGTTGTCAGGAGGTTTAAACACAAATGCAACTTCAGGTCAAAATGAGCACCAAAATTACACTGCGGTCCCTAATCAGCATAAACAAGGTCTCAGCTGTGCCTCTCCTCCCACCTCAGCATCAGTGCATTCAGTCATGGCAGGAAAATACCAAACGCACCAGTGAGCAATAAAATAAATAAATAAAATAGACTTGTGCCCAAGGAAAACTTCATAAAGACTGCAATTGAAGTCACACTGGCTTTGCACCTGCAGAAAAACAGAGCCTTGACTGACAAAGTGTGAGGCACAGAAGCAGGTATCTAATACAATGTCAAAACAGCACACACTCAAAGCTAGCAGTCATATGTGATCCTTGTGAATCCAAAAACAGTGACGATACAACAACTCTGATGTCTTTAATGTGCATTAAACCACAAATCTTCTCATATGCCATGTAGAGATCATTGTGTTTACTAGGACAGATTGAATTTTTCAGAGAAATCTAAATCCAGTGGAAGAACAGAACCAGAATTATCTTTAGCTGTGGAAACCTTCGTGATCAATTCATCTGTTTAGGAGGACCTTGATCAAAAGCAGCTCTGGGCACAGGAGGACAAGAATAGCTCCAATGCTCACAAGATGTCTTTCTCAGCAGTGCTGTAGGAGTGGTTGGCCAGAGACTAAATCCAGACTGCAGTGATTAGACATTGTTGGAGTGGATCTAGTATGTGAGTTCAGCCTTTTTTTCTCCTTTAGATGATAATGGCTGCCTGAAATACCTCAGGTCAGTGGTGTCAGGGAAGTAAAATGAACCATGCCTAAACTTGCAAAACTCAATTTTGATTGCAGTTTATTCATTGATTGTAGTTCAGATTTACTGACTGGATGTGTATATAGACTTATCGTCTCTTTCTAATTCAGTAGCAAACAAAAGCAGAATCAACAAACTAGAATGACAGTAGAAAAAAAAAATTATCACCATAAAAAGGGGGAGAGTGTCCAAGTAAAAAAGTAGAGCAGCGAGAAAAAAACCCTTTTATTAGTTACCTCAAGGTATGCAGCTTTTATTGAAGCCAAGTAAATCAAGATTATGATCAGTGTTTGATTCAGTGGCAGCTAATGGCTGCTTCAAAAGTGAAGTAATAGTCAGAAAGACTTTTCACAAAGGCAAACTGATTTAACTTCAGTAAGAAGTTACTAAAAGCTAAAAGCAAGTAGACTTCAGACAATACAGTCAATACCCATTTTCACAATTTAACCTGATTTATAGGCTTCCTCGTGGAGCTTCATCCATCACTGTCAAAAGCCAGTTAAATTATAATTGATAAAATGTCACATTATCTACGCTGGCTGCAGATTGGATTCAGCCCCCTTTACTGTTTGCAATCTCTAGATTTAACTTTAAATTGATACAATTGGTAGTTTGTCTATCAAGCAACACACAACAACCCATGATGACATGTAAAGTTTTTGCTGACATCGCTCACAGTATAGTGATATCCCAGCTGCTCAGGAAATGATCCCCATGCTTTTTAAAACTCTTTTTCAAGTGATTCAGTTGACTGGCAGATACAGAAAGCTGAAATATCAGGCTCCTTGTTCGAGCTGGTGAAAACAAACCATTAAGAACAAGAAATACACAGTATCATGTAGGTATGTCAAATGCAGCCACCTATCTATTATCTATAACCTTATCCTGTAGAGGGGTGTTGTGGTGGAGGGGCTGGAGCCATTCCTTGCCAACATTTGGCCAGAGGTGAGTTACACCCTGGACACATCACTGACAAATTTATGCAAATAAAGTATGAATGCACCAAAAAATCACCACCCAGCTCCAGCTTCCCTGTTTTGTTTCACTCTCATTGTTTTCACCAGTATCATTTCATTCAAGTTGCAGTGCCATAAGCTCTCAGGGCCACTGTAGGATTTGCTAATATGAAAAATAATCACCACATCAGCTTTATATTGTATAGTTTTACTGTGTAAATGTTGTGCTTACAGCTTGTTTTGTTCTCAAATGGTATTAAATGCTGCTTCAAAACTTACAACTTTTTATTTGCTGCATGTACACTGAATAAAATGGCATCATTTCATTTATAGTATGTAGTAATGAATCAAATTTCACCTAAGATTATTAGCATTTTTTAGTTCTATTTTAATACAATATATTTATGAGACTCAGAAGTACATTTATTATTCATAGATTTTGTCTTACATTATCTACTGCAACAATTTCCTGGAATTTCAATGGAGTTATCAACATCTGTTTACTTGCATTGGTAATCTGTTTGAAACGTGTCTGACTGGCTGATTATAACTTATTTGACCATCATTTTCAGCTGTTTTGTTATGACTGCAGCCCTCTACTTGATTTTCCTCCATTGTGGAGAACTTTATTTATGCTGTAGCAAATCCTTTATTCACCATTATGCTCTTTTACTTCACAGACAGCAGACACAGATATACACAAAAACAAACAGATTTGTCAGTAGGTTCATTTGCATAGGTCAAAGCATTCAAGCACAACATAAAAAGGGCAAAGATTAAAGTTACATCTGCATCTGCCAACAATTACATCCTGTCAGGTCTTTTCAGTTAATACTCTCACCTATGGTCCGATGCCTGGGGATATCTGAGAATACGCAGCTTAGGACTTGCAGTCATGGCAACACAGTTACAACTCTGATTCACTCTCACAGAAAACAATTAACAGTGACATTTATCCACATGTGAAGCATTTTGGCTGTGCAGTGAACACAGATTTCACACCCACATGCATTGTTCTGGTAAATCTGTTTTTCTGCTTAAACATTCCTCTAACAGTGTTGGCTTGCTGTAGATTGTAAGTGACAAGTCATTTCATCTTTGGCAGGGTTTGTGTTTATTTTCTACTGAATAGACTGTTCCCAGGTTCTGTTTCTGTGTGTGTGTGTGTGTAGTTTCACATGCCCTGCAGTACTGACAGCTTCCCCACAGCTACCTGTGGCTCACCTGCAGGAGAGAGAACAGAGAAAAGCTCCTCTCTGGATCCTAGGGGGTGTTCAGATGTTCCCACTTCTGACAAGCTGCTTCCTTTTGCCATATGCTAGTCAAAACTCAGCTGACTCCCCTGATCACACTGTGACCTCTGCCAAGAATGCATTTTTCAGTGTTTAATGTCTCCCTGTCAGGGGCAGAAAAGACATGATTGGTCTTTAAGAGGCAAAAAGATGAATTATTGACTTTTTTTATTTAAAGGAATATATTGAGATTTTAGAAAATGTGTTTTTTGTCAAAGGTTACCCAGAAATAAAATACACTGTAAATACTAAAATGACCTTATGCATAAGAAATAAATACAGGGTACACATAGATGGCCAAAAGGTTCAGCTTATACTGTATGTCCTATTAAAACAGTACTATTATGAAACTGAGCCACACTATAGTTTGATTGTAAGATCCCAAAGCTATATTGTTGTAAATATAATAATATTCTACAATAAAACATTTTTTAATTATTTTCATTGCAATATAGCTCAGTTTTTTGGTTATGTTTTTAAAATAATTTCTTAGTTATTTAAACATACTTGGTGCAATTTCTCCATAAAAGACAAGGTTTTACCATCTAATTATCTAATTGCCTTGTCTTTACCCCGTGTACTTGCCTCTTTTCACTCTAATTGTTTTACTTTAAGATCTTTTTTAAAGTCATTATCTTGACATTGTGCATACTGTATTGGCATTACCATGCCAATACTGCCCAGAACTGACTTACTGTAGCAAAACTATGAATATTGCCAGCAAAATAATTGTTTCTCAGCAAGCAATGTTAAACGACATCTACAGCACTTGGACCCCATCAAAAATCCAAAGCTGTGTCTGCAACCTCTGTTCCAGGAGCTTCAGGCTCTTCCATCAGGTCAACAGCTTCAGGTTTCAGGTGGTGAGACTACAGAAAAGGAAGTCCTTTAAACCATGAGATGCAGCATGAATTAAAACATTTTAAATGTGCTTTGTGTGTGAACATTTCTTTCTGGGATAATAACATGATAAAGAGTCAACAGCATGTTAAGTCTCACTGATGGAGCTCTGCCCCTTGTGTAGCAAAACCAAAAGAATTAAAACAATTCAACAAGGCCAAACACAAAACTGTTGTGAGTCCTGGAGTAATATTTTTTCCTGGAAACATGTTCACCTAGGGAGGGAGTTTTTATTACACACTTTTCCCACAAATAATACACAGTGCCCTTTTGGTCCATGTAGGTTTTACAGATTTCCATTATATTCAAGGTGAAATCAGATCAGTATTTAAATTGCAAAAGCCCTTACTATAGAAAAAAAATCTCATATGAATACAACTATTTTTATGATAGTTGCTCCAGAAAGGCAGGAGATGTACCTGTTAAAGTCAGCATTTAATTCCCTCAGCAAGGAAAATGATGGTAATTTTGCAAAATGCTAGATCTCAAAGGGAAGACAGATATATTACCAGTCTGGCTTCATCAAAATCAGGCCAGCCCTTTTCTGCACTATTACATGTGACTCATGCTCAGACAGAGACAGCTCCTTTGCTGTGGGATACTTTTACTCCAGGTTTACATGGAATTTAATTCTCGGCTGTGTACTTTGTACCAATCTAAAGGGGAAAAAATTAAAAAAAGCCTTTACTTGACATTTTGTGGCACAAGGTGAAGTGTTAAATCAAGAAGGGTTATAAATCTATATAAGACAATAGAAAAATAAGCAAAGGTACACACAAATACCCTATCTACAGTCACGTTAAAGCGGAAAGTAATGTTTGGCATGTGCACCAGCAGGTAATCAGGACCAGCTAAAAGAGGATGTATGGGAATGGGAACACTGTTTTGTTGATTCTCTTTCATTCAAAGGTTTGAGGATGCAGAGGCACTCTTATTGCATATAATAAGATGTTAGTTAGAGGGAGGTCCTTTTGATGAAAGTAGGTTTCCATGTATATTTAATGCCATGGTTTGCTGAGCTCTGCTTGAATAGGGATGGTAATGAGGACTGGCACGTTAAAAACAGGCTGCCACCCGTCTCCTCC
>NW_018127884.1:5481907-5530593 GCF_001952655.1 Monopterus albus
ACAACGTCACTTCCATACTTCCTAAATGCTGTGAGTATGCACATACAGGTCATTAGTCTGTATGTGTAAGCATTGTTCAATAAAAGGCCAAATATATATTGGTGCGGAGAGTTAGCCAAAGCACTAGCAAATGACATGACACATGCAGCATAATGAAATGCACTGCAGTGCAGCAGAACGGAAAAACACAACCCTCTGTAAAGAACATAATCAAATACAGAAATGAACTTAAAAGATATGTTCAACATCTGTGTAAGTCTGTCTTAAAACAGCAGTAACGTGCTCATGGATTTTGCTCCCTATGACTTTCATTGGATTCACACTAGGAAGTAATGACCAGTATAAACAGGAGGAATGACTGAGCTAGGCAAAACTTGTTTCAGTGTTCATCTGAGATGGACATCCTTTAAACTGAGTACAACCCAGTTTTTTTGGAAAGTGAACACACAATATTGAAAGTGTTAGAATGCATGATTCACATATTATTAAACAGTAAATATTTATAGTGTATATTAAGGTGTACAGGGTAACATCAAGCTGTATCAAGCCAAGTCACAAGTAAGTCGATGAATCACAAACCACACCAATAACTCATATGCCACAAGTTTTTATTCTCCCTCGAAAATGTCTTTTATCAGCTTGTTCAGTTGCAACGTTCAGCATTTCTGTATTTGCTTCTCTTTTTGGTTGTGGAAACTATGGAAGATTTTCTTAATTTGTTGTGTTTTGTTTGTTTTGTGTTTTTAACCCCCAGGGCCGCCGTACGTGTCAGAAATTTTAGTTTAAAAAAAATCTTTTTTGGATTGATGGCCAGTTCCAGTCATATCAGTCACAGGGCGACCCCTTTGTGCCTTTAACAAACAAATAAAAAAGCACTTCCATTCAAAAGTTTACATGGGTTATTTTACTGTTGTATAATACAAATATTTGATATATTTACATGTAGAAAATAATCTATCATTTTCAGATTTATTCCAACATTTTCCCACATCTATACAGCTGGATCAGATAATAAACCTACAAACCTGAGACACTAAAATAAAACAGTTACAGCAGGGACAGGTTCAGAAGGTTTGCTACACAGTAGCAACTATGAACAAAGTACAAAAACATATTGGACCCATTACATCTTTAAAGTCAACAAAAATCTGACTGTACCATATTTACCACAAAATATACTGAATATATTACATGGTCAGATCTGCAAAATATCCGCCAACTATGGCTCATCCTGTAGGCAAAATAAAATGTTTAACATTTACGATGTTTTGTTGACCACTCATCAGAGGACATTGTGGTGCTCATAATGAACATGCTCAACCACACACCGTTCTCCTGCTTCTTACCCGCTCACACAGACATGTGCACATACACACGTCCGCACAAAAGATACAACTATCCAGTCGGCTGTGCTATTTACTGCAGTGTTCCTTTCAGCAGTCGATCATAAAGAGCTGCTAAACAGCACGGTTGTGATGAACCATTTCTGTCCAGTGCATTTCTGCAGAGCCAGTTGATAGCCAAACTCATTTTCAGTGCTCACTACAAGCTCTAGGCATCGCTTTGATTTCCTGTTCTGAACGGATCCTCCCTGAAAAGATAAAGACAGGCTGTTTAAATCGTGCAGGACTCCAGAAGAACAATTTGTGCGCACAGTGTAACTTTCCTCCTGTATAACCCCACACTGCTGTGAATGGATATGGATGTGAGCTGCCGAAGCGCCTTAAGCTCTGGGCGTTTTGGCTGATTCACACTGGCATCCTCATTGCGCCCACCAGATAGCATCAACATGGTCTCAAGGCAAAAACAACAATACAATTGCCAGTGAGTCATTAGCTTTCTTCTGAGCAAGCCCAAGATTTTGAGGGAATAGACTAAACACCACAAAATCAAAAGAAGAGTAAAGACACAAACAGAAAGATGGGAGAGAAATGGAAGAGAAGTTGAAGTTGACACAAGGGCATGGGCCATTACAATATGGTTTAAAATATTTAAAAGAAATGAAGTCTTTGATTTATGGGAAATGCAGAGCCTGAAGGAAGAGCAAAATCTTTGGTGCAGAAAAAAAAGTGAGGTCCAGCGATTTATAAACTTTAATAAGACAGCTTTTGCCAGAGTTTGAACAGAGTGAGCAAATCAGCTCAGCAAAAAATATTCCAGCATGTCCTGATGAAACGAGGCAGGATTTTCTCATTATGGTGTCAAGGCTGACAAAGGGCAAGTGACTGAAGAGGTGGCCTTCAACGTTCAATACAGTGTGGAGAGGGCTGTGAGGAGAGAGCTCTTTCCAGCACTGTAAGAGGAATGCAGACAGATGTGGGAGAGAAAAAGACAAACTGGACAGGCTGCACTGACTGTGAGCTAAACGATTCTTTGTATTTTCAAGACTGATCTGTCTGTGAGGTCCAAGAGATATTTATTCTAGATAACAGATTGGTCATAACTTCTGGGAGTGGGCATTTATAGGTCATTATGTAGGGATGCCCTGAGCCCACCCATAGTAAGTGCAGAGTGTGGTGCAATCAAGACATTAAACTAAAGGGTATCAGCAATAATAACTGTAACTGTAAAGCCAGATCTGTGTCACATCCTTTGTGTACTGAACCTCTATTCAGGGTAGAGTGAACTGCAAAGATGATAATATTAGACTACAGTATTTTATGATATGATAACAACTACACCGTCTCCATGACAACTGAGCAAATCCATCTGTGAGGGAGGCCACAAGATGTGGTTGATAGCTTCAGAAACAACAAATCAGACAGACATTCTTTTCTTAACCTGTTGTTTGCAAAGTCAAAAATGAACCTTCACTACAAGGCTGGATCAGATGTAATACACTGCAAACAAGTGCATGTTGAAACACCTATTGTATTTAAGCCCCATTCAGAGATGGCTGCCGGTGCAACCTTGGCTGATTGGTGTCAGGGTGCTTTGCCCTCAGTATTTTGTTGTCTTCATTAAAGTAAAAGATTTACTTTTAATTTTCAGGTAAAAAAAATCGGCAACAAAAAATGTTAAGAGCAATGTTAAAGAGCAGCGCTTATTTTTTTAATTGTGACTACACCAAATGGTTACTTCATTTCGAGCACAGGTTTTCAAACTGTGAGGCGTGCCACCACAGGACGGTGTCAGAGAGTTGAAAGACCGAGTGAGGTGACAGAACCTGCAGATGTTCACAAAACAACAGGAAGTTAATTATTGTTGTTTGTCCCACCGATTTGGCCCATTTATCGACATAGTCAACAGCTGGATCAACAGCAGTGTGGGCACGAGAGTTTGTCAGAGGAGTGACCCAGAGTGTCAGCTTTTAAAAACCCCTGATAAGGAGGAGCCTGCTCCAAGAATGGCTTTACTGAGTTATCACGATGTCCTGGTCTAATAATTAGATTGAATTACCATTTGGCTAGACTTTATTAATTTAGCCAAACATTAGGATCCTTTCTTTGCTGATTTGTTAACAGTTAATTTTATACATTGACCTACCTCTATAGCCTCATTGAAACCCATTAATGTAGCTTTTTTTCTGTTTCTTGCACAGACAGTTTACATCCCTATTTTTAATCCTGCCTGCGAAGCTCTGATTGCTTCTCAAACTGCTGGAAATTGCCATCAATAAGCAGAACAAATCAAAAATCTGGGTGATGATTTAAAGGCCTGGAACCAAAATAAAACCCAAAGTCTTTTGAAATCTTGAAGATTAACTGATAAAATAAGCCACTCTGGGTTTTACTCATCTTGATTCTGCTTCTTGAAACAGCCTCCAGGAGTCATCTATATAGCATGTGGGACAGTTGCTATCGATATAGGATGCTGTAGTTTCACTGGGTTTACATTTAATTTACTGTGATATATCCAGAACAACAGGCAACTCGTTATAGAAAAATACAAAAAGGCTTTGCCCACAAATCACACAAGCAAACCCAACTAGTCCCATCCACTTAATACGTGTTTGTTTTTCTAATCAGCACTGTATGTGAACATGATTAATCTTTACATACAAGCACACACTTCATTACTTTCACCAATCAAAAATGATCATAACCATTTTTTGTGAATAGCTACGAGTCTTCATACTGGGTGAGGGAAATTAAACAATTGGCACATTTCACCGTAACAAAATTAAGGACATCTTCAGATAGTCAGCTTTTGTGCAGAATTGTGCAATGTTTGAATTAATTTAAAAAAAATAGTCTCTCTTTCTCTCTTTCTCATTTGTAGAGTTCTGTGTTCCCCAAAGTTGCTATGGCAGCACCAAGGCAATCTATTTCTGTTCGAGCTTGACACTTTGCACATGTGCAGCCAAAACTCTGTCAATAATTGATGCCATATTTCAGGGACAAGATATGCTGTAGCCTTGCTGATATGGCCCCATCTCTCTTACTAAATTATGCAAAGTTAACTAAAATAAGTTCAGTGTGAGGATATGTGACATACGAGTTCAAGCATCATAAAATCTTTTCACACCTAGTGCTCATTACACTGACGACGTAGACCTGTAGCAGCCTGTTCACAAGTGATACAGTCAAAAGAGCATTGTAATCATTATAACAGGGATCTAACATTGAGGGTTTTATACTTATTTGAGGAGGAGCAAAAATCTATAATTAATCTATAACTAGCAGTGCACTGATGGCATAGAAAACAACGATGTGATCAAATTAAAGCATGCTGTAAATCCCATTCACCCACCGTCATGGGGCATTTTGTGAGGTGACTACTTGTTCTGTTAAAACAGAATACAAGCGCAGAGTCTCTAATGAAGAAAGACAATTACTTAGTTTTTGTGACTCGCCATGTCTAAATGAGTTGCAGCATTAAGGGGAACTCAGGTCAAACAGTAAATTAAACCACTTGCACGATTAAAAGCTTCCACCACAGTTGGCTTTCCTGTCACATTCATGACCGAGGCTTAGTATAAACAGCAGACTGAATGTTAACCTTGTGTTTTCTGACCATGTGTGGGGCTGTGTCATGTGCCATCACCTGAGTGAAGAGCCAGTGGAGCTTCATGCGTTTGGCTGTAGCATAGCTGCACTCGATGAGACGAGGTCTGCTATTGACATCCACCAGGCACTTGTTGTCGTCATCATCAACGGTGGGACTGAGGAGCCCTATGTGGAGCTTCTGTGTACTGGTGTAGTACACATTCTGCAAGAAACACCACATTCTGCTATGAATAAACTGTGATGGGTGACAAATGAAAGGAAAAACCAACATAAAGTGTCTTAGTAAGGTGCTGGGCTGCCACATGCCACCAGAACAGCTTCAGTGCACGTTGGCGTTGATTCTCTAAATCTCTACAAGAACTGTAGAGGAGGGATGAACACCATTCTTCCAAAACATATTGCCTCATTTGGTGTTTTGATGACGGTGGCGAAGAGCGCTGTCTAAAACGCCGGCCCAAAATCTCCCATAAGTATTGAACTGGGTTGAGATCTGGTGACTGCGAAGGCCACAGCATATGATTCACATCATTTTCATACTCAAACCATTTAGTGACCAAAAGACCACTCATTTATTCAGGGGTTTCCTTTAATTTGTCACCCATCTGTTTTTATATATGTGGTATATTTAGACAGCTGGGGATGACATTTAGAGGAATGACCTTCCAGAGCTGTACGTGACCATAAACTATGCAGCAAACAAGGCCTGCTACTGGGATGTCTTTGACTATGAAAGAGACATCTCTGAGGTTGATTTACATACACTAGAAATACATATTTATACAGCTATCCTGACTGAATGGAGCATCACGAAAGGTAAGGTGCACAAAAGAATCTCCTTATTAATTCATGCAATGGGAGAAATCCCCAAATATGTGCCCTCTCCAATGGAGTCTGTCCTAACTGCTTTTTTGAAGGACAGTTTTCTTGCTCATATTTATCTCACAGAAACTGAAAATGATTTGCAAGAATAAATCAAGGGAAGCATGTTCTGTATTCAGAAAAAAGGCTTAGTGATATAAGCGTGACAGACAGATCTGTGAGTCTGCTGGTGTAACACTGGCTTTACTTTGGTGTGATGCACAAGTTACTGATATGAAATCAGCAATTTGTGGAACTTCCTATCTAAGACATTTCATCTTTAATGAATTTGTCCATAATTTTCTCAATTAATCAATTAGCTGTTTGGTATATAAAATGTCAAAAAATGTTCAGTTTTCAATTACCTAAAACAAAAAACTCTCATTTTTAGCATTTCCACTTTAAAAATTACTCCAACAATTAATCAACTAATTGTCTCAGTTCTAAACTATATGCAATTAAATAGTTACATTAGTTAACACTGACAGTCTAATAATGTTATATATAATAATTCATCGTTCAGAGGGACTTGTTTTCTGATGAACGATGTTTACTTTTTAAGTGTTATATACAGTACATTTTGCTAATTATAATGTGCTTTTACCTAAGTAGAATTCTCACTGAATAACTTTAAATAGAGTATTTTTATATCTTTTTACTGGTACTTTTACTTAAGTAAAACAAATACATTAACAAAATCCAAATTCAATGAGTTTATACACTCTAAATGATAAAGAAACACAACAAGAAGGCAGGGAAATTGGATTTATATTGAAGCAATCCTGAGCAGAGAGCAGAATATTATAGAGGGGCTCTGTCTGTAGAAATCTATGCATTTTGTAAGTGGGACTGGGGTCAAGATTGTTTCTGTGTCAGAACCCTCACTAGCTGTCAAAGCACCCCAGCTTTCAGAATTTTCTATTAACTTAAAAAAAAAATAACAGCCATGTTTGCTTATTGTTTTTGCTTATTGTGCTTCCCTACATACTTTTACTCTTATTCTTTTCTTCCTCTAATTTTACTTGTCTGATAACGCCTAAACAGCCTCCCTTCTCTTTCACACCTGACATTTAACAGCCTGACTAGTGTGATTTTATTTATTTTTTCCTTCAGTGTTGCTCTTTTCTGGAGCAATGCAGGATGCCAGGCCATATGTGGCTGAGGTTTCTATTGTTGCTGAGCTTAAGTCAGTACATTTCATTACTGCTTGAGCTGAAGTGTTTCATGGTATATTTGCTGACAACATGCTTTTGTAAAGTCAGTCAGTTGGATTGTAATGCTTTTCCTTTTATGTGCACCTGTGCAGTTTTCTTTTAGCATGCTGATGTACTGCATTTATAGCAGTGCCTCAAATGCATTGTCTAGCTCCCCCAAAGCACCATTAATGAAAGGTAGACAGAACATTTGACCGACTACAGCGAACATTTGCAACAGTCAATGGATCTGTACTATAGAGGAAATCATGGACTACTTTCTCTTGATGATGTAACACTAAAACATAAAAATAGAGCAGGCTAGATTTGTCTTGCATGGAGACCCCTAATCTCTTTAGGAATTCTGGTGCTAATCCAATCCTTTATATGATATGGCTGGATTTATGAGAAAGCACCTAACAGAGTTACACTCTCCGACCACTTTAATAGGTATAACTGTACTATTGTATGCAATTCAGTGCAACACTTCTGCCTTGACATCTGTATTTATGAAGCTCAAAGTGTTTCAAAGTGGCCGGTAAGTTAAAATTATCAAGATGTTTTGGGTCTGAGAACAAGCTACACAATTTCACTTATGGGTGTTTTTAAGTAAAAAAAAAGTGTTTATAAGATTCCACAAGACTATAAAGATTTCTCACTAAAGATTTCACCTGACTCAGTTTTAATTTTCACTGTGATGTAAGTATCAATACTGGTGTAAAGAGTATGAAACGTCCAATAGATTAATTGGAACTGAGAGGCATAATGTAAGATCAAGCCTCACTTTATAGGACAAGTTTACAACTGTCACAGCAAGGTTAAACAATCTGTGAAAACAATCTGCTGAGACATAATGGGATGGAGGAATCGATAGGAGCTGGAGTAGGATGGAGAAAGTAAATGATAATCAAGCTGTGCTAACATTTGAAGACATTTAAACTCTCTGATGTTTGGGGCGAGATATATCCTGAACACCTAGCTCAAAAATGCACACAGAGGAGACACTGATTGAAGAAAAACACACATAATAACCAAATAAACCTGAGGTCTATCAGGCTTTGTGTCTGAATCAGATTTCTTATTACAGAATTACTCTTTAACCTTTAAATGTGTATGTGATAATATCAATGCAGACCTTTTGATAATAAACCGAAGAAAGCTATACACAGACACAAATGTATGGGTACAATCAAAAACAGGATTTCATATTGTGTTTTGTCAATAATGTGGCATTTTCCTCAAAGCTGGATTCACTTAGGACATGTCACCCCCAAATGGAAGTGTATGAAAAATGAAGGCAAGTTTAATATGTATTTAAAATCATTGAGGATGTTTTCTGTAAAGGTCAAAATAACAAATCTGATCCTGTTTTATGAGGTAAAGGTACTGAGTTTGATCCAATCTGAAAGCAGAGGAAAGGCAAGTTATTTTTCTTCAAGATGAAACTGGTTTTATTGAGAAAGAAACACCCAAGATTGAAATAAAATATAGAGGTGATATATTTAAGGCAGCTATATGGTGCAGAGAGAGGGCTCAGGAGTGCTCTAACCTGAGGTGTCATCCCGTGACAGAGATACAGGATTGGCACGTTGTCATTGTCGGGGCCCTGGTCCAGACACAGATCATTCTTCAGAGAGTTTTTCAGCTGACAGACAAAGAAAAACACACATAATAACAAACCTGTGCATAAATAAAAAGACAGTAACAAAATACAGTATATGATCTATCTGGAGGGACAATCAGTAATATGGAAGTTGTTTCTAATTTTGAAAAGAACTTTGAGAAGAAAATGGCAATTTTCAATTGAAATCCATTACGACTAAAGCTAGAATTACTGCCGCAAGAGCTAAGAGTCCAAGCGCTATGACATGTATTTACTCCATACCAAGTACAAATAGTAGAACAATGTAATGCCACTTTGTTCCTCTCACATAGAAGCTGGTAGCATTAGCAACCTTAGCAATCCTGACAAATGCTGGTAGAAAAATGGAATTTATGATCAAGTTACCTCTATGCAGTGACAGTAAACACAACACATGGGCCTGCTGATCACTGGGCTATATTCAGAACTAACTTTTCAGCTGTTTTCATACATTTTAATGTAGACATATCATTTGACAGTCACCTAGAATTCATAGAACTGTATCTGTAATACTTGTCTGGTATTCAGATAAATAGAAAACACAGGAATATTAAGAATATTTAGTTGAAACAAATATGAATCACGCTGTGCATCCTTTAAAATCCATTTTTGCTTTATACAAATGTAAACCTGAAGTATAACACTTGATCACCTTGACTCCAACTTTGAGGCTGCTTGATTGCGAGATAACTGCACCACAGGGAGCTCCAAGGATGGTGGGTTGAATGAATTAGGTACAGATGTAAGATCAGAATAACACAGCTAGAAATGACTCAACTCCCCTTGGCTCAGGAGATATCTATTTCTAATCAGTAAATCCACAGGCAGCACATGGTCTAAACATTTCTACTGTATGTGAAAAAACTGTAAATATGCAACACTAAGTGACACCCATGGGGACAATATTAGCTTAGTGAAAGTGCAATTACACCATCTTCACCTTATTCTGTAATGTCACCTATTCCTGATATGTGAGGTTAATTAACGGTACAAGAGAGATTTACATCTTATTCCTCTGATTTGATTGGATTGCTTCAATGTGGCCATGCTGAATACAGAGCTGTAGGCTCCACCTACACCTCCCTTATCCATATTTTTAGATCAGAGCAGGAAGAACTGAATAAATTAAAGGTCAAGATGATTTTTTTTAACAAATGTAAACCAAGAAACTGCCAGCAAATGTTAGTAGCATGCCTAATTAGCAAATGTTTGCATTTTACTTCACTAAACTAAGATGTCTAAGCATTATACCTGCTTAGACATCCACATGTTGCCAATGTCATTTCAAGAATGTTAGCATACTGACCTTGAATGGGGTTTTTCCATTATAGGAACCCACTGAAACGTGTCACACAGAGTAACACTCATTATGGGCTCTGTGTTTGTTTCCACTACACTTGGCCTCGACCTGGAGATGTGTTCTGGGAGCTAAATTTTGGCAGTACTAAAATCAAGTACCATGAACGCAAGGGGGCAGAGGATGCACAATGCCAGAGCAGTTGCTGGTTTGATTGGTTAAATGTCCACATCTTCCCACCTCAAGCATTAGCATTACAAGCACCGTGTGTAAACACACAGCTAGCTGCACATGTTGAAGAGGAGCAGCCCCTCCCTCCTCTGAACAGAGACCGACAGAGATAAAATACAGTGGAAACACAAAGCAGGATGGTCTGTTTCAACCCCAAATGCTATGCTTGGTGATGATTAAGGGAAGTACAGGGTATATTGCTTGTTAGGTTTTTATAGTAGAAACATTTAGGTCAAAACACAATTGAGCCCAAGTACAGCCCTAGAAAACTACTAATATGGCTGTAAATACCTAATGTAGTTGATATTCAAATGCCACCCTATATTTAACATATATATCAATTTAGTTGTTTGACCTGCCTTTCATTTGTTTGTTTTTACAACTGTGTTGAACAAGAATGGCTATCCAACTGTCAGCCTTCCTCACACCATCCTGCTACCTGCTCTACCATCTGCTGCAAGCCTGATCCTCACCATCTACTGCACGCCGGACCAGTGATCTCCTGTGCCAGCTCCTACACCTCCTCTGGACTGTGTTTCATGCCTATGGTGTTCACCTGACTTGAGCCAGTAAATTCTGCTACTCAGGCCCTCAGTATAACTATCAGTATTGCCATAATCTTAGCATCACTGTTACTCATTCTCATCCTCTGCTTTTCTTCAGCCAGCTGCGCCTCTCCTACAATCTCAGGTTGTAGCTCTAGTAGACCAGTCAACCCAGCACTCCCCACTGCCCTGAGATCAGCTGACGAGACCGGTTCTGACCACTCATCATTTCTGTAGTCAAAATACCTTTACCTGGTTAAGCCTGAGTCCGAGTTCTGCCTTTTTACTGAGTCAGAACTAGTATACGTATATATGGTTCTTCGTATCAATAATAAGGCCGACTTCTTTGCTTGCTATATCCATCCATATGATTTGTCATCTTGTGCAAAGAAAAAAAAAATCATTCATACTGTGGTCTGTGTGTCACTGTGTATTAAGGTGCATCACGGTGATGATGCAAGGTGGGAGAACCATGGAAATAAACCTGTTTGAGAACTATAAATGGGCAAATAGAAACACTAGCAGCATGGCCCTTTGGGCTGTCAGTTTTTCAGGCTTCTTTGACTAATAACATCCCATTGGAAAGCCCTCTAGTGGAATATGCTGTATCTATTTTTAAAGGGAGTGTCTATTAATGTATATATTCATGTAACTATGTATGCAGGTCCACTGCAGTTATAAGAGAAATAACAGAAAATTCTTATTCAGTGGCATTTTAAGAAGGAAAGAGTCAAAGTTGCTGCAGAAAACCTTGTGTTTGTGAGCTACTTGTGTTCCTGACTGCAGCCATCCAGATCCCAACACAAGGGATTAAAATGATTTGTTCAGGCATGATTTAGCCTTGTTTTGTCTTTTGCAGACACTGAATTGAATTTGAGATGAAGATGAGGCAGTGGCTTACTACTCCATATGAGATGGTGTCACTATACATCCTCATCTCAGGGTAGATGTTGACCAGGTACCATCGGAAAGTTTTACACTGCAGCCTCTTCCTCAGAGCCTTCCTCTCAGAGATATCACCAATATCAATCCCTGAGTCCTGGATTCAAACAGAAACACACACACACACACACACACACACACAGATGCACACAAAGCATAAAGCTGATTAACAGTGGTTCGAGAAGACGTGACTCAGATAACGAGCGACTGAGGTGCATTGTGCAGCTATTTACTGTGTATTTGAGTAGCCTCTATAGATTATATATATATACACACTATACTATTGCAGCTTCCACATCACATAACCAGTCAAGGCCAGTCTCATGTGACTAGTAATGGAAAGTACATTTTCTCCAGTACTAAACTAAATTGCAATTTTGTGGTGTTTGTCCATTACTTGAGTACAGCATATCCATTTAGACAGATTTTAGATGTTTACTTCACATTTCAGAGACAGACATTTTCATATTAAGATCATACATGATAAAGTTATAAAATATAATACATTGTTAAAATTAAATGAGAGGCTCCCCAGAAAAGGGGGGCTTCTCATCAGTTCCACAAATAAGACATTTTCTAAACTTCCCCATGGCTTTATCTAAATACCTGTTTGAAGGACAGAGAGAGAGAGAGAATGAGAGTGTGTTTAATTAATCATCTCATGACCACTCAGACTTATTCTGTGACTCTTCTGGAGAGACCTAGCCTTTAGGATAGAAACCACTGTACTAAACTGCTACATCTTAAAGCTACAGTATGTAACATTAATGGAATATTTTTTTTAGTAGAAATATGCTCCAGAATCTTAATCTTACTGGAGAGGTGCTGTCAAAGGCTACTGTGACCCGGACTCATTGAGCAGTGCAGCTGTAGTGCAAAAATAATCCCTTCTAAAGGTTCTGGCACTTTGAACCAGTCAGAAGTCCAGCGTCAGGGGTTGGGAGCTCATGTCTGTCAATCATGTGAAAGAGCTTTGGGTATACTGCTCCCTGCGCACCGAGGGTTCAGATGTTGCCATTGCTGACTCACAGGCTAGAAAGCTCCTGGTTCCAGCATTAGCTCAGAGAGGATACACAGCAATGAAGAAACGTGAAAAGAAACACATGAAGACTGGTTTATATCATGAAGACTGGTTTATATCAGCACCACCTTTAGATGAGTAAGAACAGGAGCTTCCAATTGCTAATTTGTCATTATTTCTACTAGAGTGGGAATTTTTGTAGCATACTAGTTCATTATAATTTAATACCTGAATGGCTGGGTGAAACGTGGCACAGGGAGACGGAGGGCAGGGTGGAGTTGAATGGATTGATTTTGATTCTCATGCTCTTGCTAGTTTGATTACTAAAGGTTGCAGCTTGCTGCTTTAAGTAAGAATGTAAACGCAGTATTACTTAATTCAGTGTGTTAATACTTAATGAATTATTGATACATTTACTAAAGATAAGGATCTGAATACTTCTTCACTGCAAAATGGGACAAATGGACACTATACCAAAGGAAGACAGCAGTAAAGTAGGCTACAAAGTAGCTGACAATGACCTGTCGGGCAGGTGTGTGTATACAGGTAGGAATGCAGGATGTCTGAGGATATATTCCACGAGCCTTGTATAAATTCTTGTTTTGTTTATTGAAATGAATAAAAAAAATAAAAATACAAAGAACAAGTCATGCTTTATTAGTACAGATTCTATTAAATGCCTCATTATTGACTGAACGTATTGCCTGCAGACGTTCATCTATTCATAACAAGGGTTTGCATATTCAAGCACATTATACAGGAAAATTTAAAAAGCTTCAGTGAGCAAACATTTGATTTAATCTTTGAGGAATCCTACATTTAACATAAGGAGACAGGATGCTATTATTTATTTTAATTTACTGAATCTGCTTCAAAATAAAATAAAAAGATGCATCTTCTGCCAAGACAAAATGTAATTTCTGCCAAAAAGCACATTACTATTTGTTTTTATTTCTTCTATTATTATTTCGCTCCCAAGTCACAGCTGTAATCCAGTTAGTTTCTTTAAACTTTTAGAATTGTATTGTCATTCTTTGCATTGAATTTTCTAATTGCTATTGTCTCAGTTTAGGCCATTTTACCGAATCTTATTAAATATTTATTTATTCTCTAGCACGTATTTCATTCAGGCCAGTCTGTAAGTGACAAGAAATCATTTAATCTAAACCTTCTGGAGGTGTCAGGGGTGTGATTCAACTAAACATATGCGATGGCAGGAGTGCATTTGATATCAGGTGACATTCAACCCTGTAACATTTCGATTAGGTGGCTGCAGAATGAAGCTGCCTGTTGGTCCTGTAAGTTTACCATGGTATCGTCTGACATAATCTGTCCTCAGATTTGTTGGATTCTGCATCATTTTTCACATCTGACAGACACAAAAGGCTGCAACAATAAATCCTGTGCACAGGAGGCATACTAAGACTAAAAACCAAACAATAAATCAAACTTTGACAAACTGACTAAAGCTCTTTTTGTTGCCCTGTTGTTTCTATTAGTAGGTGGACAAATAATCAATATTGTGACATGTTATTGATAGAGTGACACCTACAATATACTGTAATAGGCTCACTTGTGACACTAAGTCAGAGGTGTTTGCTTCCTTTGCTGCACACATACAGTATAAAGTCTCAACATTTATGTTATCCACCAATTACACCTGCAGTTTAAAGCTGATATATGGCATCCAAAAGAAGGGAATCGTGCACTTTCACAAATTTTATAAAGACATACAATTTGGCACACAGTGCACCTTACCTACCTGCAAAGCTGAGGAAAAGAAAGAATTTCATCATGAAGTGATCGTGAGTGAAGACTTTGTTTTGGTTTTCTGTTTAGAAAAAACACTTTTGCAATTCTAAGGGTATATTTTCCTCTTCAGTTACACAAGCTACAGCATGTGGTGTTTGATTTTAACTGCTAAATAAACAAAAATAACCCTACTTTCATAAAAGGAGTAGATTTGTATTGATTTGTACTGTAATAAACAGATTTTATGTCCCCACATTTCCAAACGTTGTTACTGAATATTTCCTGCTCCAGAAGACATTGTTTAGAGCAGTAAAACGGTCCTCTAGCACAGCTTGGAATACTCTTATATTTATACAGAGGGAAAATAAAAATGGAAAATGCTGTGGGAATCTTCATGGGCTTGTGGTTAGGACATTAGCAATATAACTTCAGTGTCCTTTTCCTGTTTGCATATCTTCTGTGACTCATCTAGTAAAGGCCACATGCCAATATCATAAATGAAAAATGGTGTATGCAAATTAACACTTGTGATATGAGCCCTTCAAAGTGATAAAACAAAAGCTGTACTGACTGAGTGGTAACTGGTACTTGAACTATTGAAAATTTAATAAAATATTTGCTTGCTTTGTTCAATATTCAGATTAGACATTAATACTGCATAGTCACGTATTTCTAACTAATTGTAACTTGCACATCTTAAAAAAAACCCCAAAACACGCTGAGCATGATCACTCACCTCCAGGGGAATATTCCAGGCCATGTAGACATGGCTTCTAAATTCATCCATCCAAACGTCTGCAACTCGGAGGGCATTTCGCCGCACATGAGAGATTAGATCCTCAGTGTAGGGTTTATGAGCACGCTCGATGTGGGCGATGTGAGCACATGGGAGGACCTCAACACTGCCGCCACACTGCCACACCTGGTTTTAAACAAGACAAATACAGGACAAAAAGAGAAAACTGTGATTCAGCTACCAATATGGCGTAACACCGAGTCTGCTCTACTTGGTGAAAATGATCAGTTGTGGCCTCAGAAATTAAAAGTCAC
Source organism: Monopterus albus (assembly GCF_001952655.1). NCBI lineage: Eukaryota > Metazoa > Chordata > Actinopteri > Synbranchiformes > Synbranchidae > Monopterus > Monopterus albus. The sequence continues at coordinate 5,497,388 of NW_018127884.1, forward strand.
AAATGTTTTTTTTATTGTTATATATCTGACGGGGTTGACATTAGTTGTTGAAGTGGGGAAATGTAAATATGAATTTTATTCAAACATTAATTAAAACAATTCATAAAATGCAACACAAAAGTTTTAAAGACTTTTTAAAATGATTAAAAATACAAAAGAAAGTTAAATGGGATAAATGTTGATAACACAAGGTTGGTGTGGTGATGCAGTGGTTAGCACTGCTGCCTCACAACAAAAAAGTTCCAGGTTCGAGTCCCAGCTGCCTTTCGGTGTGGAGTATGCATGTTTTCCTGCGTGGGTTCTCGCTGGGTACTCCGGTCTCCTCCCACAGTTCAAAGACATGCAGGTTAGATTGATTGGCGACTCTAAATTGTCTGGTTGCCTGTCTCTAAGTGTCAGCCCTGTGATAGACTAGCGACCTGTCCAGGCTGTACCCCGCCTCTAGCCTAATGTCAGCTGGGATTGGCTCCGGCCCCCCCACAACCCTCTTCATGATAAGCGGTATAGATAATGGATGGATGGAGTGACAGCACACCATATACTGTAAAAGTAGGATTTGAGACACGAAAAGAAGGTCGCATTGATCCTGTAGGATGTTCAAAGTTGATGTGGACCTTAACATTTAAACTACAGACAACAAGTAAAGAACAAGTAGAGGACCTGTCTGTTATCTAGTTAACTTTGAAGACATGAAACACAGCGGTGCCAAAGGCAGCACAGATGTTGTAGATTATACACTATACATGCCTTGCTCCTGATGCCCTCTCTAGCTTGATGTTGGACCTTTTGTGGAATGTTTATACAGTAGAACACAGTTTCTCATTATTCCAGGGAGCATAAATGTCATGTCCTGTCAGAGCCTGACCTGAGCCATGAATAATATAGTAATGGGACAATGCAATAATACAAGGGTTATTTATCTGATGAGTTTATTTACTTTTATCTAATTAAAATTTAAATGTTTAACTTTTATCTATTTTTTGCTTTGCAATATATCAGGTTTTATAGATTGGCTTTTATACAGTTATATTTTTTAGTTATTATGTGTTAGTACTTATTACTTATCCTGGACTTTATGCGACTATTATATCTGTGTTTTTATGTAGATTGAGCACTAAAGATTTGTGCAATGATAAATAAAGGCATTCATTCATGAAAAATGTAATTTTACTGGAATCATTTCCTAAACTTAATGAAATTTGTTATTATTTTCTGTGTAGAGCTATGAAACTTTATTCTTTTCCACTGTTATCTTTTTTAATTAGTCAATATACTGTTATTTAGCCTTTTCTGGAGTCTTTTCTACCTTTTTTTTACTGCATGTATCTCTGTCACTTATCCTTGAGAGCAGTTAGGGGATCTCCACAAAGTCGGCGCAGCAGGCTATGATAGCATCACTTCCAGGCTGTTTAGAGCAAGTACTGTACTGGACGTCAGGTAGAGGCCCTTCACCATCTCGGCAGCCTCCTGCATCCCTGACTGTGAGGAGGAAGTACCCATCGTGGAAACTGGTAATAACCAAGTGCCCAGGAGGTGCAACCTGAGTACTTGATGACTGAAAGCCAGCGGCACTAAGTCCTAACATAATGAAGACCTCTGGGAGGCTCAGCACCCTGGTAGGAGAATCTCTGCAAACTTTTCCAAGTTGCAATATCTCCATTCAACAAAGAGTGATGGGTAATGATTGCTTCGTAGAGACCAAAAGCAAATTTTGATAAATATATTTAATGTATCCACATATGACACTTTCTGTAACAGGTTTGCAGCAACATATATAGGTGTACGTTTTTGTATTGTTCAACATTATGTGCTCAGATTCCTTATGTCTCTATGAACAGTACACAGCATGGAGCAAGAGACAAAGAAGCCAACACAGTTTTCCTTTTTCACATTGCGGCTTTTTACAATTGCTCCTCACACATTTAATCGTGTAATTAGTCTTTTCCATATTTTCCTCTATGCATATCTAATCAGTGTGTAATCAAGCATTAACATGGTTGGTTATGTGCTATAGTCATTTATTTTAACCTACTGATTTATATTCTTATTTGCATTCTCTTCTCTATTATTTGACAGTCCTAATTACCCATATGATTTATTACCAGTCTAATTCATTTAGTCTTTTTTTAATATAAATTAACATTAACACATCAAAAAGGATAAGAACTTTTGAGTTACAAACCATTTCAAACTAATGATATGAAAATTAAAGCTTGGAAATTAATTCGGCTGTACAAATGGTGCTGATTAGCATCAGAAGAATTAAAATGGTATCTCAAAGCAATTCAATAACTCCACAGAAGCAACGAATATGCTCTTCTGTTTACATGCTCCCATTTGTATGGGGTCATCAAAGGAAACGTCACTACCAGAGCCTGTGGAGGATGCTCAGAAATCCTTTAAATATGCTGAACTTAACATTAGTCCAGGACTCCCGGTGTTTCAGTATGAATATGATTAAAATTATCATGCTGTTATATGAGGAGCAAATTGCACAGCTGACATCCTTCCCGTTTTAAAATTAAATGTATTATTTCAATCAAAAAAGCTGCTGCCATACATATACAGTATTTGGTGCAGATGAGCATCATCAAGAATAAATAAACATCAGATATGACAAAATAAGAAAGGAACACAGTGATATGACGCATTCTGTGGACATTTAAATAACTGTCAAGTTGACTAAAACTGATGTTTACTGTTGTTGTTAAGAGTCATTAGGACAAGGGTGAAAATGTGCAGTATTTAAAATATCAGCTGAGCAGTTCTAAAGAACATATAGGTCTACGCACCTCCCAGCGTTAAAAAGCTTGTCCTTGACTGTAGTCTGAGTAGATATCTTTGAGTAATACCAAATTAAAAGCTCATGTGGACTTTAACTTCCATTCCTCAGGAGAAAGGGGTTACTTGAAACTTCAGATTACTGACTGATATTCCTGTTCATGTGCAATTTTTAAAAGAAGATTAGTGACATACTGTAACTTTAAAGTAGAAAAATATATATTGTAGCAAATACAACAAGGAAGACAGAAGTCACATGATTAACCTTGGTGGCTAGTTGATGTGTCTTTAAGAGTTGAAACATATGGACACACCTGACAGACATTCTCCCACTATATAGTTTGAATCAATTTGTATTATTTAAAAAGCAGAATACCAAAGATCAACTTGTTCAAGCTTCTCAACTATGAGGATCTTATGCTGAAGTTTTCCCACTGTTGGTGAAATTAAACAAGCTGTGGGCATTTTTTGTTGCACCATTTTCAGGAATTTAATAGAAAAAAAAGTTAATAAAACTAATTAACCTACAATCAAAACAAGACTAGATGTTATTGGCTCTATGAGGCACAGCAGTGCTTTGACCTAAATGAGCCCACAATGTAAAACCCACCCACAAAGAATAGTGATAGTTTCACTTAGCACTAAGCGAGATGAATCGGGAGGCTCGCTGTTCTGCCTCCCACTCTTGCTCGCTCTACAAAAAATCAATTTCTGGGATATTGTATATAAATTGCGGGCATTGGGGAGGTGCTATCAGCATGTGGAAGACTCCCAGAGCCTCTAGAAGAGGTGGAATGTCTGTGTTATTAATTTTTGGCTATAGTAGATGGAGGTGACCAAAGTTATTAGAATTCATCTCTGTGGATCAATATGAATGCCACCCTACAGCAGCAGTGCTAGTCTGAATAAAAATCCATTGATTAACTGATAACAAAAGATAATCAGCCGCTATTCCTCTAAACCCAACTAAACACATGAATTGGGGTTTTTGTTCAAGCTGAAAATGGTATAATAAAACACAGGAACACTTGTGCCAGCACTTTTAGAAACATAGGCAATTACAGCTTGTGAGCTACTTCAACCCAAAAATATTCTCCCTCCATTTTTCAGTGTCAACTTTCCTTTCTGACAATGAAACAAAGCTGCAGAGCTTTTTGCTTGCGTGACAGCTCTGCAGTGAACCACTAACTATCTGCTGCCCTTTTCCATACTAATTACAAGAAATAGGACATTACGGTCAAAATAGAATGTCATCCATTTCTATGGGGGGCTGTGTTGTTATTCCATTCCGAATATTTTATACAGTTGGATATTCCAAATAGTGCACTCCACTTGAATGATCAAACCCACCATCTAATTTGCATGGTGACTCACACAATACAATCTGTTTTCCAGGCTGCTGTTGAAGCAGAAAGCACAGCAGCAAACAATCGCACTGCAGTTTAGCCCAAGATGATGGCATTGTCCTGGATGGCAGGCTGCATTCCACCTTCATGCTGTCAAAAAGTTGTATAATAGCAATTAGGCTTACAAAGGTTCTGACACTTGATCCACATAATTTAGACAAAAATTTCACACTGTGGTACAAACAAATCATCACTCATCCACTTTTAGTCCTTTTTGTCTTATTAAAAGTCAGGTCCTCACTCCATCCAATGTCCCGAACTCCACAGCAATGGAACGCTCTCCTTCAGTACAGCACGACCGTCTCCCACCTTTTGTAAACTTTAAACTCCTCTCCTGAAGAAATGCCTCAAATCTCCTGCTTCCTCTTGTATCACATCCCTTTCTGCCATATCTTCCTGAAAATACACCCCAGTCTGAATCCGATCCTCCTCGCTACCTAGTTGTTCATCCTCTAATTTGTTTTTGTGGAACCTTACTGGCAGAGATGCAGTCTAACATTACAGCAGTGTTTGCTTAGATCTATTATCAGGGCACTGTCAGCCTGAGCCTGAGCTAATTTTACTGCTGCCCTCATCAAAATATGCTTGGATAGGAACAAGAGCTAAATACCTTTCATGTAAATGCTATGTGAGTAGAAGTGGTTTATTTGTTTTTTTGTCTACAGTGATGCCACTAACTAAGCATAGTGTCTAATGGCTTCAAATGGATTTTGACCAGAGCCCCACAAGGTCCTTTGACAAAATCACTAAAGAAATAAGCATAAAAATAGTAATACAATTTTTTTGATGCGGCAGATGTCATATCAGATTACAGAAAATACATTTGTAAACTTAATGAATGGGTTCTCAGTCTATTTAATATTTTCATGAACTTCCAAAGACCTGGAAGTATTGTTCCACTGTCTTTCTCTATTCCCAACAAAGGCCTGTAAAAATTACTTCAGACTATCAGTCCACCTTTAACCCCCATTTTTAAATGGTAATTGAGCACATTTTGCACTAATATTACCCAATTATTATTGAAAAAAGATTATAACGTGTTGCATTTGGGGTTTTGAGGGTTGTATCTATTCTATTACCTTTTTGAAAGCAAAAACACAACAGCCAAATCTCATAGAATGGCTTTTTTTTAATCTATAGGCTGTGCACTGTTAGCAGCTAACAGTTGCTTAATATCTGCAATAGTAAATTTGTGTTACTGTAAAGGGTATGTGATTTATGATGTTAATGGCTATTTTTGAAAAGGCCACACTGAGGACTAATGCAGCAACCATGGCAGCTGGTCCTGGAGCCTACCATACCAGTGTTTAGGTTAATATTAGACGCTCTCTCCTGATCTTTTTTGAACTATACTACAACCAGATGGCTATCTTGCAATTCAAAAACAAATGCCACGCCTATATTTAAATGTTGTCTACATGAATTTAAATACACTACTACTCAAAGGTTGAGACACACTTTGCCGCTTAATTGAAAAGCTAAGCAGGAGTCTTAGTGTTCAACCAACACACAGAAATAGTGTTAGTTAGCTGATAGAATCTACAAAATCAGACATTGTTTTAAAAATGGTTTTAAATTTTGAGTGGTAAATCAGCCACTTTTATCACTGTAAAACTAATGCTGAAGGCATGAATGTTGAGTTTAACAGGTGCAGGAGATAACTTATGGAAGACTAAATTGCATAAATTGCTCATTACCATTTATTACATAGGGAAATTATTGCCTATTAATGCCTTAGTACAAAAATTACACCCTGATCTTATTGAGTTACAGGGCAATTCACTATATTTACCACAATTTTACCCAATTATTACCCAGTTATTATACGGTATTATCCCAATATTAGGTACTTTTTATAGCAGGAAGCACACATTCATCCCTTCAGTGGTAGAGCATGGTGTCTCGGTGAAGATGGTGAACACACCCCAGATACCAGAGGATTTAAATAAAGATGATCTGGTCTCATTTCAAGCTGGGTAGACTGAGCTCCAGAGAAGCATGAGTTTATGCATCAGTCACACTATGAGTCATTGCCTCACACTAAAGCTGGGCATATGATGAGCTAAGATGCATTTTAATTATAAACATCATGCCCTTTAATAAAAGTTCAACAATATTTAAATACCACTAGATGTAAAGATATGACGAGCAAGGTACCCCAGGGAAAATGTCACAGGAACAGCCTTTTTGGTGCCTACATCTAAATCGGTTTAATATAATAAATGTAAGATTTACTGAATGTTTATGGGGTTTTTCTGTATTCAGGATATAGAAACTACTGTACTTGTATACTAACTTGCAATTTTTAGGCAAGACAAAAACATCCTTTGCTAAGTGAGTATGAAATATTTTAAAATCTTGGCAGTTTCTGATATAAAAATGTGGTGATGCCTTGTCAATGATACCTGTCAAACTTGAAAAGAAATGCAACAGCAAAGGAAATATGCTGCTACGGCCTCCTGGAACGATGAGCTGGACCTCTGTAACTTTTCACTTCATATTTTCCCATGATTTACTATGCTGCTTAAGGAATGTTATTTTTCATCTTATTCTTGTCTGCACATCTGAAGCTATGTGCTTTCATCTCTGTGCAACACCTCTCCTGTCGCACCAGAACCCTAACTAGCATTAAATAATGCCCTAATATTTCCCACTGGATTCATTTCACATGTCCTCAGCATTTTATGATAATAAAACCCTTCACATCAAAGCACAGACCTATTTTAAGGTAAAACTTAGCTTCTTCATTAGCTGCTCAGAGCACGAAGTTGAAGCAGGGCAGACAACTGGCATAGAGTTTCCACTGTATCTGTAGCCGCCCTCTGAAAAAGAGGAGTACATTTCCTGTCCTTTTACACACAGAAAAGCTAATCCATTTAAAGACAATCCTAAATCAGCTTGTAGAGGAAGGAGGTGGGAAATATCTATTTCAGCCTGCACAGACACAGACTTAGAACAGTACAGAGTTAGAGAAGTGATGTTCTCCTAACACGACGACTGGATTTCTCAAACTTGGCAAAATCTTTGATGAAATGTAGGCCAGCACTCTTGCTGATCTGAGCAATTTAGGATTATGCTTTTGTATATTTCACAATAAAACTGGTTATGCTACACTGAACCATACTCAGACATGCATTTCGCTGTGTAAATGTGCTGGCAGTTTTCTATGTTTGCCTTGTTTGTGAATAAAAGTCATAACAGCATATAGGTTGAACTATCTCGAACGTGTTTAAATTTCTAGTAGCCACAGTTAGTAAAAATGCTCTGAGAGACATGACAAGAATAAACCCAATTAGGTTCACTTTCAATCAAACAGGGGTCATTTTGAAGAGTGATAAAACACCACAATGACAACAAAACAGGCCAATTTTCAACAATTTTGCCTTTGTCTCTGACTGCTTTTAAGTTTACTAGTGCTGTGAGCACTGCAAATAGAATTCTTCTCCACCGGATTATGATAGAAACAGAATGATTTGCCTGACTAGACACTGGACTGGGAGAAAAGAATACAATCAATACAATACAGTATGTTTGGTTATTTAGTGAACTCACAATTTAAATACTAAAATTCCAACAGTAATTATTATTAGAATGACACGGCAAATGAAAACAACTAACTACTGGGGAAACCCCACCAGTTTGCAACCAGAGGCACTTATTACAACAAAAAAGCCTGAAATCTGAACACTCACAGGCACAGTTTTGCTGTGTGCATGTGAAATATCTTGCTGGGGAACAAACTGTATCCTTCCTCCTCGACGTTATCATCAGGAAAAAAAGAGTGAATCTGAGATCAACATTCAGATGTGGGTATGCTATTCACAAATTCCTGCACACCACCGTCTGTAGAGAAATATTTCACACAATTACAAGTTCCCTATTTACACAGTAGTGTTAATTTTTGCACCTGAATTTGATTTAGTTTGTCTCTTGAAAAGGCTGTATTAGTTTAAAGCTAGATTCACGTTACCTGCCGAAGTGGCTCAAATCCTACCTTTTTCCCCTGCAAGTGACTCCGATCTGATCTTTTCATGGATGTGTGCACAAACTAAATTGGATTTTTTTTTTTTTTCAGGTCAGATCTGGGCCACTTCTAAATGTGGCCCTACATACTGTATATCTGATTCATACCCATATGACTATACAACTGATGTCAGAACAGGGTGATACTCAGTTGATGAGCTTGAATGAAGGCAGAGTGCTGTTTTATAAGCTGGCTGACTGATGGTGCCTGGTGGAAGTGTATCAAAATAAAATCTCTAAACAGGAAGTGTTGAATTGTGACAGAAGGTCCAGTACACTTGCCAGTGGATGGGTATATGAAGCATATGATTGCTATCATGATTACAAAGGTCCGATAAATGTGTTAATAGAAGGTTCCTATGATTCGTAGTCTAAGGTGTGGACAAACAACAGAGGTTTTACTAAAAACACCACAGGTTACACTACATTTTTTAAACAAAATTAACAAAAGATTTTGACTATAATCTTTTGTCTTCAGCAGGGTAAAATGAAACCATTAATAATATGTTACTACATTAAATAAAGGCCAATAAAGAAAGATATTCATTTCAGAGAAAACGACAAAAGCAGGGGTTAAGATTTTACAATCTGACCCAACAGGTCTGTAGCCGATGCCAAATCTGTCACACTGGATCCCTCCTCTCCACGGGGATCCCTGCTTAAGCCTAAGGATTCATCCACCCTCCCTATGTCCTCCTACTATACATCACTGCCGTCCTGCTCCTGGTAACAAGACTGAACCACAGGGAACTACACCTCTTCTTCAAATCCTTTTTCCCTGGACGAGACATGTTGTTGCTCCAGCCAGTTGTAAATTGTCCCCACAATGGTGATATTCTTTCCTTGTGCCACTTATGCTAACATCAGTTCTGTCCTCTGTCTTTTCAATAAAACAATCAACTCAGGCCCTATTTTGTCATTGCGCTGTAATTATACTTGGTGTAACATGTATTTAAAGAAGTAAAAAAACAAACACACACAAAAAAAACTACAAAACAGTACTAGGCAATTATAACATACTTAAGTAAACCATAGTGAAGTAGTATTGTATATTTAGTATAACTTCTATACTGTATATTATAATATCTAGATCTATTTTAGACTGTACAGTAACACTTAAGTAATGTTTCTGTGGCACATTATAGAAAAAAAACTGTTTAAACATTTACAAAGAAATAAAAAAAATAAAAAAAACCCTGGAACAACAATGAGTGGAAGAAAACACAATGCGCAGTAAACAACTTACTACAGTTTTCAGCACGTTAGCTGTGATCTTCTATGCAACCCAGTGCAAACCGACTCAGGTTAGAACCTCGGTCCCCTTTTAACAACTGAAGCTCCGCTACATACACAGCTCACATAAACATTTATTATTTTTCATCATTTATGAGCTTTTTCCTACTGGGAACAATTTATTTAAATTAAAAAACAGGTTTGCCCTAAATAGCAGTTACAAAACCACTTCAATAAAGAAAACAATTATTCATTCATTCATTCATTCATTTTCTACCGTTTAGTCCCTTGCGGGGTCACGGGGGAGGGCCGGAGCCAATCCCGGCCGGCAATCGGGCGAAGGCGGGGTACACCCTGGACAGGTCGCCAATCCATCGCAGGAAAACAATTATTAAAACAACTAATCCTCGAATTTTTCTGTGATGTCACACTGACGTTGTAGTCACGTGGCTCACGCAGGACAGCTTAACGTTATCAACGCCAGCAATGTTTGAATCCGGAACCCGCGACGAATGCTTGTTTCACAACAACAAGATATTAAAAGCCACCAAATGTGCACCCTTGATGGCTTACTATTAGAAGAAAATTTGGTTTTGGAATGGCTGGTGAATGATACGGAAAGAACGGTAAGTAATTATACGGCTTAGTTAATGTGTAGGTTTGTTTTTGTGTGTGCGTGACCAAAAATCCGTGACCGGGCTAATGCGTCACACATAAATTAGACAGAATGAATGCTAATATGTTTTAAAACAGCTCAACAATCTGCTCTTGTCCTTTGTCATTTCAAACTTTAAAGTAAGTTCTAAACAAGCCAGAGAAAGGAAGCCAATGCGAACTTACTGGTGTTCGGTGGAAGGCTTTGCAACTCACGAGTATAAACTGTTAACAGCTCTAAATTAAATAATTGTTCTTTTTTTATACACTATAGGAAATACTGTAGTAATATTACAGTTGTCCTGGTTTCTGTAAACCATAGTAACTTTTGTGATTTAACTGAGGTACCAGATACAATACTGTAGCTAATATATGGATTTTATATTGCATAAAGCTGTGGTATTCCTTATGGTCATACAGAGAGCTACATTACCATTCCCATTATTTTTTTCACACAAAACACTTTCTCATTGATTATCCTGTTGGTTTGCGATTACACAGTGGAAGTTCAATAGATTTTCAGCAGCACCAGGGTCATGAAACTCATTTGGTGTTCTACAATTACAGATGGAGTCATTTTGCTTCAATGCTTTATTATTCACCCTTTATGACTGCACAGACCCCTAAATGTTTTGCACCTTTCAAGTAATAGAAAATTTGCAAGCCTGCTTTAAAATGTCAGTTTTTCACTTTTAACCTTGCTGTTTTTTCTCTGTCAGTGTTCATATAGAGATCAGATCAACAAGAAACATTGTTGCTGTTAATGGCGAGTTCCTGTGGTCATGTCTAATGTTTTAATTTAACTCATTTGAAATGTGCTTAATAAGATACAATAATGTAGACAGAAATAATTTGAGGTTAAAGGTAAATGAACCTGTTATATGTACATTTAAATGCTTTACATCATGTTGAACTATGTTTAATATGAGCTAATGTATAGGCTTTGTATGCTCATACTGATTATATTTTAAGTCATTTATATCGAGTACAAATTGCATGCCGAATATTTGTGGTGTGTAAATCATTATTATGACAGTAATGGTGTTTTATTGCCACTTCCATTAATACTGTGCCCAAAAACCTGCCTGATAATTGTTTTTCATAGCCTTCAATGATCCTCATTTCTCAACACAACCTTCCTGGCATCAGTTGAGAGTGATGATGTATGCGTTGGTCTTCTTGTGATGCATTGTTGCAGGCTGACTTCATTGGCACATTACCCAATATTTACAGGTGTTTTGGGATCCTGTTCAGTTTGCTGTGTGTTTTATTGTTCAGTCTGATTTGAAGATCACCTTCCAAAATCTATATCTTACTTTTGCTGCACATCCACCTCAGTTTTTCAAAAACACTAATCAATAGATTGTGACCCGAAGTTAAAACAGCCAGTACTGTAAGACAGCTGTGATAGGCCAATGTTGTATAGTGGGTCTATTTTTGCATTGTGTTTTATGGTGGACAAGAACCAGACTTGCCAGGGTCTGTTAGAAATTTATTGCAGGACGTCACAAATGACATCATCATAACTCTGTTGTATTCACAAGGTCTCTTCTGGAGAAATGAAAGCAAATCTAGCAAAAGTGCAACAGAAACAGTCTGAAATAATCACTCACAAACTCTGTGCTCTCTTTTTCTACACCAATCCACCAGCTGATTTACTGATGCCCTCTGGTGCTGTCGTTACTGAACCAGAAATGCACTGGGTTGCTCATGGTTTACAACTGTCCCCTCTATAAGATTTGCTTTTTTTCAGTCTTAAATCATTTGTTTGAAATAGGTTATGACAAATTTTGGGGGGAAAAGGCATTAGCTAACTTTCTTGTCCAACACAAGCTGGAAGAACTGTGTCATCATTAAGCCTGACTACAGTGGCATTGCCTTATAAATCATGGATGTCAAAAAAATTAGCCAACTTTCAAGCTGTAATTTCCTGCAACTAAACCACCGAATACATTTAATAAAAATGTGAAACACCTGAAACTGAAAGTGGAATTTTGGACAACAAATGCATGCAGTGTGTGTCCAGCCAGCATGCGATCACTGGTACACCAAACCACAATCACTCGGCCAGGCTTTGTTGGTATGCTGCTTGGGGCACAAATGAGAAGATTTAAAGATGTATTAAAGTGAAATTGATTTCATGTAGCAGAGGCATTTTTTTTCTCAGCTGATAACGGCACAGAACTGTCATTGTGGCTTTGCCATCTGTTAACACACCTTACGCTTTACTGAAAACTTTTTTAGATTAAAATTTTGAACAGCATTTAGATGGCCATATTTTCAACACATGGGACCTCCCAGTCATAGAAGTATGGTCCTATATCTGTGGCAGAAGCAGATAAAAATTTTTGCACTGATTTAGCAGGTGCCACTGCAGTAACTGTGGCTTGTCTATAGAGAAGTAGAATCCTATGCTACATTTATACCTAAAAACGTATATACTGACAACACTTTACAAAGCATAGGGAAATCTTAAAAATAAGTTGTGTTTTAGCCATCAAAATAATAATCTGCATAGGATTTTATAGGAATTTACAGTATAATGCCCTATTAATTTAGCGCAACACACAGTTTTACAGGGTGTTTTATGAAACTGACACCAACAAAAGGGAAATGTGTGTCATTGGGCTTGATGAGATTGCTAGTTCATTGTACATCATATTAGAAATATTCAGCCTCCATTTTGTGACCAAATGTGAACAGAGAGAGCAGTGGTTCATTTCACCGTCACACTACCCAGGACAGCTCTTTCAAGCCTCAGCCAAAGCCTGTGGCTGTTGGCCTGGTTTGAATGTGTCTCTGAGGATCTGTCAGCAGCCGGTCTGTATGCTGGCAGGTGGTCTGCAGGCATGACCAATACGTTGCGGACAGGCAGGCAGACAGACAGACCTTGCTGGGGCACGATGGGACTGCTAATCTGGGGCCACGCCAGAGCCCTTCACTCGTGTAGCTCCCAGCTCCCTGTGTCACCCTCTGCATTGCTGAACTCTAACTACGCTAACCTCCAAGCAAGGGCAAGTTTCTTCAGTTCAACAGAAGCAAGGAAGTAAACAGCACAGAGGTAACGCTGAACTCAGAACTGAAAAACACAGCAGTAAATTACAATGACTCATCAAACTGTTTATATATAGGACTAGGACTCTGGTTTATAAGATATGCAATGAAAATCAATGTGTCCATTTATCATGCAGTCAATGTGACTGTTATCAGGCCCAGGAATTGTAAAAGCATGTAATTTCTAGAGGAAAATTAGTTGCAGGACTAATCAGCCTTCTTTACTGATGATTGCATCTCTGTCATTAGTGAGGATGAATATTTCCACATTTAGCATTCTGTTATAAACGTGTCTAAATTTCCTTCTCACACTAGAATCTAGTGAATGTGCAGCACTGAGAAATAGCTGCTTCTCACTACTGTATTAGTGAACAGGCTGATAGCTGCATTAATGGCCTTTGTACATTACAGTACAGTAGATTTCTACTTTCATTAGCTATCCCTCAGGAGGGTTTTTCTTTCGCTAGCCCATCTGCTTGTGATCCTGCTGCACTAAATGCACATCAAGCAATTTTCAGCTCCCAGTCAGAGCAGATGATGGTGTATAAATTAAGTAGAATCTGTATGAGAAGAATGCAACAGCTACAGCCACAATACAGTATGTCTGTCTGCTCTGAACAATGTTGGTACTGTCTTCACACATTAGGGCTAACAGTAACAATGGCTTTGAGACCTATTTCTCTCACATGTGCTTCAGTGAGCTCACCATGGGATGAAGGTGATCACTGAAGTGAATGACATCCAGCCATCAGAATTAATTAGTATTAAGTAAGTAAATCTACACAAGAGAGAGCATGTCAGTATGTTCTGGACACACTGTGTACTGTTCCTGTCAGTGTTTGTTCTAGATATTGTATTCTTCTTATCCTCAAGAAATCCTATAAAAAGCTAAAAACCAAGAATGAACTGACTTTACTATCACTGCCAGTGTAGCCACAGTCTGATCAAGATTATTCACCTGTCGCATATACTCCAGTTCTTGTCTAAAAGCTATAAAAACGCATCAGCGAACAACACTCTTGACTTACATATGCAGACAATCTAGGGTTTTAGTAACATAATTTGATGGTAAATTTCACAAATAAAAACTTACACATGGTTATTTCATAGTCTATTTCAAATATTTCTATGCTCAATATATTCAAATGTGATTACATTTAGATCAACAAATAATAAAGGGATTTTATTCCTTGCAGACTCTGAAATAGTTGTGTAAATTCAATCATATATTTATTATTGAGGTCATAGTTAAAGGTGGTGTTGTACCGGAGTGTATAGCTCAGTTGTTTACTGTACAACAGAAATTAAATAAGAAAAGTTGAGATAAAAACAAAGGTGGTGGAGAATGGAACTAAATAAAGAACTAAGTTTGTGGCCTTGAGTCAATCTCAAATACCCTGTTCTCCTGCTGTATATACTCACTACCACACAAAGTATAAATCCACACCTGGAAATAGTCCCTAACATATTTACTCCAGTTTGAATTATGTTTGTGAAGGAACTGAAGCACTCAGCTGTTTTAGGAAATTATCAGGTCATATATTGGAAGCTCCAGAATAACTCCTGCTGTAAATAGACTGCTTTTATTGAGATGAGCAGTAAACCTTAATTTTCATCTTTAAAGTAAACAAGGACAAGAAATCCTTGAAAGGCTTAGAATAAATGGAAAATTTTAACATGATGCCTGGCAAACACATTTTTCTGATAAAGACTGTGTGGTATGTTTGAAAGCTCCAGATACTAAACTGACTTTCAGGTGACTGCTTTCTCAGGCATATAGTACTGAGCTTTAATAAGTTGATATCAGTATGTGATGTTGAGTGCCACAGCCTTATTCTCTAGTGCAGATAGACTTTTCTTGAGGTTAAGTACTGTAGCATTCAGCAAATCTACTTTATTATCAAAAGCACTATTTTGACATTTTCCAGAACCTTGACCTTTTTTGAAAATAAACAAGTGGGCTTGACATCCTACATTAGCAAAACCCTGCTCCTCAACATTTACTAATTGCCACCTCACCTCTACACCTTTTTAAACGCACAGACCCCATCACTTAAAGCCAAATGACACCTTTTTAATGAGTTTAGTATTTTACATACAATGAAAAGAGTTAGGTGACCTTGCTCCCAACACCCATTAAGTGTCATTATTATAGTTAATTTTCTACGCGTTACTTGGAGGAACAATGGCCCATGGCCACAGGGAGTGACATCATTACTCACTCTGATGCCCAACTCGACATTCTCTCCCCCGTACACCTCCATCCCCTCATCCAGCAGACCAATCTCCTCAAAGTACAGCCTATCCACAACGAAGCATCCAATCAGGGCTGGGCTCCTGAGGGATTTGAGATGAAGAAGATCAGACTTGTTTGTCTGTTGCTGTTCACAGCACAGGTAATGCTAGTTTGACACAGTTGCTATAGAGACAGCAGGGACAAGAAGAGAAATGTGTGCACAACATATGATGTGTTCATGAATGCTGCATAAATGATCAGGGTTGATATTTGTTTAATTGTATATAAAAACATTTTAGTCATATTATTGGATTCTGGCGTTCACTTACTGGATTGGTGCACTCTTGTTGCCCCTGTGCCACCAGGACTTGGGTGGGTTGAGGTAACGACACCACAGCTCCCAGTCAAATCCCTGGGCAGACAGCGGATACTCTTCAATCTCAAATGTGTCATACTTGATGTTATCAAATGATGGGGAGATTATGCGGGTTCTGTCTTCTTTAATTCTCTGCAGAATGGGTTCAGCCCTTCAAATACGAAGAGAGAAAGTCATTTTACTATGAGTATCTTTGTTTTGACAGGCTTACTTTCTCGAAGGCCTTTGAGATCACGTCTGTCATGAAGGGGCACTTTAAAAACCTATGCCATGAGTTGAATTTAATTCAATTTATTAGTCTAACAAAGCACTATTGCCCACCTGATAAGCTGATGAAAATAGTTTTTTTAATTGAAATATGAGAAGATAAAAATGTTTATTCATTTGCAAACACAATTAAGGGACTCAAAACCTACACAGTGCATTTCCAGTTGACTATATCAGAAAGAGTTCTTGGTGTTTCTATAGTACATGACAACACCTTTTGTTGTTGTTACTAGGGAATTCATTTTAAGATTCACCACAATAATTCATTTTTGGAATTTTCTGTCTTGTTGAGAATGTTAACTATGTGGTTGTATCTAAACAGTAAACAAAACACTGATGGAGCTTATTACCTTCAGATGAAGCAAGGCTAGCTGTTTTCCTTTTTTTTTAGTTTTGTGCTAAGCTAAGTGGCTGCTTGCTGTTGCCTTAAACAGTAGCAAGTAAAGAATCAGTTACTTGTTTTTTAACCATGAAATGGTCATAAAATGTGATCTGGTCTTTATCTAAGTCACAAGTATAGACAGTCCCAGTGTGCATAACACAGACAGTTAAAATGTTTTACCTTTATTAAACACACAAGTTAACATTAGAATTGTTTGGTGGAAAAAGTCAACCATTTGGCCAGCAATAACCTCAAACCAATGCTTCTTTCCTACACCATGTTCAGGAGGTACTTTGGACCGTTCGTCCTCATAGAACTGCTTCAGCTCAGCCATATTCTTAGGACATCTGGTGTGAATGGCTCTTTGAGTTCATTCCACAGCATCTCTATGAGGTCTGCGATTGGCCACTGCAAAAGCTGGATTTTTCTTTGTTGTAGATTTACTTTAATGTTTAGGGTCATTGTTGTGCTGCCCAGGTTCTACTGAACCACCCTGACATTATCCTGTAAGATACCTTGATAAACTTGTGAATTAATTTTTCTCCTTGATGATGGCAAGTTGTCCAGGCCCAGAGGCAGCACCATGATTTACTTATGGTAGACTGTGGTAGACTGATGTTAAGCTTTTAGCTGTTACTCTGGGCATTTTATCTTGTCCATTATCTGACCATTCTGTGCCTAAGCATTGTTCTTTGGAGCCATCTCTGCAGGACAACCACTACTAGATAGAGTAGCCACAGTAGTAATTTGTCTTCATTACAGACAGTTTGTCTAACTTGTAGACTGATGAGTTACTACATTTTTACATAGATTACTTTGAAGGCCTTTCCAGCCTTATGCAAGTCCACAATTCTTGATTGTAAGTCTTCTGAGATTTCTTTTGTGAGTCATGATTCACATGATATGACAATATCAGTGTCAAAATATTTGTGGGTGTGGGTGTGTTTCTTTTTAATACATCATAGCCTCCAGTCTTGTTTCATTGACTAGACGCCAGGTTAGCTATAACGTCTGACTCCAGTTAGTTGTTGATGTCATTAGCCTAGGGGTTCGCATACTTTTTCCAGCTTGCTTTGTGAGACAGTGGTGGAAAGCAGTTAAGTACATTTACTCAAGTACTGAAGTACAATATTGAGGCATCTGTACTTTACTTGACTATTGTCATTTTCTGTTGCTTTGTATTTTGACTTCACTACATTTTAGAGACAAATATTGTACTTTTTACTCCACTACATTTATTTTATAACTTTAGTTACTAGTTGCTTTTCAGAACCGGATTAATACAAAAATACAGTGTAGGTATAAGACCTCACTGAGCAATGCTTAAATTAAGATCTGACGATATTATAAGACATATTTAAATGCGATCATTACAAAGTGTCAAACTCTTGATAAGAAAGTAAAATAGTGTTTCACAAAATGTAGAACTGTTGCTTTAACATGTTCATGTCTGGATCAAGAAAGTATGTACTATTCACACAGTTAAAGTTAGACGTTTATAAAGATTTAAAACCACATCAGCAGAAGTTTGGATATTTTTCAAATTCTCTTGACAGATTTGGGACAGTATACGGGGTTATCTGGTGGAGTGTGAGTACTCTGACAGATTAGCAATAGTTGTGATCTTGTGTGCAGAGTATACTCTGTGCATATCATAGTGTATAAATGACTTTGTCACAGACAGAATGCAATCACTAGAAAAAGAGAAAATCTGTGGTCTTTGTTCTGAAATAAAATCATTTTTTGTAAACCCACACAGAGTGATATGACTCAGAAATCAGCCCTCTTGTGTTGAGCTGTGGACCCTCACGCTGCACATTGCAAGTGACTCACCAACCAACACTGAACTCGACATGTGCATCAAACAGAGCAACAACTGGGGCGGTGGCAGCCCTCCACCCGCTCACTCTTGACCGGATCAGACCCTCCTGTTTGGCATGCCGCACCATTTTAATGAATCCCGGACGATGGCTGTTAGTCTCAGACACAAAATTCTGCAGCTTCTCCTTTAGCTCATCTACAAAACAGACAGACAACACATACATTTTACATGAATACCTGAAGAATTTTTGAAGATCCTGTTTGAGAAAGCTATAAGTGAAAGCTGCTGGCGAGCCAACCTCCACCCACAAGACGTCCTCATGTCCTTCTCTGGTGGGCAGTATTTCATTGATAGGAGGCCAAAGTTCTCATGCTTCACTGCTTTGATCACTGGACCAAAGAGGTAGCAGCTTGAGCCAGCACTGCAGACCTCCATGGGACTTACCAGTCAAAACGGGATATTGCAATATTGAGGAGGAGATAGTGGACATCTGTCTGGTTTAATATTTGGCTTCAAAGTTTACCTCCATTATTACCTGAGCTATATACTGTATGATGAGTCCTACCCTGCCCTCAGTCAGTGCTAAAAAAATGTGCTCTCCCTACAATTTACAAAAGCTAGCAGTATTTGTAGCGGGTGTTCTGATTGTGGTTCAATTATAACATGTAAAAAAAAAAAAAAAAATCTTGAACTGATCAGTTTCTTTAAAAAGAAGCCATGGTTTGGAAACTGCTGTGAAATGTCAGCAAAAGCCAGTGAGTGAGCCAAACTACCATTATATCACAACTCCATACTGTACTATCCATCGACTAAAGCTGAAAGAAATAAAACTTTCATCAGCAGTGTGTTTCATCATCCCACATATAAATCACCTTAGGCTGTGTTCTCACTATTTCACTTTTGAATTTCAAGGGAATGGGGAGCAGTTGCAAGCAGACAGAATGTGGCCGCCTTGAATTCATGGTGTGCCTGGTTTCCTTGGAGGCAGGGTGGGGCAATAGGGAAAAAAATCTGATTCATCAAAACCAGAAACACTGTACAAAGTTCTGTCAGAGACGTAGTACTGTAAATCTGATGATAAGGTGTATAATGAAAATACATAATGAAAAATGTGCACATCATGAGCATTATAAGCATTGTATTTTCATCAAACTGTATAGTCCCACAATGCACTTGGCACAGGAACATATGAACCTGCTCCAACAGTAATTTATTTAAATGTGAACTGTATTCTATAAGTAGTTATTCCAGCAGCTTTATTTTCTCCTACTGCTGAAAAAAGAAATATAGGCAGTTTGTCGTGTTAGTTAATGTTGGCACCTGTTAGAAAACACATCTCACAGCATAGCAATCACTGCAGCTACAACAATATAAAATACAGGAATTATTTTACCTCATATCCCTTTGCCAGCAATCTCTTCAGAGGTTGGGAAAACAGTAATTATCTTGAACCATATGTAGAATTTTAGGATGACTGGCAGCTCTTTCTAATTTTTTGTCTATCATATTTTACTTCTAAAAGTACCGTATGCACAGCAACAGTACTGCAGACATATAGTATTTGCAATGTATAAATGCAGTATATATTGTAAATATAAACTGCCTACAGTATCTTGATTTAATAAAAAGTAAACAAAGTTTAAGGCAAAAATTGTTAAAAACCAGTTAAGAATAGCTTTTTTATTCTTCTTCTGGAATATGACAAAATGGCAGTGTAACACAAATCAGCAATTAAAAACAGTAAACAGTATGTGCCATTATGAATGAGTCATGAATCAGTGCTTTACTGAATAACCACCATTATGAATTTTCATGTCAAGGACAAGTTCTGTGGAGTTTTCTTGTTAGCAGAATTATGTTTACATTCATCGTTTCTTAATAATACAGTGTACTGTGTGTATTCTTGAGGTCTAACAGTTGTGTTTAAAGCATTTTCTTTCTCAAAACATTTTAAGTTGTGCATTGTTACATCAGTGTTTGCCAGCTTGTGGCTTCACTGCCATTGTTCTGCTTTGCGCATTACAGCCACCAGTTGTAGATCATTGCAATGTGTACCTTGTCACCTGCATGGCTATGTGTCCTGGTGCATTAGAATAATGCTCCCACTATATACACCATGCACAACATGGAATTCTTTGGTACATTTATGTTCAGTTTGACTGAATTCCACTCAGAAAAGCCAACAGTAGCCAGTTTTCTTTCTGGTTAACTGCATTCAGCTAACATCCCAAGTGTAAATCTGCTCTTAATTAGGTACCCAGAACTTAAAGCAGAGGGGCTCTGAACCAGGAAGCCAGGGCTGAGAAACAGTCACTTGTACTAATTTACGTTTTAGTGTACATAGTAGAAATAATTCTGTACTCTTAATTCTAGCTAAAGGAAAACTACTGAAGTTACTCATTTGATTTTCGGGATCTAAACAAATTTTTTAACCCATCAAAAAATAAGACATTCAGGTCTGTGTGAACTGTAAATAAGAATGATGTGTTTTGCCTCGTAACAAATCATAATAAAGGATTCATTACACCAGGAATGGCTGATGGCCAAAGTCATAAGCCTGCTGAAGCTCAGATGGAAACCAATGAATTTTAGGATGGAGTTGGACTGGAACAAGCAAACAAATTTCTAACATTACAGTGCAGTCATGCAGCAAATCCAGTTACATTCTAAATGTAACAAGAAAATACGTTTTTTCTTTCTTTCAGAAGATAAAAGGCAAATCTCTGTTATCCTCAGTGCTATCCATATTCAGGACAGTGTATAACTAAAGACACCAGGCTTTCTTTATTCATAACAACAAGTCTTTCAAATATGATGTGGCACAGCTGCTCTTTAAGAGTGCAGAGAAGTGAATTATGACAATGTCATATGCGCAGTTCTGTGTATAACCAGGCAAGGGATATTTGATTGATGAACAGGATTTTCATAACTGTCTCCTTTCTTCTATGGCCTGTTGCTGCTTCATCACAGAACATTAACATGTCTGAACTGAGACTGAATGGATGAATTTTGACTTCACATGCTTGGAGGTTGAAAGAAAAACGTGGACATGAGAGTTTCCCTTAAAGAGCTCAGGTGAATACTGCACAGAATTAGAGCATCATAACAAGGTCCAGTCTTTCTAGTATAGTTGCTAGAGAAATCCCTGATGTAACAATCCTAAATTTATCTTATACTTCATGCCAAATCGAACTTCGTATGGAAACTCACATAGAGATAGAACCTACAGTAGACTCTGCTTCATAGTGAGTTGTAAAAACACGTTGATCTACAACATGTCAAGATGTTCTGCTGGGTACAGACTCAGGAAAATGAACCTCATGTAAATAAACCCAAATGAAAAGATTAAAATAAACTAAAGATTAAAAATCTTTATCTAGGTCTTGAATATTGCATGTTCTCTTCATGCATACCATTTATCACTACTCAGGAGTTAACTGCTGGCACAGCAGATGCCAAATCGGTATGGATACAGGTCTCACAGTTGCCGTGTATGTGGCAGTTTCTCACTACACAACTCTTTTGTGAAAAATCTGTCTTTATAATATCTGACTGATCCTTGTCCTTCCTTCACAATTCAGCCAGACTTATATCAAATCCTGAGTTCACTGATAGTTCATTAAAAACATTCTGAACACATGTAGCTGAAGTTCCAGTAAAAAATGTGCACTGCTTGTATTTTATAGCTGACAATAGTGTAAACTCAGCTTTGTTGGTTTTGGCTGATATCATCCCAGGTTTTATGTGCCCTACAGCTTTGACTGCCTAGACCTGCAGTCACTGCTTTGGAGATATCCAACTAGTTTCAAACAGTTGCTCGCTGCACACCTGAGGTGCCAAATGAATCAACATTATGTCTCTCCACTCACACTCACAGTGGTGCACATTGCTGACCACAGGATCTGTCAGCAACAAACTGTCAAGTGTTGTAAATACTGTGACTAAAAAAAAGAAAGAAAAAAGGAAACCAAGTCGATTAACTGAAAGAAAAATAACTGGCAACATTTTAATAACGGATAACAGACAGGTGCAGCCCTAATCTCAACAAGATTAACTATTTAAATAAAGAGTAGTTAACCAAGTAAAATATTCAACTCTTTGTTTGATGGGTACACAAATTAACCCTCACATATAGGATGACAGGGAGAGATTTCCTGACAGCTAGACACCACAAGAATCGGATAGAGATGTTGCTACGGACTTCTTTAAATCATATTTCATTATTTTTGCTGTCTACATTTTGCTCATCACAAAATCCTTCACCCTCACATACATACATATACAAAACTCTTTGGTATTATCATTTAAGTAAAAGTATGGAATCATAAGTCCTGGCTGACAGCCTGTCTAATGAGTGAGCCTTCTCAAAACCCTGTGCTTACACAGACAAGCTTTTCTTGGACCACAGCTTGGGACATTATCCAATTAAGGAGGAATCAGCTAGGTCAATTTGCCCTTCTCTCTCTTGATGGCTGCATGTTCTCCTGCATGCTAATGCCTCTCAGAGGTGAAGTGTGACAGTGGCGGGTGACTAATGTAAAGCTGTGGATGTCTGGGAGGTTAGCTGTGAACGATGACCCTTTCAACAATCTCTGCAGTATTGAGGGTCAGTAGGCTAATGACATTTAGCACAGATAAGATTCACAGTCATGGTAATAATGATAACACCAGCCCTATCAGACGGTGTGTGACTGAGTGCTCAAGCAAACTGGGTGAAATGCCATCAGCAAAATGTCAGCGCGTGACTTGGGTCCCTGAAGGATCTAACAGTGACTGCTCCCTCGCTCTCAGTTAGGTGATGAAATATGAATATGTGTGAAACCTGCTGTTCTAGGAGGAGTGGGAACAAACTTTTGGATTTTCATCTTTACATGGTTTAACAAAGCTTTCGATATGTTAAACTTTCTGGCCAATAATTACCTGAGGGAGAGTGATAATTCTTTTTCCAATGTATTGGGAAGTTAGAGAGACATACCACAGTGATCCATCTTTTCCAGCCAGCTACAGGCCAGGCTACATATTTTGCATTATTGACTTGATAAACATCCCTCCCAGTGCCAGTATTTCCCATGTTGATTGCCTCTAATAGCTATCTCAGTCCTTTTTACAAGTGACACAGCCCATTTGAGTGCATTGCCTATAAATGACCTTGGTACAATATTATTGCCTTTTTATAGCCTATGTTCTGCCTTTGTAATGTAGTTGGGTCTTACATGGTAAATTACCAGGTCCACTTTTCACAGGTGACTTAATTCTTATGCTTTGTAGGCTAAAGTGATCAGTGATCTCACTCAGTCATCTCAGTAATAACAAGTGAACAGAGTTCTTCTGTTACACAGTCAGTATATAGTGGATATCTTTAGACCTGACGCTGTTTACCCAACATCCAGCACATACAGATGTAAAAATTAGGGTTGCAAATGCAGACTAGATAGGTACAAACACTTCATCACCTTGCTGGATTGTTATCTGGCTCAGGGCAAATTTTCTGGCTTTGCAGCTAATTACTGTTATTCATTGGCTAAATCCAGTAAACATAGCCCCTAATTAAACAATAAGGGAGCCTGGAGGCATTAGAGGAGTAGTACATATCACAGATACAGATTTGTCCACACACAAGGCAATGATATGTAAACTAGAGGCTTCCTTTTGAAGCCTCATTATCATTGTCAGAAAAGTATTTTCTAAAATGTTTTCCAGCTCACAGTTTGCTAACAGTGGCTCATACTCTTCATGCTTCCAGATTCTGACCATACAAATCACTCGGATGTTCCACACTCTTCCATGTTTTTGGGCAACAAAGAACAAGCACTAGTGCTGAGCTGTGGATCTCCACTACACATGAATGGGATCAAATAAAAATATCCTACTGTGTGGCTCTTCTAGGCTTAATAACACTACATCAAATGGATCAGATTCTGATAATAAACAGTCATTTCACAGCCTGTGATGCTCAGAAAAAGGTATTCACTATTTTAAAGCTTCTCCCTTTCCAAAGATGAGAAAAATGCTTTTTGGGTCTGTGTGAGTCTCGGCACGCCACTATGCCAAAATTGTTTCACTGCTCAGTGTCATTCCTGGGGGTTTGGTATATACAGTTTGCAGTAACAATGGTGACAGGTGTACCATTTGAAATACTTAGCAATTTTACTAGTGCTCCCAAGTGAGCAAGTAGCTCGCACATTGGCAAACACTGTGTAGATAAGCGACCTGCACTTTTTCCAAAAATCTACATGATGCTGTGCCAAGCAGCACAACATTTTTGTTTTTACCTGTAAACCAGAGGCCAGGGCTTGAAAAAGAGAGTTCACAGGAAGTACAACAAAGATGTTTACCTCCACAGCAGGTATCCACTAAACATATTGGCTCACCATTGCTTCTTTATTGACAGATTCTGACAAAGCCCTGCGCAGCCAGCAGGAACATTTCACCATCATTTGTATAAAGTTAAATTGTATTCAATTTTGAAACCCTCTTCTTTGGTCACTTTTCAGGCCAGCCTAGCATTGCCTAGAATCCCACAATGCCTTGCAAAACAATTTGCTCATGTCCCAGTGGGGAACTGCGCTCAGTGGGTCTTTGCCATAAGGCTGCACAGTGGGAGGAGCTATTTTTGGTGCTCCTGGTGTCCCATTTTAACCATAGAAAATGTTATGTGACTCATAGTAGAAGCAGTTTTATGGCATGGATCCACATGAAACTCTCCTGCTTTGATCATCAGTCTAAAACTTATCAAAACTGTAGCATTTAGACCCGTTCAGCATCCAAAAATGATGCACGAATCATGATTTCCTGAAACAAACTGAAAACGGGAGACCATAACACCGAGAGCATCATTATATCATTTGGGATAATCCTGGGTTTCCACGTTACTTAATGCTCAGTAACATTAAAGGTAACATTCAAGGAAAGCACTGATAGCATCCATAATACAAAGACGCTGTTTAAACAATTCTTACACTTTTGTGCTTGTGTTTTTGGTTTTAGAAAGGCAACAAGCAGGGTACCACCTTCCAAATGCCAAGTATTGCTTTTACCAGAGTCCCATGCACATACCTTCAACATGCTGAAAAATCCACAGCTCGACAGGCCTGTCATGTCTACAGTTTCTAAGCTATAGGTAGACAAACATTGCCTGGAGAAGGGTCTAGCTAATGTTCAGTAGCGGTTCAATTATAAAACAATGCTGCTTACTGTTATTGCTGTTGTCATCCACCAAGATTATCTCTTTGAGGAGGTGGGAGGGCGTCCTGTTGATGGCAGAGTGAATGGACCGCAGGATGACAGACAAGGCTTCATTCACAAAAATGAACACAATGCTCACTTGAGGAAGGTTTAAAGGATAAGTGATGTTTCTGCACCTGCAGAGGACAAATAACAGATCATTGGTAAGGCAACAATTAGATCTGCATCTTGTCTAAATGATAACAGATAAATTTGACATTGATTCCTATAGAGTAGAGTAATGTCGATTTCATGCCAACCCAGCTACTTGGCAGGCTGCAACAGGACCCTATTTTCATGAATCAAGGTACAACTGTAGGCACTGGCATCAGTTCATGGCCAGTAGTTGTTTTTGAAATTTAATGATCAGAGTGCTCCTGCAGTGGTGGTGCACCTGCAATGCATTTATAAAAGGGATCGGTTGAGGGAGGAATACATGAATGTTTGTGTGGTATGGTCTGACTTCAATCAAGCTCATCCTTTTCCCTAAAACATGTTTCCTGCTACCACATGCTGACATTTTCATTGTGAACAGGGAGTCCAGCCTTTTCTCCAAAGTAGAAGCCATTGCCTATTATCAGAAAATGCAGAGACAGCAAGCCATAAAAATATGCCCATAAAGCTGCAGTTAATGCTTGGATTAAGGTTTTTTTGAAATCGAAATCCTGAACATAAAGCTTTCTATGTGTAATGACACAAATTCATTAAAAAACAATTATTCCCTCAGATGGATTTTGGTAGTAGACTGTTGCAAACTCCAGTTAATGACCCTCTTGACATGACCATTTAATTTAGTGTAAGAGTGAGTTGCTCGGGGATTGTGATATCTTACTTGCTCTACCAATTTAACAAAATCACATCACTGGTACCACATCATGCTGTTCATTACTCTCAAGAGCCCATTGTATTTACAGAAAGGCACAGTCAGGGATCTACGTCTGGCAAATGTGTTGAGAACACACGGATACACAGTGTCTATGAATATTGTATCCCCTTGAACGGTGTTGGCTGAGAGTACAGAGCCAGTATTAGTGGGAATATATGGTCTGAAGGGAGTTCAGTGATGGGCAGTGGAGAAAATTCCCTGAAGTTCTTGTATGAATTGTGTGACACCATGATGTCACCAAATTGTTGTTTTTTTCACCATTATTGGACAAATGAGTTCAACCGCTGATCGTGATAAAGTTAAGGAGCATTGCTGATTTTTGCTGTCATTTTTTTCTCATATCATGAAATTTGGTAAGTTCAGACTTAATTGACAAAGTGACTAAATGACATACAGTGATTAATATCTATCTATCTATATATATATATAGAGAGAGTATATAAGATGCCACAATAATTTGAAATAAGATATTGACATTAAAACCTGTTCGCATACACCATTTTGGAATCTCAGGATTTGATACTTACAGACTGGCAAATGATGCGTTATTCACAGCAGCTATGATCATCTCATTTGCAACAAAAGCACCAAACGCTTTTAGGAAGAAGGAAGACATCCATGCCTGATGATCATCTTTAAGAAGTGAGATTTCACAGCTCAGCTTTTAGCCTACTTAATTCAACAAAGGTTGGTTCATTTTGCTGGGAACTGGGGTTATCATAAGTTAATGTGGACCATTACTGCTCGGTGTGGGGTGACCTCTGAACACAGAAGCACTGTCATTTTTGGGGATGGTGCTGCCAAGTTCTTCGACAGTAGCTCTATGAATAATATGTTAAATATATTCACTGGCTTTTGCTGTACCTTGGTAGACAACATCCAAGTGACATAATATATACAGTATATAAGTATTTTTAGGATGGAAATGGCACATGAAATGTTTTGTACCTTTATGTAAAAAAACAATGTGTGTCACTTTCAACAGATTTTTGATAAATAGATTGCACTGTGTGTTAAACAAGACATTATTAGTTGTTTCTGTGTAAAGACAAGTTAGGAGAAGAAATTGCTTACAACACAAACTGCCACTTTGCACAAAAATTAGGCACAATTCAATCTGAAACTGTAATTCAGTTTGTCAGAACACAGTGAAATAAATAATTTTCTCAAGGAGAGGATACTAGTGTAAGGTGCTAGCATATAAAACTGTCAAAGTCAATCTTACCCATCAGGCCTGAGGTCCGGAATTGTCCTGTCTAAAGGGAGGCGATCACTGAGGTAGCCGTTATAACCATAGTACTGGAACATCTTCAGTGCCACCCGCCGGGTATCCGGGCTGAGCTCCTGACCCCAGTGAGCGAACAGCGATGAGTCAGAGAATGATGTGTCTGCTTGGCCATCCTCTTCCCTCCCTGGAGTCTCTAAGAGGCACAGGAAGGGAAGTAACATGATTATTTGTCTAGGCTAAAACTTGTCAAACGACCAGTAAGGTTGTGTGTCAAGTGACATTTAAGGAATGTGTTAAAAACGATGGTGCTGATATAATTACTGTCATAAATGCTGTTTCTCTTGTGCTGTAATGTTTATTAGCAGGTGAAAGGTAGTCTGCTGTTTAAAGAAACTGACTGGCTGTCCTTCAACAGCCAAAGCAGGAGTTCACACACATGACAACAAGCTCCAGTGTCCTCAAACAAAAGATTCAGTCCCTACCACCAGCCAGCTGCTATGTAGCTGACTTTGCTCTTTGACCTACACAGAGAGGAGAAAGTAAAACTAATTTCCCTAGATGTTTCACTTGAGTAAGACATGCAATTTTCCTTAAATAATTAATCAAGTGGTAATGTGCAATCATTTCTGGTATAAATGAAGCTTATAGGGAAACTCCATTTGTATTTAAATGGCTGGAAAATGAAGGGCTCAAAATGAGAACAGGCCTGACTCATTTTATAGCTAAAGAGCACAGAGCAGACACATTTAACAAACACACATTCAGTGTGACAAACAGTGGAGTACTTTTTGTAGTCTTTGATGATAGACTCAGTTAATGTCCACACTCCATAAAAACAGGTGGCATCTATTAAAAATTCTGAAATGCTTCCAAGAGATTTTAATGCACTTCAGAGGCAAAATTCTGAGTGTGCTTAACAGTCAGGATGCTTTACCCACAAACCCGTGGGTTAAAAATACAGTAGGTAAAGATGCTAAAAAATGAAGTAATATCAACTTGAGTATACAATAAACCTTCCCATAACTGTGTTTGCATGATAATGGTGTCTGGCTCTGAAATCTAAGTGTAGCCTTATTTTGCACAAAAAAATAAAAAATGTAAACAGTGCAAACACGCTGCTGGGTTTCTCATTTGATACAGCAATTTCATTGAGTCCTAGTACCTGTAGGGACATTATGCATGGATTCAATAATGTCACAGTCAGATCTGAATATTGCAGAGCTTTGGTGTTATTGAACAGCACTTTGATTATTTATGATCTTTTGAAAACATGGTGGTGAAGGTGAGAGATTGGTAGTAACCTCATGAAGTTGAGAAAGTCATTTTGCATTCACTGAGATTTGTGAAGGATGTAAACTGTACGATGAGTTGCCTCAGTGTAATATATAGAAACACTATATAGAAAAGAGCTTAAATACTGTATATATAACCCATGCTACTTCAAAACTGATAAAAAAGGTCAGAAGATTATCAAAATATTCATTTACCTCACTGAGAAGAACTGAGTGAAACTGAATTCCATGGCATAGATTATAATGGCTTATTGTTAATTAAAATATTTTAATTGACAGGAAATGAAAACTGGTTCTGTTATCATCTGTTAATAATGTCATTAAAAGCAATGGCCTCAGTACCCTGCAGCATATTGAACCTATTAAAAAAAGCAACCGATTACATTGCTACTGACAGAGTCAGGATATCAGAAATAATTCACAACCTGTGAGATGTAAACTGGTTTGGTTTTCTTTTTCAGTGGAAAATGGAATGCTGGCTAGAAGAGTAACAAGGAGGATTTTTGTAATTTTCTCTATTACTATTATTTGTCATATACTGCTCAGGTGTTTACTGCTGTTGTTGTTGAAACTGTTTTAAATTGTCTTTTAAGCTTCAGAATAACAGTAGGATAAAGATGAATGAACACTTTAGGCAACTATTTGAAGACTAAGATCTCAGACAAAATGAAATAATGGCAAATCCGCAAATACCCACAAAATTACTGTGTGAAGAGGACAAACGTTTTGAGCCCTTGGTGAAACCATGTACAAACGACAAGGATAAATGTGTGTGGCCTGGTATTATTCATGTTGTGGGGACACATATACATGTTAACATAGTTTTGGAGATTTAAAAAGTTCTTATGAGGACAAAACGAAAGTCCCCCAACATAAATCATTACATCGTTGAGTGATGAATCGGTTTAAGGTTAGGTGTTAGGCAAGTAGCCTGTATGGTTAAGGTTGGTGTAAGTCTCCAGGAAATGAATGTAAGTCTAAGCCATGTCCCCTGAAGTCATGGAAACACTGTGTGTGTGTTTTAAGCAGACTGGGAAAGGTTAATATTCATAAGCACATTGTTTTAACATACAAGTGACAAACCATATCAGTCAAGTAAAGACTAAGACAACAATATGGAGGCAGGTGTGAAGGGATAACATTGTGAAACAAAACAAAAAAGCCTCTGAAAAGACAGGAACCTAAAATAAATGTATCTGTTGTACTGTACCAGTGGTTACACAGTAAATTTAAAAGAGAGTAGGCCTCTTACATATTTGGCTATTAGGATATTTACCTCAACATGGTGTCACTGGATCCCAAAACCTCTTTCAGTAGCCTCTACACATTTCATGATATCAACTTTCACTACAAATTTACACTAGTTAAATATTCTTTACAGAAATGAAATTAAAAGCTCTAAGAACACACCACACATGAGTTACATGCTCAGCACCAAAGAGCAGTTAGCTGGAGCTTTTATTAGCTAAACTGACAGATACTTTCCTGGGGAGTGGGTAAACACAAAAACAAAAGTGAAAGAAAACAAATTGTGGGCTTAAATTCTCCAGGATGTCAGAACAACTCCAATTGAATGAAAAACGCACTTTGGAATGTGGGGATAAATTTCAGCATTAGTACAGAAAAGAAATAGAGCTAAAAGGAGGAGTGGGTTGCTTGTATTCACACTGTCATTTCTACATGGGACTGACAATGACCTGGTAACAACCTGCCATACTTTGTTTACTCCAGGCTGAAGTTAAGCCGTCAAGTCGACCTGTATTTAATCCTACTGGATTACTAGTTGGACAGGGGATGGTTATCTTACTTTAGCACAAAGACTAGAGAGCTAGCCTGTCTCTCTTCATAAATCAAATTTGCCTCCCAGGACCTCTAAAGCTCTGTTTAATAGATTATAGAGAAAACTATTCTGTATCCATCCATCCATTAGCTACAGGCCTATCATTTATCTTGTGAAGGGTCAGAGTCAATCCCAGCTGACAGTGGGTGAGAGGAGGGGTAGCTCCACCCTGGACAGGTCGCCAGTCTATCACAGAGCAAGCTGTGGCAATTATGAAATACCTGAGTGACCAAAGTCTCTTACATTTACAGTACCAATGTGGTATAGCAGGCTTATGTGCATACACAGTTATCCATCTTTTACACTCCCCAGTGACATAGCTGTAATATCTAAGTTGAGAGAACAGTGCACAGTATGAGCCGGAGGCAGAACAATTTCAAGTCCTCACATTCAAGACACAGCTGTTAAAATTTCACTGCTGTGAAGCAAAGGGAAAGTGGCTCAGCTCTAGATAAGACAACACAGGATAAAAGTTCTGAAAGTCTTTCAGTCCTGGTAAGTAAACCTAAAGGCCCATTCATCTGACTGCTCATGGCGTTGATTAATTAGGCCGACAGAGCCCGAGTTTCCACAGTGGTTCATCCTTAAAACAGCAGGTTAGTGTTATTTGGACAGAGTACAGACCTGGGCAAGCTACTCTGTTCACTATGTTGTTTTAGTGATGTAGATAACAGTAGGTGTCTGACAAACACGCACAACTTCTCATGGTTCAAATAAATAAAACTGTTTCACAGTATGTCATATGGCATTTTTTTATCAAGCATGTCATGTCACTTGGAGAATGATTTCCTCTTGAGTAAACATTCAGTCAACTAATCTTGATGCTAACTTAAGTAAAGCACTACCAAACACCTGAGGCAAAAACTAGTCTCTCTCTCTCTCTCCGTCTCTTTGTGTGTGTGTGTGTGTGTGCATGTGTGTGTGTAGACACAGGAAGTATTCCCTAAGCTTCCCAACACCACTCCAGGCGTGTGTGGAGTGCAGCACTCAGTGTGCTATCATTGCGTGCACAGCAAGACAACTGAGTTATACTATAGCTGTCTGCTCCCATAGTCACGGAGGAGAGAGGCAGGAGAAGAGAAAAACACATACGTGTTCATACTCGCCATTAACACAGACAAAAACAAAAATCTCTGGAGAACAAACTCAAAACACTTAGATTCGTCACTGAAAAGGAAGAGTAAACCTCGAGGTCTTACATGAACTTACTTTTCAGACACAGAGCAGCACATGTTACATTATTAAACTGGATAGTTCCCAGTGATGAAACTTTCTCACAATGCACACAGATTTTTATCATATTAAAGTTATTCAGCCACCATGCCTGTGGAGAGGAAAAGGATTTGAATTTCAAACAAATCATCATCAGTTTTGACAATTGAGAGATAACTCTTTCCATGCAACATTAACTTATGGCAGTACAGATGTAGAGTTTTGATAAATATGCTGTAGGTCTGCATTTATTTTTTTAAGCCTGATTCTCCAAGGAAGGGGGAAACATTTGGCTGCTGATTAAGTGAAAATCCATAAATGGGTAAACTCTTGTTCAAGAGAGCGTTACTGGAAACCAAATTCTGCAGATGCTGAAGTGAGAACATTCTTAACTGAAGGGAAAAGGAAAGGTTTAATTATTTATCTTATTCCATCAAGGGTACAGTTCTTCCATTTGTGTTCTGTTTTAGCAATTTTCTGGTGACAAAATAGATGAAAATTTGATTTGTGTTGTCCATATATAAATTCAGTATGTAAGAGTGCTGTTGGTATGCAGGTGATAACAGGCAATGTGCTTCTTTTGGGGGGAGCCAATCCCAAGCCGGCATCAGGCGAAAGGCCCTGGTCAGGCTGCTGGTCCATCGCAGGGCCAACACGCAGATGAACAACCACACACACACATTCACTCCTATGGGCAATTTAGAGTCACCAGTCAACTTAAGTCACATGTCTTTGGACAGTGGGAGGAAGCCGGAGTACCCGGAGAGAACCCACGCAAGCACGGGGAGAAAGGTCGCGAACCCGGAACCTTCTCACTGTGAGGCAATGGTGCTACCCACCGTGTCACTGTGCTGCCCAATAAAGTATGTGTTTTTGTGTATGTGTATGTCTTTTATTCCTTCCTTCAAGCTCGGGTCCTCTACCAGAGGCCTTGGAGCTTGAGGGTCCTGCGCAGTATCTTAGCTATTCCTAGCACTGCACTCTTCTGGACAGAGATCTTCAATGTTGTTCCTGGGATCTGTTGGCCCTCTCCCAGTTTGGGGGTCACAGCCCCCAGTGTTCCTATTACCACGGGGACCACTTGTGCCTTCACCTTCCACATCTTTTCTAGCTCTTCTTTCAGCCCTTGGTATTTCTTGAGCTTCTCGTGTTCCTTCTTCCTGATGTTGCTATCGCTTGGGATTGCTACATCTATCACTACGGCCTTCTTCTTCTGTTTGTCCACCACTACTATGTCCGGTTGGTTGGCCATTACCAGTTTGTCAGTTTGTCAGTTTGTATCTGGAAGTC
>NW_018127884.1:5531078-5547292 GCF_001952655.1 Monopterus albus
TGTTAATTTACATGCATGTAAAATGTGTTTTTCAGTTTTAAAGTAAAATCATATTTAACATTTAACCACACATGCAATTTCATTCAAGAACTGATGTACTTTGGTTAAATGGATGCTTAAGAGTAGTGTCTGTCTCAAGCAGCAGGTAAACTAATCAGTTTTTTAAACTATTAGTACAAAGAGGGAGGCACAAAGGACCATATGGGTCATATAGGTTGGAGGACTTGTTGTTATAATTACAATTTTCTCAATCATTAATTTGGGCCACAGTGTTATGTAATACAATTACAAAACATGTTCATATCATCCCATTATGATTGCATTGAAAGTAGACACACAGCCCAAAGTGTGATCTTTGCTGCACACAACCAGAGCAATGTACAGTACCTGGCCTGCATTTGCTGTAATGAAAAATGTTATTAGAGCATATACTGGAATACGCCACAATTTATTAACACTGTAAATGCAATATTATTCAAGTGCAATAACACTGTAAACACAGTAATTAGGCTATATTAAATAAAGTCATAGTTGTTTCTTTTCATAATAATGAAAACTCTGCAAACCATGATGAGCTGCTCTGCAAGAAATGCACTTAGAAAAGTGGTAAATGTGACTGTGGCAGCTTGCAGGGGATTTTTTTATGCTACTGTCAAAACTGGTTTGAAAGTGGGACGTTTTTAAAATACTTGATCTTGTTTTGCTGACAGCTTCTTTGATAGCAACTTGTAGAAACACGAGCGTGTCCCGACTTTTTCATGTCAACGATGAGATCTGTTTTTTACAGACTGAAGTCTACGTCAAGGTCTTCTCCTCCCTCTCAGTCGGTGTCAGAATGAATATACAATGAATATTTTGACTGCAATACCGCGTTTGATGTTTTGGCTTCACACTCTGCTCTCATTATATTGGGTGTAAAATGACATGGAGAAGAAGGGTGAATTACAGACTGCATGCTTTAATTGGAAGTTATTTACAGACAGAGAACTGAGTAGAACAGATAAAAACAGCAAACTCCTTTTTAAAGACTTAATTGATCACCTGATTTCAAGTCATATCTCAGCTTCCCCAAGAGCCATACTGGGAGTCTTAGATCTTCAGTAGCCCAGACTAAAGACTGAGGGGAACTGGACCCTCAGTACAAGCTCTGTGTTCTATGCAGACATTTATATAACGGCTTTTTATTTCTGTACACTGCCACTATTCTTAATGTTATTACACAGAAGAGCAGAATGTTGCAGGCTTCCAGGCAGTTATAAAATCTCCAGGACTGCACAGGTTTTGGTACTTTCTGTAATTAACTGACCTGCATTTTTGTGCCTTAAATTCATTAGTATTAGTATTCATTACAAACGCCACAACAAAAAATGCCAACATTGCTTTGCATCTGCTGGAACATGTTTGTCCACAAAGATCTTTATCAGAAGATAGTATGTCAGTGTGTTTGCTTAATGTTACACTGTACTCTACATGGCCAGAAAAACCCATTTAATGAATGTTTAAGTTTAATAAATGCCCTGCTTGTCAGCAGAGCAAAAAAGGATAAAGGATAATACCCTGTTTTTGTTCAACGGTTGAGAGTCACTGTCGTCATGGTGCATAGCACTCTTGACATCCTGAGACCAGTCTACAGTACACGCACACTAATCTAAGTGTATTATAAAGTAGATACTTGTGTTTTCAAAATACAGCAGCTGGTACACTGGCAGCAAACAGATGTGCATATAAAGCACAGTTACTATGTTATTACTCATCTCTCACTAGAAGTCCTCGTTTTCTTGACAGTACATACAGCTAGCAACCAATTAGTCTGTTTACTGGGTGGGAGTCCACAACTGTCTAGGTGTTGGGCCTCTGTAGGAGGGGAAGTTCTCTCATTAGGACGCATCAGTAACTGGCATGACACACTGACATTTTCCTTTTGAAAGAAGATAGTGTTGTCTTTCAGTTTGTTTATTCCCAAGATGGGATATGCAGTGACAGAATTTAGAGGGAGGATCATGTTTTTGCAGAGGCCTTTGTCATCTTTAACCCTTTGTTCATTTTTCCTCATTAAAGTGCTGAAATCGTCCTTCAGGAGGGCACAAAGGGTTTCTTTGTACTTATTCATCCTTTAGGAGAAAGAATCTCCTCTAGAAATTCAATGTCATTAATGCCAACAAATTCTGAGCAATTAGCTGTAATATTTTCCTTGAAAAACAGCAGACTTTATGAGACAGTGCTGGCATTGTTTGATACCAAGCTCTAAATATTTTGGTCCTACATTATGCCACAGTTCTCATTCCCACTGTTCAACTTGAAAAGCTGGATTTGCCATTCCATTAAATTCAGTCATCTGAGATGCCTTTTCTATAACCTTCTATCAGATCTGACTTTCTCAGCACTGAGCCTGTGGGGAAAAAACTTCTTCACTGTATCTTTTCACTCTTTATCTTGCAAGTTATAGTATCTGTGCCCTGCATTTAACATCATTTGTCCTTTATGCTTTCTTTATAAACTGGTGTCAGGAGCATAGCTTTGTCTCAGAAAAGTGCTCATCAGTGTGGGATATAAATAAAAAATATTTCAGAGCATTCATCTGAGAGCATAAAAATTAAGCGATCAAGCCCAAGACATGGAAAAGTACAGAGTGAAGAATGGCATTAATCTGTCATACAGGGTATCTCTCTTTCTGAGCTAATATCAATTATTCACTGGGCTGGAATTGTAGAACTGAAATGTATTTTTCTATACTTTTCCATCAAATCAACTCGCTGCTTTTGGAGCAGAATGTTTCAGAGCAGTGTTGTAGCCAAGTCACTAAACCTCAAGCCTGAGTTGAGTATTGAGTCCCTTAAGTGTTTGAGTCTGAGTCAAGTTGAGTCAGAGTCAAGTCTAAGTCGAGTTCCAATTACCCAAGTCGGATTAATCGAGGTCTACATTAAACACAACTGAAACAGCTCTCACCATTTTATCTCCAACTTTTGAGTTTGAATACACTCAGTGCATTGAGTGCAGTGAGTCTGAGTCAAAGAAAGTGACATCATGGTGGCCGTATTTCTGCTGGACAGGTTATTAGTGGTTTTGTTTTATTTGGGGCCATTTGTTATTTTCCTCAAATCAGTAGTAGCAATGCGCACTGCAGCGGGCACTGTGTTTTGGAGGAGTGGCTTTGGAGAGAAGTCAGAATGAAAGAGTGGGATTTTTTTGGTTGTCTGCTTTCAAACTCAAGCTTCTTCCTCTTGCTGGTTTTTCCAGGATCACCAACCCTACCTTAAAATTTAAGAGGCAACGGTTCCCTCCCCTGATCCATCAGAGGAATTAGAATACATATTCTCTTAATGGATCTTAACATGAAAGAAAAAAACAATACTTTAAGTCAAGGTTGTTATATTATTTAAAATATTTTGCCTTTCAATATACAGAAATGGTAGAAGTATTCTCCAGAGAGCCTTCTGAGTTTTCAGGGAATTTCTTCTTAGTGTTTTACTGTTTGATGCCATCCTAGTGAGGAAAATAATTCCAGCAGAGCTTTACAAAAATATTCACCTACAGTGGTACCACTCCATGAAGAGAACTTTTTAAATGAATCAAAAAATATCTTAAGATGTGTGTGTTTCTGACATTATTAATATTTCACTGACAAGTAGTAGCAGAATCTTTAAATTGCTATCGACTTTGTCTTTTTCTTACCCACTGCATGTGGAATGAGAAGTCTCTGTTCTATATTAATGAAGTCTACAGGGATTTTGATAGCAGACATAGATATCCAGTATTTCATTTTATGTTTTGGTTTTCATCATAGCCTCTGTTGATGGCTGGTGTGGAGCTAATATTAATTATTCAGATGGAGAGCGCCTTGATTTTTCAGTTTTGTGGGAGATAAGGTACAGTTCACTGAACAACCCGAGCGCTTGTAGGAGCTTCTATTCAAAAAGTTTCTCATCTGCTGAGGTTTGAGCTGAGGTTCTGGTAGTGACTCCCATAATGGAAAAGCCAACAAACAGTGCATGGCAAAATGTAATATTTACGCTCTTCGCACCACAATGAGTAGGAAATGAACAAGAAAACATTTGATCGAGTTCTCTGCTGTTACATGTTTGGGACATTTTTCTGCAACAGTTGCTAAATTGTTCAAACTTAGTGTGTTTACAAACACTAAATACACTATAAAAACAACAACTAATATTCTTTGGCACACACAACAGTTAAAAGTTGTTAGGCCTTAGAAACTTCAATTATCAGCAGTTAAAGTAAAATATTGTTCCAACATATCAAGCTTGTTTCTTCAACAAAAGTGAGTCAGTCCTGAATCTTACTTCTTTACTTTCTTTACTTTACTTGTAGAACAGAGGAAACAAATTTCACAGTGCTTATTTTATTTGATAATAATAAATTAAACTTCTATTATAAACTCTAATTTAAAATCATGAGCTCAGGTGACTAAATGTCCAATGGATTATTTTAGAAACATTGTTAAGTTATGTAGAAATACTTCCCAGTATACATTTTGTCAAAGTTAAAGTTCCCACAAAGATATCAAATATGTTTCAGCCCATCTTATTTTTCATTAGGTACTGTGGGGTCCTGAATCAACTGAAACTAAAAGTTAAAGAGCCCGTGTCATGCTTTTTTTTTTTTTTTTTACTTCAGTGTTAAAATGGTGAATTATCATCTTAAACGTGACCCAAAGCTCAAAAAATGAGGTGTACATATGTTCTAGTACTTTTTTCTAACAAAATGAAGTATTACGTGATAGTTTAAGGATTTCCTTGAATGGGCATTATCTTCAAGTCTTTTTGCGTTCATGTGAGCTTGCCTGACAACTACTGGTGCCATTTTAAAAGCAGGATATTTCAATTGCTCATGGTTTTGTGGATACACTTTACCTCCTGCTGCTGGCCAGCAAAGCCCCCGCAGCGGTGAATGATCAACTATCAATGCTGGATTACCCCAGAGCACAGTACCTGTTTGTTTTTACTCTTTTGAGGCCAGTGTGTCTGTCACATGTGATGCGATGCCGGTTAACGAGCGGATTAACGACCCATGATGTTATTGTCAGTGCTAAGCTACCTGTTGGAATTAATTTCACTACTTTGAAACTGTACGTGATTGTGTGGGAGAAGATGCAGCGACCACCGGTTGGATTTACCGACCTTGGAGCTACTTGGAAGGGACTGATGTTTCCACTGCTCAGTGAAAAAAAAAATGCATTTCTGTTAATGCCTTGTGTCTGTAGAGAGAATTGTTGTAAGGCTGGAGAAGTTACCATGTCTGCGGTTTCTTAATTACCCGCTTTGTTTAGAGTGTTGCATCTCTTTTGCCATTGTTTACCTGTCTATGGAGAAGTTCAAATTTATTAATGCAGTTGCAGTTAGTTGTGCTGTCCACTTTCGACACAACACCAGCAGTAGGAAGTGTGCACAGTTCACAAACTGTCCTCTCATTTTTAGGAAGAGGCTCTCTGGTTTTATTGTTCTGAAATAATTACAGACTATTTGGAGTTATGAGGGGTGCAAAGCTAATCTAGAGGTACCCAAGATTAGACATTAAATGGCTGGAAATTAGCAAAAATGAGCATGCCCTGGGCACTTTAATCTGCTTTATTTATTGACATGATATGAATAAAATTATAACTGGGAGATGTTGAGTCCTGAAACTGTTATTGCAGATCTGCACAATTCACATGAATTTGGACAGAAAAACTGAGAATTTTGCCAAAAGGTGTCAATTTTGCATCCCTGGTTAAAGTTGTGTATGCATGTATGCCTGCATGCAAGTGTGTAAAGGCAGAGAGGACAATGTATAGTTCCAGCAAGTAAAAGCTGGGAAAAGGAATTTATGTGAGGAAATTGAGTCCATAGTAATAGCAAAAGTAACATTATTTGGCAGGAAGAAAGTGGGACAAATGCTGGAGATTTCAAATGCGCTCATGGGGAAGATAAATCATGGACAAGCACTTAACTTTGATAACCAACTATCCATTCTCAGCATCTGCACGTTGGATGGATGTCTGGACAGTGATATCAATTGATATTTCTCCATTTCTGTTCAGAGGTGATTAGCAGGACCACCTGCAGAGCCATAAAACCAGCTTGAAATAAAGCGGCTGTCAAACCTTAAACAAACAAACACACATTCAGAATTTTTCCAGTTTATTTCCTCATTAATTTTGTTTGTTCTGCTCTAATTTACTCACACAGGACTTAATTGGTCATAAAATTTCCTAACAGCAGCTGGTGCTAGAGCTGTCTTTGTTTCAAATAAAAACCTACACACTCATGGCCTCTGAATGAAACATGATGCTACACAATATTTTTAACAATCACAAAAACACTAATAACCTGAATTCATTGATGTACTGTAGATTTTATCAAAGGTCTTTCACTTTGTTGCTCATTTCCAGCTACATTAATATGAAATGACAGAAGAATCACCCTAAATGCAGCTTATGAAGTTAGCTCATTTCCTCACTGTACTTATAGTATTTAGCCTACATTTTATGTTATGTTACTGCATATGGAGACAAAACACAAACATGTTTCTCCTTGTCAGCTTCTGCCACACTTGGTTTTCAGTTCGGTCAGCATCCTTATGTTGTAGCATGTTGTTGTTTGTCCTTCTGTTTATCTGAAATATTTTTAATAGGCCTTTGAGGTGGTGTTTTTAATCTCATCTGAGTTTTTCCCCTTTCCCCGTGTTTTATCACTTTTATGAAGAAATAAACACAGCATTCTGTTAATTAAAAGCTGTGTAAATCAAAGATGGTATCGTGGACTGGAGGTTCGGAAGAAGAGTGCAAAAATTCTGTTGAAATTAGACATCTAATGTGGAAGAAAACCTTTTCATAGTAGCATATACAGAATGTAATAAGGGTGATATTTTTTGGCATATTGCATCTTTGCAGTCAGCTCAAAGCATAACAACAGATTGGTTTTCATTTTAACCAGTTTCTACACTCACCACACACACTTCTTTTACTTATTCTGTTTTTGAGGGTCAATACATCATTCAATCAGATGGTTCAATGATTGGCTGAAAACACCTCTTGGGCTTTGATGAAGACAACAACAATGTTCCACTGTCGATGGATCTACCAGTGTCTGTACAATCATGCACTGCTGAATTGTTGGTGAGGAAAGATGAGATACTGTAAATGGTAATACAGGTCTCAAAATACAAATAAAATGTAAATATTGTACAGTAAATACATTATATAGACTTTCTGGCTTAATAAGCTATGTCACCTAACTTATGCTATAATTACTATGTTGACTAGAATTTAACCAAACTATAACACTTAACTACTCATCATAATAACCTGCTGGCATCAACAACATATTGGCTCCTTCCATGTCTCTTACATATTCGTTCCTCACCCCTCAATCAAGGACGTCACAAGGCTTTTATATCGCCTCTGAGGAGCGAGGAGGCTGCTGGAAAAGCCATGAATGAAGATACATGAGATCCTTTGCAGAAATCTTTTATGGACCAACACCCTTTTATGGGAAATGAGTTGGTGCTAGGATGCTTAAGGTGATATATCGCAGGAAAGGACATCTCATGTCTTTTTGAATGTGTTTCAGTGATTCCTCTCTCCTCACATATTGTCCTTGCAATTTTTGTTCACATCTTTGGTGGGTGGAGCTAAGATGCAAAGAAAAGCTGCAAGTGAGGGGAACGTGGACCCATACTTGGGAAGCAGTCAATGAATCATTTTTTATAGGGGTACATTCTCAACAAAATGGTAGTTAGAATGATTTAGCAGTTTTGTAGTCATCATGTTAATGTATTAGAAGTATTAGGCTACATATTGTAAGAATTGTTTGTAGTCCAAAAGCCAAAAAGTAAAAATAAATCATACTGTATAAAGATTAAGAGAAGTCTAAAATGAAAAAAAGAAAACTAAATCAAGTCTGATATACTTTTATAAAATGCATTTTATTATCATAGGTGCCATTAACCTCGGCTGTAAAACCTCACAGCCCAGATGCAGCCCAGTGTGAACTGGCATGCTCACTCATGAAGAAACAGAGAAAAATAGCCTCAGGCAGTCACCATTTGCAAAACCAGCTGGCTAAATGTGTCACACCTTTCACATCACCCGTTAAGGGTGAAGTGACAAGCTAAAGGCCATTAATGAGGTTTATCAGACCTCTAGTGAAAAAAGCCTGCCCATGGAAAAAAAACAACTAAAATGCCACAAACAGACTCTCACAACAGCTGTGAGTCTGTTACAGAAGGGTCTTTTTATTTGAGGGAGGAACCATGTTAAAGCTGAAGCAAAATTTGAATTCACCTCAGTTTCATGAGAAAATAGAAATTATACTGCAGCTATTTAAAAATTTTCCTTTTTTATGTTTTTTTAAAATCAGCTCTTTTTTTAAATCCCAACATGAAATAACACATTTACAAGACAAAGGACATAACACAGATAACTTAAGATAGATAAATAAGACAAAGGGATTTTTACATTTAGTTTTTGTGTGAAAGTGTGTAGTGTGGGTATATCCAACTCTATGCAATCTGATATTCAGTATATATTAAAGAAGAATAAAATTAAACAAAATAAATAAATAAATCATGGAGAAAAGGAGGGGGAGAAAAAATGAGAGGAGAAACATCAATTAATAAAAAAAAAATGAGATGGGCATGCGGGGTAGGGATAAATCAGTAAAATACCAGGAGTGTACTGGTGATGATGGTAATTTTTTCCCCCCTCAGAGATGATAAAATATTTGACACATCCGAGAGCTGGTGTTGCTAGGAGAGATGCTGTAACTATCATGGAGAGGCATGTCATATCCTTGTATACCTGCCAACACTGATACAACACATTTGTTTGTCTGATACAACACTTTTGTCACCATGCTACCCTTTACTGCTTTCAGCGTCAGTGAGGCCCCATCCTGTTCTTCAATTTGTATTTCACTTAGAAAGCTGAAACAAACTAGGGTAATTAACTTCCACTCAAAGTTGGGTTTGCACAGTGTCAGGAACTAGTGACACGTCATCCATTTTTATATAGAGTCTATGAGCAGAAAGAAAAACACTATAGGGGCACAATCACTGTAGAAAAAACTTTAATGTTTTGTTTTTGATAATTACAATTTGAACTAGTTATAATTACAAATTTAACTAATAAATGAGTCAGAACAAACAGATAGATAGACAGAGCATTAGGTCTCTATTGTCTCCACAACAGAAAAGGTACAGTAGCCAGGTTACAGTACATGTTTTGCCCGTTTGTAGCTTCAGGCACAGAATGGATGAGCTGTGTCAGCACACCACCCAAAATGAACCCAGAAACCAACAATAACTGTTCTTCCCAGGAGGCAACAAGCAGTTTTCAGCCCGTAGAGCCACAGTAATTGCTGAAAAGTCCAGCAAGTCCATGTCTTGAACCTGAGGCTACTTATTCAGAAGCACGGGCAAAGTGAAAGCACAAATATGAAGGCTTAGCTGCATTGTGTTTCATTTCTGTAATCAGAGTGAAGCAGATATGATGTTACATTTCACACATCACTTTGAGAAAAAGCCTTGTTTTCCTTCCCAATCTATACTTGCACTATCAAGACTCTGCTACAAAACATATAGGTTGAGGGAGAATTTTATACATTAATTCCAGCAACAATACAATGAGGTATATAATTATTTCCAAAACCCTGTGCTGCGTTGCAAAAAGTGAAACAGCCCCGTCCTTATCAGCATGCAGCAGATGCTCCACAAAAACACATGACAGTGCTGGTTTACACCTCAGGCCAGGCAGGTTGAATGGCTAGTGATGGCTGTACCAGCCTGACAGAGCCCCCCCCCGACAGCTGTATCCCCTAATCACCCTTTGTCCGTAAATCCGGAAGCTTTTAAAGTGCAATCTTATGAAATTACAGACCAGAGAAGCATAGTTATAGTTTTAATCTCAACATTAAATCAAAAGTAACAGCCTGTGATCTTACAATTCAAGATCAATATTTTTTTAAATAAATTTTCAAATTGAAATAAACTTGATCCTCTTCTTTGTCATTACTAGAAAACTTGTACTTAAGAGACAAGTTAACCACATGCTGCAGTACACGATACATACACCCTACACTTAACATTACTAACAGCAACAATGCATTGGTAACTGAAAGCGATGTAAAGAAATAATTCTGTGGTGTTGATGCACCAATTGTTGTTTTTCTCAGTGTACAATTCAGCAGAGACATTCCCGTGGAAATACAAACCAAGTTCTGAGTATTATCTTTTGGGAGAATGTGTAATGGCTTCCTAAAATGGATCGGATCTATTTGTATGCTAAGCATTTGCATTCTGCCAGCATCTGTGAATATTTACCTGGATCGACAAAGTTTCAAGTAATCTGTGTAGGTCAGTTTTGCATGGAAAATTTCCTGTGGTGGGGAAGAGAGCTGGATTTATATGCATTTCTCCCCACGTTTTATGGAAATTTGTTTAAAATTTGCACAACATCGAGAGGAAGGTACGGCTGATGTCAAATACAGATTGGCTCTGCACAGAAACACGGATCCAGCTGTAATTGTTGGTCCATAAAAATGCTAACACACTCATTGCAGAAAGAAAATGTAATTAATTAGGACTATAATTAGTGAGATAATCCAAGAAATATCAAACATGTATGCACACTGGGTGGAGTTTAATGCATGTAACATTAAAACAATCTAACTTTCCCTAGAAAAATAAACCCTGCCAAATAGAGTTTTAATTTTTGTTTTCCAGATTACAAACCCAGTGGATTTGTACAGGCTGACGAACACAGACAGCCTCTGCAATCATTACAACTCACAGGAGGACCCTAAGTAATTTTTGCCCTGAGTGAACAGAGCTTAGGTGATAAGCTGCAGAGATGAAAATGTACATTGACGGTGCATTTGAGGATGCTCGGACATTTGTGGCAACATCTATGCCTACGGTGCTTTTTTCTTGATTTGAGGGCCTGTAGCTCATCAGTACAATACTTGGCAGCAGATAACAGTTTGGTTTATGTCAGCAATGATGAGTGAAGGTTGGAAAAATGTACTTTGATAAAAGATCTCAATTATAGTTAGCTTTGATGAA
The DNA here is from genome assembly GCF_001952655.1 of Monopterus albus. Taxonomy (NCBI): domain Eukaryota; kingdom Metazoa; phylum Chordata; class Actinopteri; order Synbranchiformes; family Synbranchidae; genus Monopterus; species Monopterus albus. Next base: position 5,542,134 of record NW_018127884.1, read on the forward strand.
TCTCATTTTGAGGCCGTAGTAAATCACTTCTTGTTGAATTCCACTCTGTGATCCAACTCCACCCTCCCCCATCACAACTTCACAGCTGACTCTGTAAAAGCAAATCTAATACTGACAGTTTAAGTCTGCTGGCTTGTAGACAGAAAGATCTGCATCAACCTGATGCATAAAAAATGCTGTTTCTGCCACCACAGCTCATGTAGTCAAGTTAAAACAGTTAGTTAATAGACGTTTACTGAACAAATTGTGTATTGGACTGCACATATGAACTTCACATTATAAATTTTCCATGCATGATGCACACTGCATGGCAGTCCACATGGTTCATGAGGACAAATCCAAGCAGCTGGCAGCTGGGTGATGGAGGGTTGGGCACTGACAGCCACACAGACATCAGCACAAACCAACCTTCTTCACAGTTTGTCTCACACTTTTGGATTGTGTGTGGAGTTTAAACAATTACTCATTTAGTTAATAAATAGTATATTAACCATCAATTATTTGGCAGTAATTATTTCATTATCTTTATTTCTTTATTTAATTTTATTTTTACCAGAAATACTAAACATTGCCTCAATCTAGCTTCTCAAATGTCTTTTCTTTGTCTCAAGTTGTAGCAAAGTGAAAATTTGAGGGGTTTGACTGTTGGTTTGGATAGCAAACACTTTCAAGATGTCAGTGTGAAAATTTTAGGAAATTTTGATTGTACCATGTTTAACTCTTGCATGCAATTTTATAAACAAAAACACTTGATTAATCAAAAAAGGAAATTATCTGATAATGAAATCAGTTAGTGCCTAACACTGTGGAAATTCAATGTTGATGTGTTTGGCAATAATGTTTGGTTTTTGGGAGGAAGCCGGAGCACCCGGTGAGAACACAGGTACGAGGAAAGCTTGTAAACTCCACACAGAGTGGCATCAGGTCGGCCCAGGCTCAAAACCAGAACCTTCGTGCTGTGAGGCGCCAGCACAAACCACCGCATCACTGTGCCGCCCTGGTCTAAAGTCAGAAAAGAGAACTTGTGGTGCTCTACTGCATAAGAATATGCCATGTCTACAGTTGTTCATGCAGCAGATGAAAACCTCTTGTACATAATGGCATGGACATGTTTGAATAAAACCGCACTTCCTCACACAGTGCCATTAATTATGAAAAAGAAAGTGCAGGGGAGGAGTGATGGGAAAAACATCCATTGACAAAACTTAAAAGCATGAAGCAACAAAAAAACCTCAGTTTGTACAGCTGCTTTACTGAACTTCCATGGTTTTGAAGCATGGAGGTTAGGTTTCTCAACAGTGTAAAGCTGTTATAGTGCAGTAGGAGATAATGAAACTAGATGGTGCATTTAGTGGATATTTAGTACTTAATCAGAGGCAACCTGATTGGTCAAACACAAGGAATGTAGCTTCAGTAGCTCTCTGGCTACATAATACACTCAAACAAGTGGGTGATGCATTTTTGATAAAAACACTAACAATAATAATAACATTATTAATAATTTCATCCTCACAGACAGCGTTTGCATCCATAGTTACACCTTCTTCTCACCCTAATCATTCTGATTTTTCTGTATGTTTTAAATAGGTCCATGGTGTCAGAATCAGTTCAGCTTTTCAGAAGACATAATATTTGGACATCTCTAAATGTAACCACTTATCAACCTAGCACAGAAAGTCATATATGATGGCTGCAGTATGTTTCTAAAATCGGACAAGTGCAGTGCAATCATAGATGGACACGAACAATAAGTAGTCCCTTTCAGCATTAAAATATAGGTTTTGTGTTTTGGACTGCACCCTGTAAACCTATATTAAAATATAGGTTTACAGGGTGTTCAGAACAAACTAAAATGGGACCAGTGAAGGTGGGTGTAGTTGTAGCTCTTTCTTAAAGGAGGGAGAAGGAGTAGATGCACAAATATTAAACTTTCTTTTGGTCTCAGTTAAATACTGAAGAAACAAAGACAGTGTTCCATCTTGTGCTTTAGTTTAGTTAGTTTAGTTAAGTTTTTTTTCTTTAGTTTTCTCTCACATTAAGTAGGTGGTTTCATCTGCATAAACATAACCACAAAAATGTTTACCACTTAACTGTGGCTCTGAGCTGAACTGTGAAGGTTTTGCTGATGCCTTCAGTATGAATTCTTTTGTTAGCAGTGAACACTTTGAGGATACATTCAGTATAGGAGGTGTGTCTTTGTTATTCTAATTAAAAAAACATTAGTGCAGTATGACATTTCCTACAAAACATACTACAAATTACAAATTAGCTGTACTTTAATGAAAGTTTAGTAATCAGAGTGGGAAGATTGAGCATTTAGCATGTTGATGATCCAGATATTTTTCTCAGGGGTTGACAGAATAAACCAGGCAAGAAAGCGGCCACTCATGTTTCTCTGCTGAAAGCAGGCATTTGCCGTGTTTGCTACAGGATGTCAGCCAGCAGTATTTGATAAGCTGATAGTATATCAGCAAGGTGTTCCTGTTAGTTTGCTTTGGAGGCTTTCTGTTGCATACTGATCAAAAATCATGCAATGATGCTGTTAGTCTATTCTGAGAATATTTATATAGCGTTTCTTTAACCAGCTCCAAGCAGTGAAGTGCTTATCAATATGCTGTGTATCACTGTATACAGATGAATGGCTTGTGTCAACTTCAGCATGCAAGTGCTGAGAAAAAGTCCACACATGAGAATGTTTGTGATGGTGAACTGATCTATTTAGTAGAAATTGTCAAGGGACGACCTTTGAATCGACACTCTTGTAAGAGGCTTTTACATGGCTAATTTATTCTCTTCATAATGATTTTGCCCTCTGGAGTCCAGATAATTAATTGTTTTCATTACCAAACATCCTCCAGTGCATATTCCTGTATTTCAATAACTTCTCGATTTATTAGAATTTCCATCCAGAATATTCCCCATTTTACATTCCTACTTCTCACCCTACTCTTTCTCTCTCTCTCTCTCTCTCTCTCTCTCTCTCTCTCTCATCGTCTGCAGCCCTTGCCAAAGAGCAAGCGCTGATGGAGGAACCAGACTTGTATTAAATCTACGGCAGAATATTCATGGAGACCATTAATTTCAAATGTATCAATTAGGAAGAAAAGCAAAGCCTCTTCTCTTCACTCAGTTTGAATAGGAGCAAGGGCCTTTTTCAAATTTATGTCGGTTATATCCAGTAACCTGAGAAACACTGTCACTGTACAATGATCAGTTCACAAAAACCTTTTTAAAGGGGTTGGGATATTACAAGCACACATCCAAAAAGCAACTCTGTCTCTCTCAATGTGTCCAGTGTCCTACCTGGCTGCCGACTTAACAGGACACACTTTTCCTTCAACAAACAGTTGTTTGAAGATTATGTCATACATAATCTTCAGATTAGTCAGCTTGCCAGTCTAGCTAGTCAATCTTACAGACTGATATTAGCTTGTCATAGATCTATTTTACTGGTACATTTAGGGCCCACTATATTATTTTGCCAGTTTCTATTGTACCATTAAGTAAGACCCATTTAATTATCTACTAAGAGAAGGGCTCGAAATTCCTGGCTTTGTTAAATATCAACATAACACTTGAACAGGCTTACATAGTGGACATCTTTTACAGTGGAAAACAAAAGAAAACTAATCCTGCTGTAACTAAAACTATCATCATGCTGCATCTGCAAGAAAAAAGCTGTGTTTCACCCCCTTCTTCATGGCAGCAGCACTTTTATAATTTCTTGCACCAATCTCCTACCCAGTATTGTAGCCGAGTCACTAAACCTTGAGTCTGAATCGTCTCGAGTCCCTAGTGTTCGAGTCAGAGTGAAGTCCAAATCACCAAAGACTAATCAGTCAAGTCAAAGTCAAGTCACAAGTCCAGAAAATCTGGACTTGAGTCCAGGTCATGGACGTGAGCATTACAACACTGCTCCTACCTGCTGAGGTAATGACCTCTCAGAGTTGTTAAATGAAAATGTGTTGCAGCAGAAGTTACACAGGCTGAAACCATCCAACCAGCACTGTAAGTAAGCAGGTCTCTGCAAATAAAAAAAGATTTCTACAGTAGTGTAGATATTTTAGTCAATATATACGGATTTTGCCTTGATACTGTAACTTGTGCTGTCTTGGTCACACCTTTGTGAGGCCCCTTTAGGCATGCTATTAAACAGAAAAAAGAAAAAAGAATACTTATTCTGTAAGAAACAAGGTTGACTTCCTTTAAAACTGCACAAAAAATAATCTTTTGTCAGTGTTTCCCCTCCACAGACTGAGGACTGAAAAACTGGGAGTATGTATGAGTGTCATTTGTATTCTCCCAAGCTGCATACCATTACCTGCATGCACAAACATGCACACAAACACCTGCACATGTCCGTGTATACACATGCTTCAGCCTCTTTTATTTCTTCCCCTCACTCATTTTTTCTTACGCTGCACTCATTGTCACTCTGGAAAATCACATCAGATAAATTCTCGAATATAACTACCCTCTGAGCGTCAGCGGAAACACTGATTATCCGAGCTTCTCAATTGACTTGATGGCTGAATTTGCTTGAAGCCATCTTGGGAACTGTCACCATCATTTGCAGTTAAATCAGCACTGTGTTAATGACTAGCGGTTAGGGGCCTCATGGTCATTCAATCAGACTATATGCTGGCAATGCACATCTCCTGAGGTCAAACCAAGTCCTAAAACCAGCTGCCTTTGCATGCACACCATCCTAATAAAACAGACGTGTCAAAACCTACATTCATACATTTTGTTTTCTAACAATAAACCACTAAAGCCTGTACTGAATATAGGATTTCTGTCTTCCACATATAGTTTTGACTGTTTCAGAACTACTGGGAAGGAATAACTTTTTAAACACAAACTACTAAACTGACTTAATAACAGTATTCAATTCAAATCAACAGCTGCAATGATTAGTTTATAAATTGATTAGTCAAATATTTTGATAACTGATCTTTTGTTTCAGTATTTTCAGTCTTTTTTCAAGCAAAAATGTCCAACATGCATTTGGTTCAGTCTAGATGATTTGCTGCTTTTCAGTCATATATGAAAGTATATTAAATATTTTCAACAACAATTTTGCTTGTTGCAACCTTATTCACTTAAATACAATATGACTTTATTTATCCCTGCAACAGCTTGTCACCAAGGGCAACATA
>NW_018127884.1:5547356-5574533 GCF_001952655.1 Monopterus albus
CACGCTTTTTTTTGTTAAAGGTGTGAAAGTTGAGCCACTCTCACATAAAGCCTTTATACACACACATATATATATATAGAAAGAGAGAGAGAGAGAGACATTGAATAAGATACATGATACATAAATATACAAAAGTATGCAAACATATACACAGTAGCATAGCTCAACAAAATAAAAGTGCTTCATTGACTGTACAGTATATGCAACGAGAATGCAAACATACCCTAATAATAATTTCCTATAAACATTTTGAAGTATAACCTGACAAAGTCTTCTCTAGATGCTGACCAGTGCAGTAACATGCAGCTGCTAAATGTTTTCCAGATTTTTGGTTTTGGTAGCAAACAGCCCTCATGGTAGGCGTGTGTGAACCTGCTCTGTCCAGCCGTCCAATAAATTCTCTTTGGCTGACTAGACTCAGTACAAAAAAAGTTGAGCTTGTTTACATGCTGTTGCTTTGCCCTGGTAACAGGCCACATAAACTGACACCAGAGGCACCTCTCTCGACTGTAAGTCAGCTACAGTGAATGTTTCATTCTCACATGAAGTAGTGCTCTGAGGTGTAGGAACTCGTGTTGGCCTCCATAGCACCAAACAAAGTCCATCATGTAAAGTATGTGGCTGTGTGAACAGTGCATCAAGGCCTCTGTGGTAAGTCACAGTAATGAATTAAATAACACAAGAGTCAAAATATATGGGGTTAGAGAATTTTATAGATGTCAAAAGTACGTTAATGACTCTGTGGGTATGCCCAAAGCTCACTGACTGTTGACGCCGTCGGCCACTTACAGACTCAGATTATGGGCCTTTATTTGTAACTGATGCATTCAGAGCAATTATCTGGGAAACCCAGAGAACATGGCTTGCACTAAAGTGACAGGTCATTTTGTCGCAACAGCTTTAATGGTTGCATATTTGCACGTATATAATATCAGCAGTCTCATCCTGTTGTCAACAACAACGCTGCGTTCCCAAACTCTGAAAATGACACTTGGGGACATATTGTTAATATTAATTTGAGCTTCGTCTTTTCCCTGCCTGGAAAGAGGTTCACAAACTGACCCAAAGCAACTAATAATGATACCGACTGTGTCGGCAATCAGGGAATGAGTGCAAATGTTCGATAAGCAAAACTTTTTAAAAACTAATTACAGAAAGACTGTCCTAGTTTCAAAGTGACACAAAAGACAAAGAAGCACAGCTACTTTTTGAAAGAAGAAGATTGACATTTGAGGAAATATGACAATTTTCTCTTGTGGACAGTTAAAGGAGAAGATTAATGACTTGCATGTCTTTGAGGTAAACATGAAGCCACAGCCAGTTAGCTTAGCATTAAAAAAATCCACCTCCCACCACCTCTAAACCTCACTAATTAACATGTTATATCTTGTTAAACGCCAACAAAAACCTAAGTGTAAAAACAAATAAGTTGTGGTTTTGCATGGGGTTATGTGTGGGGCTGTTTCTTGGTGCGGTAACTTCTGAGATATAATTAGTTGTTTTTGTTGTGGTAAGCTAAGTGGCTGCTTGTTATCTTCATATCTACCAAACAAAAATGAGAAGAGTTTCTTCTCATCTAACTTTTGGCAAGAATGCCAAAGGTTCTGTCAAATGTCAAACTGTTCCTTTAAACTGCCATAAAGTCCAAATGTTGAGAAGCTGATTGTGTGGTCTTTCTGGCCTAACTACATTATTTAACTGAAATAAGAGTTCCCTGAAATAAAGCACACATTATCCTACTGATTCTTCACACCATGGACAAAACAAGCTTTTATTGTATAAGCTTTAAAAGAATGAATAACCTTTACAGTACTGATGAAAGCCTGCAAAAGTGAAAAATGACTGCATATACTTTCCAATATCATGCAGATTCTTAAAGCACAAATGAAGTATGAAATGATCTTTTCTGCCAGAATAACAAAAATAGCTGAAATGTAATGTGGTGGTACTGTAAGTCACATGGGACGCCTGGACAAAGCTCCGCCCCACAGCTGCCTATGGGTGCCAAGCTGAAATGGAGACTGGGCTCCAGGAGGAATGTTTACCCAGACTTAGCACAGAGCTCTATTGCTCAAAGAAGCATGAGTAGATTTCTGTCTGCTTTTCACTTCTGCACCAGTTCTGTGCCATTACAAATTGGGACCTGCCCAAAATGAACCCTCCCTGTGATGATAAGAATAGCTCCTTTAAAGACACAAAGCTGAAATAAATTAACTACGTGTGATCAAGCGTGAAGTAACCATACACCAGGAGTGGATGAAAGGCTTGAAAGAATTTGAAAAAAAAGATTCCAGAAATTCCTAATGCACAAGTTCAAGTCTGATGTTTTTCACAGTTTCGTTAATACAACTGATATTACATGTAACAAGTGACTGAAGGAGGTGTGAAAGAACAGATCAGAAAATTCTCTTTGCGAGTTATTCGCACACATTTTCACACTTCCTGCCACATGGAATAAAAAAGAACCAAACACTGAGTTGCAACTGTACTTCAGTGCAGATTTTTCCTGCTGCCAGCACTTATTGGATTTTGGCTCTCAATAAAGATGCATTATGTTGCTTCACAGTACGTTTTCAGGTGGAGTGTGGTACATGGCAAGATGAGCAAACCTATGCAGCTGTTTTCAGCATAACCAACATTCAAATGAACATTAGTAAAGGCACACACTTGTATTTAACAGTATAAATGAATGGGAATTCATCTTTTACTGCCTGTAAATCACTAGAGAAATACTTTATATTGTATGTAACAGTCATATTATCACTTTCTTTGCTGAGTTGTAGCATCATATATTTACATTGCAGTCTGTTTATAGGTATTTATTTATCCAGTGCCATTCTCCAATGTGTAACCAGAAGTTATGCCTCGTTGCTTTTGAAGGGGACATGCAGTTTTTCTTGCTGTCCTCTATCACGCCTTCCAAATAACCTGCTCTTTAACAGGCGACGGAGGTTCACTCTATCCGTTTCCAAACAAACACACAACAGCACCTTGCAGTATACTTTAAACCACGCAACTGCAAACACACTTTGTGAATTAAAATAAAGGGTATTAGCCCACTAAAACTTTCCCATGGTGGAGCACAGTTAAAGCATGTAAAATAACACAGATTGTGCAGTTTTCATCCAGCATCAAGTTAAAATAACAGAGGCTTTACCTTGTATGTGCTGGTTGACCACATTCTCCAGCCGATCAAGCCTCTCCATGATCCGGAGAGTGTCGCCTCCTTTATCACCATCTAACTTTCTCTCCGGTAAAGGCATTGGGACTTTGATGTAAATATTGGCGATGTAATTAGTAACCCATCCGACATAGAGCAGGCAAACAATGTTGGTCATGCCGCTTAGGATTACGCATGTGGACACCAAAGTTTTGGTTCTCCTGGTGCAAGCCATGCCGACATCCCTCCATACAGCTTGCAATATCTCGTTGTACCAGCGGACAGGGCGACGCAAAACACTGGAATAATTAAGTGATTTCCAACGACTGTGCAGCGATGCAATATCCGAATCGCCGAGTCTTTGTTTCTGAAGTGCGCTGTGTGTTTTTTTTTTTTGGCAACAGTTAAACACAGGTTAAGATCAAATATCTACAGGTGAAGACTCCCGCTCTCGCTCCGTTGCAAACCTCCGTCGGCTCCAGTTGCGTTTGAGGATTAAGGAAACTGGAGAGACACCGAGCATCCTGCTGCAGCCAGTGGGAGGGATGGTGAGGACTGACAGCCTCCCTGCACGCGTCCCCGCTGCGCACTGATTCACCGAGAAAGTGGATCAGAGCGAACTACAGTATTTCTCTAGAGGCAAAGTACTATAACCTATTTCTGTTCGCACCACGAGACGATGCGCCACACCAAAGTGAATACTGCACATTGGTGTTTAATTTCTTTTCTTGAGCACTGAAGCAAATCACCCTGAAACGCAGAACCTCTGTTAGATGCTGGGATTTTCTTCAGTCTCATGCACGAGTAGAAAACACTTTGGGAGTTATTACCATGAGATTTTCAGACCAGCATGAAAGCCTGATACTGCAATGCTGGGACAAACCACGAAATAGAGACAACAGGACTCCAGGAGAAATCGAGGTGTGGTGGGGTCATGTTATAGGTCTGGCTCTGGTCCAACTCACTATGAGACACAGGATGCAGAGAAGAGGCTGCACTCATCTCATATGCTGCTGTAATGAGACCAGTGCAGGAAAAGATACCCGGCAGACTAATTACAGCAGACCTGCTCAAAGGGCAAATACTGCAGACAAAGTGAACATGGAAGACCTGCAGCACTTTAACCTGATGAACGGTAGATTTCGTTGTTGATCACGAACGAGCTTCACTTTTGAGGCAAGTGTGCAATGTTTTTTCTCTGTGTAGGTCTCCTTTTTGGCATGAGTGGTTTTCAAAATGTGAAGATTTCTGTTTGGAGCTGTCAGGGCCTATTTGCACAATTTTATGGATGATTTTGGTCTTGGTTCGTGTTCTGTCTGCAGGAGGCAAATAGAGTCTCATTAAACTGTACCATAAAAAGGAGAATCTCACATGCAGCCACTGTGATGAAGATTTTGGTCGTGCTCACTCTCAAATACAAGACATTTCTTCTCATATCTGCAGGAGTATAATGTGCTTGGTGCAGCATATTCTTTGGATTTTGTGTATTTCTTATTTGTTTATTCATTTTCCTTTCTATACATTTGAGACTTATTGGCTTGTCATTTCTTGTAAGGTGTCCTGCTCTTTAGGAACACAATTTGGGTTTTTAAGGACGTCATTCATTTCTCTGTCACTGAGAATCCTCTAGGTGTACATGAAGACTGCAGCATTTGAATGAATGTCAGGTCTTTTTCTATATCTAGAATGCTTGATTGTGTTTTGACAATATCTTCCAGTATCATTTCCCCAGACGATTATTTGCTAATAACAACCTTTGTCATCCAATTTACCAGACAGCTGCAACACAGCAGGTCGCCAGAGTGAAAATATATAGCTAGTAATGAAAAATAAATGTTACAACAATATCGTGCATTAATTATTTTCCAGTTTTAAATGGATTGAACAGCATTTTGTGACATTTGATTTGTTATATTTCTCCTGGAGAACTACAGCATGTTTCTGAAGTATGATAAGGAAAGTGCACAATCACTGACAAACTTCTTTGTTTGCAGTAACAACCATAATTATGGACTTTTCAGAGCAAAATGCAAGTGAATCGTCTTCATTGTAGCCAGCTGCTCTCATACACCTTAATTACAGAGAACAGTTAAAAGAACAAAATCAGTAAATTGAAGTGACAGCAGGATGTTGAAAAAGAAAAACTTTAAACCCTGATGAGTTTCAACCCCAGTGCATTTCTGTCACTTCACATTAAAAACATGCGAGGGCATCAATAATTACTCTAATTTATTTTGGCAGTCAAAGAGCATCAGTGTTGCCCCATTGATTCTTCTCTCTGTAATCCAGATCTAATGACAGACCACCTATCTGTCCTGTCTGCTCTGCAGCAGCCATTTCTGGCTGTGAGATGATCAATGCAGGAGCATGCAGCCCATTCATCTCAGCTAACAGACCTGCCAGAGTACAAAAAGATTTTTCTTTTTAGTTTGCAATATGTGAAGAGTTTTTCTCTTGTCAGTTGCATAGATCTGATGGAAAAAGAGTTTTCTTACCTTTTCTGCTCATTTAATAACATACCAAAATCCAAGATATGCTCCTGAAAGTCATAAAACCCTTGGTGGGTTTTTAAAACCCTAGTTAGTACAAACTGTCCTCTCCTGAAGGTCCATTTTAAAATGTGGACTATGTAAAGATGTAATTGGCAATTATGTTAATGTGTTAGCTGAAATGATTACTCAATTATAGTCAATCATCATTTAGTCACTTTTGAAAATCAGTTAAATGTTTAAATAGACTGAATAGACTGTCTTTTTTTTCAGCCAAATGCTCTAAAGTCATCAGTTGTGAGGACTGTGTGCTTTTGTTTGTTCCATTCCTCTGTCACTTCTATTTCTTTGGACTGCTGGTTGGACAAAGCAAGAAATTTGAAGATGTCAGCTTGGTCTTTAGAGTAAATGTTTTCATTATTGATCGGAGCCTAAGGTTGTTTTGTCCCACCAACAGGCCAAAATCAAAAAATATGAAACAAAGAAAAACAATACATCCTCACCTGTAAGATGCTTTAACTAAAGAATGTTAAATTCTTTTCATGAAAATGTACAAAAGCTATATAAGGATTATCAAAATAGTAACTGATAATTCATTAACTGATTCGCAGACAATTGTGTCAATTCTAGAATACCGTCATCTTCTCCTCCAATTTTATGATGATTTATTGATGAAACGATTAACAGAGAAAATAATCTGCCAATTCACTGAAAAAAACAGCTGTTGCAGCCCTGAAGTCTGCATGGTTTTCTTGTCAATTACCCTCATTACAGTATGTCAATAGTTAACTACACCCTCCCCATTACACAGTTAACAGTCACATTTTTAACCTCCTCACTCAGGAGGCTTTTGTCGACCACCTTTCAACTGTCAGATGACATAAAATGTGCTTTTGATATGTGAGTGGGAGAAATATTTGAATGACCTTGTATAAACATTGAATTGTTTTTATAAATTCTTTTGATAATCTCATCCACTGAATTCAAATGGTCTGTGTGACTGCAAACTGTGCACAGTGTAGAGCTGAGTGCAGTTTACAAGGGACTGAAATTATAATGAGAAAATTACATCTTGGCTAAATCATCAGAAAATCACACCGAAGGGCCGATTCAAAGATTAGCTTGTTTTCTAACTAACAGAGTCGTGCACTGTGATGTATGTACTGTATATCTATATGGTGAGCACTTATGGCCCCATTTTAATTTTATGTTTTTACCAATCCTCTGTAAAGGACACTACTGAAAAATGAAGCTTGTCCTTTTGATGACAACAACCAGATGCCCTGATAAAAAAAAATGTTGTCCTGATGATGACCTCAAAGCTGTGTGTGCATTTAATGGACAAGCCATAAACAGCTGCAGGTGTTAGACCTGCGACTTCTATCGATTTCTTTTGAATTGGAGCCAGCCTCGGGGACACTTTGAGGTTGGTATTAGGGACCTATGATCCTCCCACTGAGTGATCCACCCAGCCAAGCAGCTGTCACATTTAGAGCGAATGGGCTTCTTCTGGGCTGATTAATTAGTGTGTGCCAGAGGTTATCCTATAATCATCACAGTGAGGTCCCAGAGACAAAGACACTACCAGAGTTAGTTCCTCCGCTGTGGAGAGAGCAATCATTAATCAACAAACTACACACTTGACGTGTAAGCATTAGGCCTTGACTACACCGAAAAGATGAGTAAATAACTGATAACATCAACTTTTAAACCCTCCTGAAATGATTCTGCTGAAGCGAATGTGTTGATAAAAAAATTGTATCCACACTGAAATTGGGATTTGGGAAAAGAATGGAAAAGAACAGCTTTAAAAGGTGCTGTTCTGAGGCTGTGCCCCCAATTGTCTCACAATCCCATGTTGAAATGGTAGAAACACAGCATGAACTCTCATGGCAGCGGTCCGACAAAACAAAGGACATTTTCCCAGAGATGCATTATTATGTTTAATTGATTCATGTTAAACCGGTACACACTACTGAATAAAAAAATACAAAGCCATTTAAATAAATATAGTCACTTTGGTGGCGGACAGTCCAGTTTTAGTATGCTCACAAGTAGAAAAATAACACTTGGATATGTAAGAAGACTATTCCATCATGTTGTAAACCAGTGTTTACAGCTTTACCTACTCATAGACAAATCTAAATCCACATGTGCATGTGGGTACACACAGATACACCAATACTCAACACATGTACACAGACATGCACTGAATCAGTACAATACGTGTTGTCTTAAATTACAGTGTCAGGAGAAAAGAAAACACCCCAAAGCTTTTGTATGATGCATAACTTCCAAATTTGGATTTTGTTTTTTTGTTCAGGAACAAAATATTTTGACAACTTCCTCGACTTTCAACTGGCAGTTAAGTGGAAGAAAAATGTATTCATAATGTCATATGACAGAAACTGTGTTCACATGGAGAGTTAATGCTTCTTCTTAAACATTAATTCATTATCGCACATCAACATTTACATAAGAATCTATTGGATCAAGTTTCTTTTAATAGAGACTACACTGATGTTTTCAGACTCCATGTGACTTTTTACACCAGCACACTGTGGATTCAAGTGATATTACTGTACTAGTCTTCACTGCCAACAGCAAAATGCCAAAACCTTAGATCAGAAAGGCCTTTTTTAACACCACATGGAGTAATTGTACTTTTAAATAAGCCCACATATTAAGGTAAGTAGCTGTGATGTGGACACAGGGACTGTGAGATGAGAATCACATTAAGTTCAATCTCATTTATTTATAGAGCCCTTCATCACAAGAATGTCTCAATGGACTGAACCTATCAAGATGTCTCTAATCATAATCATTCACATGGCAAAACGAAGTGCTGTAATACATGATGAAACAAGTGAAATGCAAGGCAGCAAACAAAGCAGAAGAGCCGGAAAAGCCTCATATCTAATTAATCTACAAGGCTTGAAAGGACAGGTAACCATATTGCAATCCAGTTGCAATAAATGCACCATTTTGAAGTGTACAGTATAACACTCATTCTCAGTAAGACAGGGGCTATAACTCTAGGAAATTACACTTTGCAGTGTTTGTGTTGGATTGAACCTAATCACATTGTTTAGAGGGGATCTGTCAGGACAAAATACAATGAATATCTTACAGTTTTGTAGTTTTGCAAGTAGTGGTTGTTGCAGTACAAGAATTCATTAGGCTGCACAGATTATTCCTGATATTGTATCCTGACACCACCAACCCACCAACCAGCAGGGATGATCAAGAAAAAGCTGTGAGAGCCACAGTTAAGGCAGCATCCTTGTGAAATCTCATTTGAAGTGTAGCATCTCCACACTAATAATGTTAATAATCTCATCTCTCTGTGCATTTTGAGGTCAGCGCTCTGAGTGTCAATAACATGTTGTGCTCTGCAGATTGCCTGTGAAGAGCAGCAACTCATCTTTTCAAATAAAACCACCAAAATGAGAAACCGCAGGTCGTAGCTAGGCACACAGTTTTAATGGCCCAAGAAAGATAGACACGTGGCAAGTAGATGCAGAGTAAATGAGCTCAGAAAATGGTTGAAAATGAAAAGCCAGACCCGTAGGGTAGCCAGTGAAGGGGTTGGCTTCAACTTTCTCTGCTGGGGAGAAACAATTTTGCAAGAAGTAGGCACTCAAGTGTGTTTTTGATGTTATAAAAATTAACGGGTATCAGGAAGTGATTGCAGGGCGTCTGATGATAAGTAGAAGTCAGCTCTGGCAGAATATTAATGGAGATAGGTAGATGAACTCACTTGGGCTTTGAGAGGAAATAGAGTTTACAAACTCACTTTGGTGTCAATGAGGTCGGGCATCTTTCTGTATCCACGCAGGAAAAAGTCAAGTAAAGTGATACAGTATATGATAAGACAGCAGACAAACAAGGAGAGTAAGCAAAAGCACAACTTCTTTATTCTGGTCAAACATACTGGGATTTAGAACTAAAATTGGAGGAAACAGAGAGGAAAAATAATAGATTGTGCCTGAAGCACTGACAGGATGGCAGGCCAGTGTTGATAGCCTCCAAATACACTGTTGCTGCAGCCACACTCCTCTGTAAATTTGCTGAAAACTGAAAAATCGTTTGAACTCAGATTGTTCTTAGCAGATCTGTTCTTATACCTAGTGACAGGTTGGACAAGATACCTTAGAAAATACAAAAACTGTTTCTGACAGATCTGGCAGCAAGAAAAACAAAACTTAAAATTATGTTTAAAACAGTTATAAACAATAAATAAAAATAATGCTGCAATATTTACATTTCTTCTTTGGGTGACCAAACACTTAATAATAATTCAAATAATTCAAGATATAATTTATCGCCCTCTAGGGTCTTCTCACCCTGCATTACTGTTACTATGCTTGTGCTCTTTCTTTGCACACACAGTGACGGCTGTAGCAGGTTTAACACTTAAATTAAACTCATTTTAGCACATGACCATTGAAATTGTGTGCATATTCACACACATATTTATAAGGACTTTATTTTTATTTTTTATTTTCCTAATGCACATCCATTTTTCTTGTTTGCACATTCTTTTCCCTCAGTCTTATCTTGTTTACTTGTTTACTTGTCATTCAAGTTCAACACACCTGGCCAGTAAATCTGATTCTAATTCTGAATTAAATGGTTAAAAACTTGACACAATCATCTAGTGTGCTGAGAAAAGGAAGCTGAAATATGTCCAGATGTTTTAAATGCATTATAAACATAATAACCGCTATCGACCTTTTTACTTGTTGATTCAGTTATTTCATGTAAAAAGAGTAAAGTTTATGTTTGTATTTTGTGCAGATTTATGCCTTTTTTAATGAAACTGAAGGATCTGAACACGTATTCAATTTCAAATTTTGATGTTCTTTTATTCAGTGTCTGTGGAGCAGAAATGAACTCATCATCACTGGACATTATAACAGTGGAGACTAATGCCAAGCATAAAATCTCCTTTCTTTGGCCTACTTTCTCCATTTTAGCTCCAGTCTTTTCATCTTTCATGCAGGAATGAAGTCAATTGGCCAAAATCAGCAGAATGAAGCAATATCCAGTATCTGACTTCATGCATGTGCTGTACAGTAGATATTTCACACAAAATAAAAACCCCTGAAACCTCACAATATGTTTTATCTGTGGGTGAAAATGAGTAAATCATTTCATGGTCCCGGCAACAGACGATGTGTGGCATCATGGGGGCTTGGGTCATTTTTAAGTCAATTAAGACAGCTTGTTTTACCATCCTGTCACTTTAACATTAATATTCTTTGTACATTTGCTTTTCACAGAATGATTTCCTCTCTTTATTAGTAATAACGCTCTTTATCCCTGAGCATTTACTTCTGTCCTCTCTTTATTATATTCACCCTTGAATGCTTTAAGTTTAATCCTAATAATACAAGATTTGAGGAAAAAATTGATCTCTCTTGAATTTCATCGTTTATAAGCATTTAATCCAGGAATTATTTGCTACCAAGCTTCAGTTTGTCTAAAAACTCCTAAAATATAACAAGCAATATAATAATAAATATAACAAACAATAGTTCCTGATATAAAGATGACACCTCTTTGCTGCGGGGACTGTCTTGGTAATGTGCTCAAATGAGTTCAACAGTTTTCAGCCAGAAAAAGTGCTTTAGCGGTTGTGACCCCACATGTGCAGAGGGTTGTGTCTGGTGGGGGTGGAGGGTGGGGTACCGTACTGATCTTTTATTGATCATCTATTGCACTGAGGTCAAACCTTACACAACTAACTTTACACTAACACAGCATCAGTGATACAAAATGCACCACTACAGAGTGAGAGGGATGCTGAGTTATCAGATGCAGACATGACCATGTACAACACAGACTGCACAGCCTTCACAAATAAATCAATCTTCTATACCATGAAAACATGAGGTCGACTACTGCAGTTTTGATGCGCCTTAAAGAACTACAGTTGATGCTGAACCAAGACCTACTGTGGGAGATACAGCCTGAATGAATAGATTATAGTCAACATACCTCTGAGAACAGTCTGTCCATCTTTATTAGTTTCAGAAAAATAGTTTTTCAAACAGATGTACAATAAACAATATACTTTATACCATATGGCAGCAGTGTAATGCACAATAAATGTATCCTAATAACAAACTACTTTGTTAATTTTATGTAAAAAGAACAGCCAATCTAACAAACGTAAAGAAAAATACACATTGCAGCACAGAGCTGGTTCAGAGTGCTTTAAATATATGAATACATTATGATCTGTCAGTCCTAGTGGAACACCAGCTGTTGAAGTGAGGCCTGTAACAAACCAGTACTGTCAATCAACACATTGACAGGACTTGTGAACAAACTGAAAAATAACACAACATCTCCTTTTCAGATTTGGGTTAGGTAACATTCATCAGTTTGTTAGAGCAACGGCTTTCTGTCACTCAGACATACTGTAGGTCACCTGTATGTGAATGTTTCTCAAGACTTCACTCAGATATCAGACATGCCCACAGCTGTGACAGAGAGCCACTGTCATGGAAGTCATGAAATGCTACTCAGACTTTGGACAGTAACTTTCTTTTCAGAAGACCTTGATAATTTTGTGATTTCACTGTACCCTGTAAAGACTCAAGACACCCTGTGCCAGACACAACAAAGCAAACCCATAACATAACAGGGACTCCCGCATGTTTCACAGAGGGGACTGTGTTATTTTTGTCAGAGGCTTCATTTTTCTTGTGAACACAGAGCTGATGTGATTTAACCAAAAAGCTCTCATTTTGTTTCATCTGTCCAAAGGATGTTATCCCAGAAGCATCATGGCTTGTGGATCTTATCAAACTCCTGTCAGTTTATGTTTTTATTTCACAAGCTGGGTCTTTCTGGGTCTTCCACGGCGCCCACTCTCATTCATAAGGCAGCATATGGTGTGACTGGACACTGCCGTACTTTTTGGATTTTGGAAGACAGCTTGTATCTGCTTTTGAAGTTTCCCTTGGTTCTTTTTTCACCATTCAAACTGTACTTCTGCCTGGGGTCAGGTTTCCTCTTACAGTAACATCCAGGGAGGTTGGCTATGGTCCTTTAGCTTGTTAATAATATTGTTAACAGTGTTCACAGACACATCACACTGCTTGGACATTGTCTTTACCTGGAATATGCTTTGTAATTATTTTCTTTTCTTCTTTTTTTGTTTTGTATATGTTCAGTGTGATAAACACCTTGATACCAAACACTCCAATAAGTACTTTTCTTTTTTTAAATGGGATAACTGATTGTAAGATTGAAGATGCCTATGATTCAAATTAAAGAAAATGCCTCACAGCAAGCAGGTTCTGGGTTCGAGCCCCAGCCGACCTGGGGCCTTTCTGTGCGGAGTTTGCATGTTCTCCCCGTGCTTGCGTGGGTTCTCTCCGGGTGCTCCGGCTTCCTCCCACAGTCCAAAGACCTGCAGCATAGGTTGATTGGTGTCTCTAAATTGCCCGTAGGAGTGCTTGTGTGTGTGAGTGGTTGTTTGTCTGTGTGTTGGCCCTGCGGTGGGCTGGCGACCTGTCCAGGGTGTACCTTTCGGCCGCAGCTGGCTAAGATTGGCTCCAGCCCCCCGTGACCCTGTTTGGGACTAAGCTTTGCTTGAAATGTCACTACAATGCATTTATGTGTCAATTCTTCTAAGAGGTACTGTACCAGTAAGTTTGTTCAGGCCATTTTAGCAGATCTCTGTAGCATCAGCAAAAATTCAGCTCTTTTCATAGCAGCTGTGTTTAATTTTCTGGCAAACCAAAGGCATGCAGGTGCACACGAATCTCAACACTTTCCAGAACAGAGAGCAGGAGCGTTATTTCAGTGGGTTATAAAGGTTAAACACTTTTTGCTACATCTGTATAATCCACTACACATCTTTTTTTATTTCACAATATCTTGCATGCAACTTTTCACTCTGAAAAAAAAAAGAATTTTCTGGATAATTTAGGAAAGTTACAGCACAGAAAGTTGCCAAGACAAGATTTCCAGCTGCTGTTAAGTTGGCCTTTAAATAAACTTTCACACACAACTGAATGTTGATGAATGTTGCATTTCTGAAAGAAGGATCAAGGTTGTGTATTCAGATGTGAATGAGTGCCAGATGTTTACAGTATATGGATTACTAGGTGTAAGACACAGGGCATGAACATCCTGCAGATGAATGGACAATCTGCCTGAATGACTGAGGCTACATTAAAACTTACTCTTTTCATGAACTACACTAATAAGGTAAATCCAGGTGAAGCTCATTGTTGTTTTTCTCACTGATTTCTTGTTAAATCTCTGCAGATCACAAGAGAGGAGATGTAAAGGGGAGGCAGAAGTCAGTGGGGTCTATGGTTTCCGACAGCATCAAAAGGCCTGCACTCATCATCAGGTAGACTCTTCTAGATCAGAGCGCTCTTCTAACGGACTACATACTTTCACTCAACTCTAAAATCTGGTTATTTAAATCCCCAAGGGAAAAACAGCACCAACTGATTATGCAAACAACATTCTAACTAAAACTATACTGAAAGAATGAAAGTGGATGACAAAGGAACTTGATACAGTGCTTTTGCTCGCTGCAGTTGGTGCAGAGATAAATGACAAACAGGAGGTGCATCTATTAAAGAGACACTTGTCATATCTATGTGGGCTCATAAATTTTAATAGACAGGCCCTTTGGTAAAGGGGCTTTACACAAATATGAGCATGCAGTTACTGTATATAAGGCATTATTGACCCAAGCATTTGGTGAAAATGATACTTATATCTGGTTACACCCTGGGTGCCCTCCATGATATAAAATGGTCTCTGGTGTACAGTCTGCACTTTACTTTTATACATCAGTAGAATCTGATTTACACTTCAAAGCAGCTCAGTGTTGGACAGAGACGGAGGAAGAGGAAGAGGGAGAGGGAGAAGGAAAGAAATCAAGAGAGACTGGGTGGCCCCTGGCTTAGTTTTGGTTTGATTTTTATTAAGCAAGAGAACATAAAAGTAAAATCAATTCATGTGTGAATCTTTGTTCCCTCTGGTCACTGCAGGTTAGTATGTCTCTGCTATTAGAGCAAACAAGGAGGAGCTCTCCACACCCAGCTGCTAGAGTTACAGATCCAGATGCAGCTTTGATTAGCAACTCAATCACCAGCTTCCAGCCACACTGCTTCTTCTGTTTCTTTCCTTCATTTCTCAATTAGCTCAGGGAAGGATACAAGCATCTAACCTTTGCTTCAGCTGGAGCTATAAACTGAGAACGCACCGCTTCCTTTTATTAGACACATCTATGAAGGCAGGATTGTAAATATAAAACACAACTGAGACTAACTTCATTGAAGATAAGGTGCAGCTTAATGTATCTAAAATAACTCTGACCTTGCTTAAAATATCAGGTATCATTTAAGTATTACAAGGCAAATTCTAACAACTTTTAGTATTTTTCATTTCACATGTAGTTGACCAGAAAGTTCCCAAAAAGTTCCCAAAAAGAGCCTGGGGAAAGCAACATTAATCCACAGCAGACTAACAGACAGACTATTTAGAAAGCAGATGGACTTGGTCCTTTTATTTGCTAATTACCACATCAGCTTCTAATATACAGTAAACCTTTCATGTATGACAAAACAATTTGGGACCATATGCTGTTTGACTCTTCTGCACACAGCTGTGCACAGATGTGAGGTGAAGACAATAAAATAGCCCATGTGGATCACGTGTAATTTGCAGAGAAATTGTACTGACCAAAGTCATCCTTTGGATAATGAGTGGAAACAGGGAGACAACAATGAGCTATTTGTAGCTATTTACAGGATAAACAAATAGGTTGTCATCTTTACATGTTCAAAAAACTCCATTAATTTCAATTAGTGTTCAATTCTGAATTTATGATCAGAGGGGATATAACAGCAGCCCAGCAAAAGCAGTAAACAACAGGCCATGCTCTTCATTTGTCTTCATTAATAAGTGAAAAAGATGAATCTTTATGCAGTACAGTGTGTCTGACCTGCTCAGACATGCACCAGTTTATTTCATCCTTGGCATTATGCACCTGTGTCGTATTTCGTACCCACTGGTTCCTACTGTTACTGTAACACTTAGTTTTCACAGGTTTCCGTGCCAGAAGGATCACACACAGAGAAGTCTGTTATAATTTTAGCTCTGACTACAAATAAATGATAACTACCATGAGAGAATCATAATCATGACTTGACAAATTATGTGCATATAAATCTACTTCAAAAGATGCATCATATTTAATTTTAACATATACAGTATCTGAGAATGGCAAGTCACAGACAGAGAAGACTGTCCTCCCAAGAAGAAGAATAGCATCAGTTATTCCAGCAAATGCCCCAGAAAGACATAGGTTTATGTCCAATTGATGAAACACTCACTGATATTGTTGCAACTCTTGTTCCACTCTCTTAAACAGAGTAATTGAAAATAATCCAGGCACTTGTGTTGTTCTCTTAAGGGGGCTTTAGTCAACAACCTATATGACCCATATAGTTGTTCGTCTCTTCCCTCTCATACAAGCCAAAAGTGTGTCTCCTAAAATAGCTCTCCTACCCTGGCAGGCGGAATTGAAAGAACTCTGCCAAGTCTAATGACAAACTTTCAAAAGTTTAATGTGACTCTCTTGTAATGAAGTCAGATATCTTGTTTTGGCTGTCCTCATTCAAAGTCAGTGTTTTCCTTTAAAGAAGTTGTGTTATAGTACGTGAACTATGGCAGGAAACTGACATAACCCAATTTTACTGGTGTTTATGATGACACTGAAGAAAAACAACATTTAAAGTCCTTAGTTTACTGAAGAGGCTTTTTACAGTAAGGTCCTTGTCAAGTCTTTCTATAGTGTGAGGGTGTGACAACAAGACTGCTGCAAGCTTCAGAAACAAGTTTCCAGGGACATCTAAAAGTCACAGCCCGAACCTGTGAGCTCCCATGACTCGCAGCTTTGTGTTGTGCAGGTTCAACATCAGCAGTGTCAAAACAGCCTTCTCTTTTTATCTCGGGCTCAAAGCACAAAAAAACTCAGCTGCTCTGCTATCTGAGTGTTATCTGCTGTTAATATTGTGCATACACCTGAAAACTGCAAACATCTGTTTACCTGCAAAGCTGTTAGCAGTCACATAGTCAGACTTACTGTACATCAAGTCCAAACTAACCACATCAAATTCTCCTCTGGGGTAATATACAGCCTTGTTTCCTAGAAATTATGTGTATACTGGTTCTGATCTTTCTGAGAAAAATATAAACCCTGCTTGGATTTTGTTCACCAGCAATGTTTTAGCTGTGCCACAAACTGCCTCAGATAGGATCTACGAGTACTTCTCTGACACATCTGTCTATTAAAATCTTCATCATGGGGATTGATAGTTTCATCTTATAAAAGTGACCCTAAAATTCAGCTTTCCTCTAGGAAAAAAGGCAAGTTTTGAAATTGCTGACATGTTACAACTTTCCTAAATTACAGGACCTTTAATAGTCTCCACGCATTTGCTCAAAATATTGCTGTCTTATTAATGCTGAAAAAAAATCAGAGGAAAAAGAAAGCACACATGACATTGTAGAAGCTGAGATGCAGGAGGGCCATAGAGGCATCCATGTACTGATATTGCCCTTGAGGCATACTGAGCAGTAAAATTAAATTGGCTCCCTCAGACAACAGCATCAGATCCTAATGTCTATGTTTGCAAATGGGATGTAATGGTCCCTGCTTGGTATACACGCTGAGCTGGCTAAATAGCTTCTCCCTCTGAGCTCCCTGCTGGGTCACTATGGGTGTTTCACACAGCTTGAGCACATTCAGCATCATCAATGAAACCTTCAACTCACTGGCCATTTCTATTTAACAGCCTCAGCCTTGGTAAAGTGCCCGTTTTTACTCCCTCTGATCAGTGAGCTAATGGGCTCTAAAGGAAGGAGTCCGAGGCGTTTTGCTGAGCAGAGTGGAAGTTTTTAGTTTCCTGTGGTCAATCAATGGAATCTTTACAATCTCTCCCTCAGTTAAATTGAAGAAATTGGCGGTGACTACAAGTGACAGATTCGTTTTGAGACTAAATTAAATTCTGTCTCTTTGTCCACAAAGTAGGAGAAGTATAAGGAGCTAGCTGGTCTGCTAATGGAATTCACCAGCTGAAGGAAAACATGTTGGAACAGCGAACAACCTTCCCAGCCCTGTTCTGCGAGTTTGGGAGGCTACACATAAGGTGCTACGCAAGCAATCCATTGCTTAATGTTTAACTTAATGTTCAAAATGTTTCGTGTTTTTGTTAAAGCAGCTATATATGTATTTGTATTAACAGAGGACCATATGGCTACCTGTATGTGAAAGGGGTCACTCGTAGTGATGAACCTACAGAGATTCATCAGTTGCCCTCAGCTTAACAGAGATTCATACAATAGCATTTTTACCACTTACTGTTGCTCTTTTCCAGCCCACACCTTTGGTCTTTGTTCACTCTCACCGCTCTATTAACATAAGTTTTGGTCACAGTAAGAAGGCATTTTCAGTAAAAATCACCCAGACACAAGCAGCTTGTGACCAGCTGGTGAGCGTAGTGGAACATTTGCATTTTCTGCCTGTGCCTGCGTGGGTTCTCTCCAGGTACTCCGGCTTCCTCCCACAGTCTAAAGGCATGGAGTTTAGGTTGATTGGTGACTCTAAAATGCCCATTGGAGTGAGCATGAGTGTGTGTGTGGTTGCTTGTCTACATCAGCCTTGTGGTAGACTGGTGACCGGTCCGAGGTGTACCCAGCCTCTCGCCCAATGTCAGATGGGATTGGCCCCAGTGACCCTGTATAGATAATGGATGGATGGAGAGCCAAGCTGTTTCCTCGGGACCATAAACAGAGTTAAAAGACATGTCATTCATCAGGTGGCATGGTGCATTGTATTGTTGTTGCTTTATGTGTTTTACTGTGCTGTCAGATGGGCTGAAGACCACTTTTTTGTCCACTTTTGTGGATGATAACATTGTATTCTGCTCTGTTCTATTCATAAAATCTGTTCCTATTGTTTTTTTACTAACACACACATCAATGTCAAATAAACAGGCATGAGCAGATGTTCATGATTTTACTAATGAAAACCTGAAAAGTCAATTCACCAGGAGGAAAACATGTATAGCAGCTAACGTGTTGGCAGATTTCCATGGCTCTAAGGCATGCTGCAGCCTGAGTATGCCAAACAGAAAACATAAAAACAATTGTGTGTTATTGTGCAGCCACTGTGCTGCAAGGACCGAAACATTCAGCAGTAATAAGATGCAGACAGTCTGTGTGCCAGTTGTGATTAATTAGAAAACATTTATTTAATCTACACTACAATCTTTCCATTAAAGTCTCCATTTTCACAGTCTTCTTTTTCAGGTTTTGCCTTGTTACTCTTTGTTTAATTATATGTATATGTACTAAATTAATTACATGTACTAAACATAATTGTTCTGTTGATTGGGCCTATTTACATATGAATTTCAATCTAATGATTGGAGTCATCGTCCCCCCGTTCAGTGCACATTTATATTTGTTATTATAAAAAATTAAATGGCTGTATTGTCTTGGAGATGAATTTATGAAAAACTAATTAACTATGAAATTGATTATTTAAGTAATTGTTAAATAATTACAGCCTCCCTTCTCTCCTTATCATTTATCAAGGCCGTCATTTTAAAAACTACACATCATGACACATGATCACGATGTTGAAGCAGTTGTCAAGTCCTTCTCTGGTCACTTGCTGAATTTTAATTGTCATTCTGCATGTATTACTCAGATTTACAGCCACTGAGTAGATGTATGTGAATCATTGGTCAGTGACCTTGAAAGTGCATCTTATCAACCTGATTAATTCATTACTGTCCCTACAAGTCCCATAAATCATCTTGTCACTCTCTAACTGGCAACAGATGTAGAGGACACTAGAAAATCTATTATGTTCTTGTATAACTGCTGATACAAAACACCATTATGTTGTTGTGGATGGGAGGACATGGGTGCCTGATAAGCAGAAGAGTTCGCAGCTTCTTTCAGCAACATAATTTGCTGAGAGGTGATTGTACACTGTTGCCTAAAATCTAATATAAAAGATCAAATGATTAAACCTAATGCTTATGTGATTTGCTGCAGCTATTTTTCACCTTATTATTAAAAAGATTACCAGTTCCTTCCCCTACACCACACACACACACACACACACACACACACACACACACACACCTACAATTGTCCAATATAGTGCACAATGGAAATTATGTCATAGCTGGTGACAGAAACATTTAAGCTTTCAATCTTTTCAAGAAAAACTGCAATGGTAAATGTTCTTTAGTTAAAATGGTCACACAGCATGTTCCTGTACCACTAGTGCACTATATATACACTGTACACTCTTTGTAGAGTCAGTGCACTGGATACACACATTTTGAATACACTTTATACTGAATATAAGCTCTATATTGTGTTCTCATAGTCACATACCCATACACATTACATTTCTTTATTTCATATTGACAAGGCAATAAAGAACATGCCTGCTTAATAGCAGAGTTTAATTGTTTGTTGTTGTGTTTGTTGTGTCTTGCTGCTTTTCTTCTTTTGTCTCTCTCCTCTGTCCACTCACCCCAACTGGTTGAGGTAGAAGGCCGCCCACCAAGAGCTGAGGTCTGCCAGAGGTTTCTTACGTTAAAGGGAGTTTTTCCTCCCTGCTGTCGCCAAGTACTTGCTCAAAGGGGATTTGTTGGGTTTTTCATCGATAATAATAATAATAGTAAGGCCTAGACCTTACTTAAGTGTCTTGAGATGACTTTTGTTGTGATTTGGCACTATACAAATAAAACTGAATTGAATTTAATTAATTATTGTATTAAAATTTGAGAGCTGTAATGGAGAGGAAAATCAGACAACAAAACAAAATGATCTCAGGTAGTAATGAGACAGACCTTATCAATAATAGCACACCTGTAAACCAGCTGTTAATGATTTTAAGTGACTGAAAAAACATTTTTTCCACAGATTGTCAGTGAGTGCACTAGTATTTTAGCCGAGAAATAAGAGGCAAGAAAATTAATGTGAAAAGAGTGCACATTTAACAATGGAGAAAAGTCACCAAGAGAAAAACAGCCACACGAAAAGGAAGATGGTGATCTGTGTTTGTCTTGGCAGAGCAAATTTCGCTTCACCTTCTTTGTCATTAAAGCACACTAAGCACCTACTGTGACTAATAAAAACTGAAACTGGACTCTTGAATTTCAGACGAATATACTCATGATAATAAGGATAATCACCTTTATTGGCCAAGTATGTTACACACAAGGAATTTGTTTCCGATACAGAACCAATGGCAGCCATCTGCGGCGTCACCTCAACCGATGGCTCTAACCATCGGGGGCAATGAGATCTTGATTAAAAATTTGAAGCAATACAGCCCTCAGTACATCAGTTCTTTTAGCTGCATCAGTGGCTGGCTTCATTTCCAGATCTGACTTCTTCTTACTTCTTGTAACTTAAGATCTGGCTGGCTCCTATGTTAATAGGGTTTCACTGAACACTGATACTCCTCCAGGGCTGGTCACGCAGTAGGTCACCACCTTGGTTTGACCGCCCTGTGTTTTGTTCAGGTGTGGCTTCTCTGAATCCCACAGGCTGGTTTACCTCATTGCATCCTCACCCACACACCCCCTTTAATCCTCTAAGTGTAGGGTATTAAAGCTCAGCACCTTAACAAAGGATGTCCTTTAAGCTTTGTGCTGAATGACTGTTCAGGAATTTATTTTTCAAAAAGTAAAGGTTATTGCAAAAGTCACGTACTGCTATCAGCACTCCAGCAACTGAACAAATAGCTTCTGTATGTGCACAGAAGTCTTGTGCATGGCTATCACATGTACTGTTATTAGAGAGTGGCTTTTTATATCCTATTTTCACATATTAAAATTCATAACCTCACCTCAATGAGGCATTTTCCCTTTACCATATTCCTCTAATGTACAGTTCTTTATTCTTCAGTAGAACCAGATTAAAGCATCAAATTGCTAGCTTTTTAATAAAGAAACAAGAGCACAGAGGAGGACATGGGATCTGATGGTAGAGCAAGCACAGTTATTGTCTGCCTACACTGATAATGACTGCAGTGTCGGCTGGATACCCTCCATATAATGGGCTTAGTCAACCACAGGCACAACAAATAAATTCCCAAACATTCTTGTTCATCCGTTCGTTGTTGTCACAACACAAGAGTGACAGCAAGAGGAAGAGTTTTAATACTTCACTGCACAAGCACACCATCCATCCATCCATCCATTATCTATACCACTTATCCTGAACAGGGTGGCGGGGGCACTGGGGCCAGTCCCAGCTGACATTGGACGAGAGGTGGGGTCCACCCTGGTCTTCACACAAGTGTGGTACTGTAAAATGTCTTCAGTGAATTTGCAGTGACACCTGCTAAGTCAACATAGTAAGAAATTCATAAACATTACCTTGATGTGGAATTTTTAACACATCGTGTTACTTTAATTTAACTGAAGCTTTTATCTGGTGAGTTCAGCAGACATTACTTCACTCTCATTCAAATTAGCGTAAATGAAGCTTGTGCTGAAGTTCAACGTCTGGAGCACATCTTGAACGCTCCTCCATTTGTCTACAGTATGAAGACCTTCCTGACCCTCATTCCTACTGTATTTGTTCTTGTTTTCCATGGCCCATCCTCCCTCTTCTCTCTTTACTCTCATATTTATAGGGTGCCCTGGGGGGTCGTCTAATGATTCCAAAATCCATGGCAGATCTTTCCAAAAATCCTCTGTAACCCTCATCCTGCTCCACCATTCCTATTCGCCAATCAGTGCTCATACAGCTCACATTCAATATATGATCATATTTTCATCCCAGCTGATGGCGCGCTCCTTGCTCTTGAAGAAAAAACTGAGAAAACAAAGCCATTTAGTTTTTTTCAGAGCAAATCTGTCAGGGCTTCTAATAACATTTCATAAATACTTCATGCTACGTTAAGCTGCACTGCTGCCTGCTGGTGCTGGAATAACATGTAAAAGTAAACAAAGCAATAAAATTAACAATGAATGATATTCCAGTTTGTACACCATATGGGTATGTGCAGAGGGCACATAATACACAGACACATCTTGTTTAGCAGAAGCATATCAGTCAGATTAGGTTGTGTTATGATTTATGACAGGAAACCGAAGGCATTTTAATAGTTTTTTCACAGGACTGGCCCAACTGTAGTATAGTATAAAGATTGTAACTCTTGACTGTAGTCATTTTTGTTGTGTGTTACATTCCTAATAATGATTTAACAAAAAAAAAGTTGTGTTTCAGTTTAATATGGATCAAATAACAACCTCTCAATCACTATTTGTGACTGTATTATAGTCACAACAGTTTAAATGTCTTGAGGTTGTGCTCTGTCTTTCCTCTTAGTGATCAGTTTCACTCTACTCCAGAATATACACTAACCAGCCACTTTATTAGGTGGCTGTACAATTGTACAGGTGTCTCTATATTTATGTCTTCCCCAGCTACATACATGAGAGGGCCAGAATATTAGGCACACCCCTGAACATGCTAAGGTGGAAGTGTTGCATTGAACTGTACACAATGTACAGGTGTACCTAATAAAGTGGCTGGTGAGTGTAAATGTTATTTACTGATAAATATAACAGCCCAAGATTAATTGACGGTGTTTTTATGTGTAAAAGGAATCCAGCTTTGCAAATTATATCAATATTATTTGTAACTGCTGAGGGAAATGAGAAGTGAAGACATCCTCTGTTTCCTGACGACATCTGTCTTACACCAACTGACTAACTAAGCGAAACTGTATGAAATAATGTTGCACGCATGGAATGCTTTTGTTGTATGAATCAGTCAGCTTGTACATCTGCTTCCTTGCTTGAGATGTGTCATCTACTAAGCAAGAAAGAAAGTAAGATGAATTAACAGTGGTGTACATCAGCGAAAGTCAAAGATTAAAATCTCACAAGACTGGTACCTCACTACTTGCATTTTTTTTACACAACATTGTATTTTGAATGTTTTTCATGGACCAAAATACTGTTCTTTTTAAAATGAATATATTAATATTTACTTATTAAGTGTGACTCATGTCGCTGATGAGAAAAAAATGATCATGTTATAGATCAAAACTTAATAATGCACACAGTTAATGTCTTGTTATGGTCTCAAGGCTCACATTCAATTATTCATGTCTTTATAATGAAACAGCATCGTCAGCAAGTTTACAGTAAACTGTACCAGGATCGCTGCGTGAGTCATCTTCTTATTTACAGTAATGTGCTCCCTCAGGCAGTCTTTTCTTTCCCTGCCTACTCGGTATTTGGACACCAAATCACCCTGAGCTGTTTCACCCCAAACACTTGATTTGTACCTTGCAGCCCAGGCAGCATTGTTTATTCTTTTCTTCTTTTTTTTAACAGTTTTTATCATCTACAAAATAAATGAATATAAAACAAACACATGCACAAATACACATGCAGATTTCCATTCAACCACATGAAACTGTTACCATCTCTCTGGATCATATAGTAAATAAAGAAATGTACCATGTACACATCCACTGTATATGCTTCACTCAGACCTACAGTATACTGTAAACATGCAGCCTTGCACAAAGCACATTCAGTATACAGCAACCCTGCACAGACAGGACCATAAGTCTGATTTTATTTCTTGTTTGACCATTTTACCTGGGAGATTGATGTGATCCTTGATGTGAGTGCTGACCATGTTGCAGTGCAGTGCAGTTTAATACAGTATACTGGAGTAAAACATGATTGGATATAAAACTGTAAAAACTGTGTTTTTCCTTTGCTATTCTGTAGTTTTGCCACTATATTTAGTCTTAGATAAATTCAGTTATGTGGGAGTGAGAGATGTTACATTTTGATGAGCATGACCTTTTTGCCCGTCTATAATAATGTAGCATTTCTATCATAAATGCAACTGTGATTAATCCTATTTTCTAGAGGTAATTTGTGGAAAAAGCCAAAGTATCTTGATGCACATCATAAACAGGCTGGTGACAATGATGTATCAAGGTCTTGTGCCCTTGTAACAGTGGAGAAATATTTAAATGTGACAGCATATCATTATATCTTCATCACTAATTATCCATATTCCAATGTAACAACCGTTTCATATGGGAATCTGATAAGTCCCCTTTCATCAAGGATTCCATTTTTCAAAGACAGTTCAATAAACATACAGTTACATCATGATCTTTGCTTGCAATCAAACTGTGTATCGTTCAGCTGCAGTGGAGACCCACATTTGCCAGCATTCATGTGGAGCATCTTGTACAATCCTTTTTTTTATTGAGCGCCTGCTGTTTTGAGAGGAAAATATAGCACAATTGAGTGAAAAGGGCTTTCTTAATATCATGCACACTGAGTTCACAGCTGCAGCATGAAAACAAAGTCTGAAATTCTCTCTTCTTGGAGACCAGTGAGGTCACCAGGACCTTCCAGCACAGAGGACTGAAGGGGCTTTTTGTTTATCAGTTCTTTTCCCCTGCATGAACTAAAGGATCTATTGGGGCAGGGCATTTCTTTTTTACAGCAGAGACTTCTAATTCACTTGCTTAATTGCATTCAGGATTTCTATTGTTCAGTTTTTATCTTCCAGCTTTTGCTTTCGGAAACCTTTTTTCACTCACCCATGGCTCCCAAACAGACACCACGCAGTGTCTGAGTCTTGGCAATTTACCTCAATAAAGCTAATTAATTGGGGGAAACAAATGGCTGGGTAAGAAACGGTGTGAAAATTAGCAGTCTTGCAGTCATCTGGAAAAACCCATTTGACTTTAACGTGAGCCAGTACTGTAGAAAGGTTTGAGTGATGCAGATATTGAAAGATAAAAATCAAATTAATGTGTATTATATGCAATTTTAACTTAAAGCCAGTATCTTTAGTGTTTTTAAATAATATATTATCAAATAATATTATAAAGAAGTGTTTTAAAATAAAAAACACCATGAATGGAGATGCTTTCAATGGCTTGCTAGTAAAAAATGTTAATTAGCTCATCTGTGCCTGGTTAACAATGGAAACATTAATTATATACTGTATGATTATAATTATTTTGGCCAGGAAAACTAACTTTGTAATCTACCTGTCATAGGTACAGAAAAGGTTGGATTTTCTGTGCATGGTATTAACATTTTCAAAGCTGTTCCATCTTTTATGACTTACTGTGTTCATCATCGAGGAAGACAGGTGGGTATTTACTTCTTCATCCAAGCTGAGCAGCCCACTGGGGAGGAAGATCGTCACATGGATAGTCCAATAAATGCTCTTGACAATTGCTTCCTTTGACTCTTCGTCAGGGGGACTGACACTTTTTCTCAAAATCTGCAACTGGATCAAACTGAGTTCAATCTCATTTGACCAGAAACCCTAGACACCTGCTAACAGCTCCCCTTTCATACCCTCTGTATTGACAGATACTGTACAGCTGCAATAAAACAAGTGGAGCTTTTGTGAATTAAGGTTTGACACGGGAAATTTGATTCTTCTGTGAAAATGGATAAGGCTGACAAACACACCAATAAATACTTAAAGGAGAGTACAAACACCACTCCAGTGTAATGTAAAACTGAAAAACAGGGTTGTACCACTTGGGATATAAAATATTTCCCTTCTCTTTTTAAGGTCAAGCATATATTTAGATACCACATGGTATGAATGTCATGTCTCACTATCCAGTAACTTAGAAATTAATTTATTATATGTTGCAATCTTCACTCTTGAAGTTATGCATGTCCCTTTGCACAAAGCTCAATGTCTAGTAACTGGCTTAAGGTACAGACAGATACCTTTAAAACTAGCTAAAAACAGAACCAAAGATGCCTGAGCTATTTCAAAAAGCTTTACCATATAGATATGTTGTCATTATAATGATGATGTTTGGTCTGCAGTGATTGCAGTAATTGTTATTTTCTAGTCCATTATGTGTATATTGCAGAAAGAATAACCAACTTTCCTTTGCTTTTTCAGGTATGTGTGGCTTAAGTACAAACTGGACATGCAGCAGAAAAACAACCTAAACAAAGCCAGAATTGGACAAACCTAGATTTGATGTATTTGGATTGTGGGAAGACTTTAAAAAAGACCATGGCCAAATAGATCTATTAGCTGTTCAGTCAGTAGCTGAGTCCTGAAAGACTGCATGACTCACAGGTCCAGAATCCGTTGATATCAATAATCTAGTCCTTGTTCTGCACTCTGAGCACAGTAAGTCAAGTTGCTGATGCTGAATCTTATCTTGTCAGGTCACTTAAGCCACATGCTAGACATGTAGCTTTGTGCAAAGGGACATGCTTATCTTCAAGAATGAAGAGTTAATTCATTTCTAACTTACTGGATAGTGAGACATGCCATGCATACCATGTGGTATCTAAATATATGTTTATTCTTAAAAAGAGAAGGGATATATTTTCATATCTCAAGTGACACAAACCCATTTTTCAGTTTTACATTACAATGGAGTGGTGTTCCATTAGTTCATAGGGAAAG